>NW_022437001.1:8130606-8638403 GCF_009761245.1 Sapajus apella
AAAAAATGATATTAAAAATATCTATTTTATCATTGTGAATTGTTGCAGACCTGCTGTGGGTCTGGAACTGGCAGCAGCAGCAACAGCTTTCCTAATGAAGTGACGGTTTCCTAATTGTAGCAGCTTCCTGCTCATGGTAGTGGGTGGTTTGGTTCTATGGCTGGCAGCTTCCAGGTCATAAAAAAGATGGCCTCAGGCCACACATGGTGGTTCATGCCTGTAATCCCAGCACTTGGGGAGGCCAAGGAGGGCAGGTCACTTGAGGCTAAGAGTTCGAGACAAGCCTCACCAACATGTTGAAATCCTGTCTCTACTGAAAATACAAAAATTAGTTGGGTGTAGTGGTGCACACCTGTAGTCCCAGCTACTTGGGAGGCCAAAGCTGAAGAGTCACTTGAACCTGGGCCGTGGGTGAGAGGGAGACTCTGTCTTAAAAAAAAATTGGCCTCAGTAGGTCCATTCTGTAGTTCCGCTTTAGAAGTCACACCTGAAAGCTCAACTGAAAGTCTATTTTTTCATCTTCTAATGATTTCATTTAATATCCTATAATTAGAGATAGATTTACCATGACATTACCGAAGCTTAAGACTTCAGAGACCCTCATTGCATGGGCCAATGACTGGTTATGAATTTTTATAAAAATTGTAAAAGTAAGATATTTTAATTGCTATAAATGAAGGCTATTGTCTCTATTCCACCAGCACTTCCCCTCAATTATACTATCCAGTGTTGATGGAGTGGCCTCAAGCATTTTCAGGTTGCAGTTAAGGAAAAGTTGAGTTGGACATATACTTATATTGGATTAGCAGACGTACTTTTTGTGTTTGCAATCACTCCTAGCACCCACTGTGCGGAATCATCCAGCTTCAAGACATGAGGGGACAAATGGAGAGATCACATTACACCAAAAGAGTGAGTAGTGAAGAGGCAACAAAGTTTAAAATTCACAGAGCCAGAAGTTAATCTGTGGAAAACTCCTCCAAATCCTAAGGTTCACATAAAAAATAAATTTGACACAGCTTTTCCAATTTTGGCAATAATTCTAAAAATGTACATGGCATTATCAATAATGAGTCGTAAAGATGAAAGATATTTGATAAACAATACTGATAAATTTTGGTCACCCACAAAAAAATGATACCACAAAGTCATTATCACATAAAGTCAATCAAAGGACATATGAAGCAAAATATGTATTAAAATGCTGCAAAGGTTTATCTATTTGATTAATAAAATTATACATATTATTGTTCTTGATTTGTGATGTGTGTGGTAAACATTAAGTTTTTAGAATTTGTAATTTGTTGTAATTTATTTTCTCATTAATAAGTTTAAATTCATACCTAACTTTGCATTTGTAATGTAATATTCCTTTTCCTAAAGAAGTTCCCAAAATTTGTATTAAATTCATCCCCCCAAACAAGTAGGTCCTTCTTTGCCTGTAATAAATTGATTCTTAAGCCAAAGTGGATTCTGACCTCTGCCAGTGAAATTCTAAGTCAGTAAATTAATTAGTGTCAAATGTTGTTGCATGTAACAGAGTTTCAGGTAAACTGACCTCTGGAATTGGTCATCACTTTTAGGTGGGTTTGAAAATAGTGAGAGCAACAGATAATAACCTCTGCCTGGCTGGAATGAAGTACCTATGAAATGGAAGGCTTTGGCAGACCTGCTGGTTGCTCTACAACCCCTTATGGTGAAAATGAGAAATAAAAGAAATGTGGGTGGAGTTGGCTAAGTCTAAATGCATTGGAAAATCGTTTAAAAGAAAACATCAAGCTCTGCTTTTTAAATTCTTAGCTCAGTGCACAGGGACCAGAGAATTTTAGAATTATCCTAAAATAATGGCTCTCAAACTTCAACATGCATAAGAATCCCCTGAAAGGCTTGTTAATGTACAAACTACTGAGTCCCCAACCTCTAGAGTTTCTGAATCTAGCAGATCTAAAGTGAACCCTGAAATCTGCATTTCTAGTCAGTTTCAAGGTGATGCTAATGTTGTTGGTCCAGGGACACTTTGAAAACCACGGTCCTAAATGAATGTCTTATCTTTTGTACCTTCAAGGCAGATATAGCCATAATCAGATGCAATAGGTGACTGAAATACAACTTAAATTCACAGCCTCACTTGGTCTCTTATGTGAAAGTTCACACAATGGTTGAGAAAGCATGGGACAGTGTGAGGTGGAATGGGAATGTTTGAGTGAAGTTAGATGACTCTGAGTACCTGAACCTCCAAGCTTCACTGAGTCTTCCTTTCCAGCAAATGTAGCCCCTCCCCCTTCTGTTAGATAAATTTGTCATATTTAAAGATCCAGTGTGATTGCACCTGCAGTAATTACCTTGCAAAAAAGATGCCAATTCCCCTTATGCTCCAACCTACCACCTCTCATCCACTCCAAATAAAGTCAGGTCCCAGAAGACCCCAGGGATGTATGTACACAGTCTGGCTGAGAAAAAGCTTTACACAACAAAATAGTCTTAGGATTTTGCTAAGTCATATTGGCATGTTTGTGTGCTGAGTAACCATAGAGGTGCAGTGTGGTATACATGGCTGAGTGAAACTCACATGTGCAGAGGATAGACAGCTAAAACGATTGCCCTCTCTTTTATAGCCAGGTTCTGGAAGTGATTTAGTCTGTGCCAACCAGACAAATTCAACAATATTTGGGAGATGGAAGTGATACACGGATTGCACTTCTGCTCCTTCTGTGCTGTTTACTGGCAAGAATGATCATGGAGTCAGTGCTGGCCGAGTCACAGTGGCTAGTCATGAGCTTTGTGGGTGCTGAGCGCCAGGGCAGGGTCTGTGTTGTTGTGGCTCATAGCAGGTGTGGCACTGATGTGGATGCAGCAGCAGTAGCAACAGTTTTCTGATCCTGGCAGTTTCTGGACTATGACAATGACCTGGTGTGACAATGTACTGCCCTTGGCAGTGGCAATGTGGTTCTGGAGCTTTCCGCTCATACAGGAGGCAGCAGCTCCTTTATTGGGCCAGTACTGTGGTTTGGAGAAGTCATTCCTAAAATCACAACCTACAGTTTTCAGCCCTCTCAATAATTCTAAAGTCATTGAATAACTTATAATAAATGCCTTCCCACTTAACTAGCTAGAATAGATTCTGTTCCTCACAAATAAACCCCAATTGATACAGATCACATGTGTGAAAGTGTCTCCAGGGTATACCCCCAGGAGTGTGTGGTAAAAGCACCTCAAATAATTTTGTTAGCATATTTTCAATATACAATATAATATTATTAACTGCAGTCCTCATGTTGAACATTAGATCTCCAGAGTTATTCATCTTGCATAAGTGCAAGTTTATACCCTCTGGCCTACATCTTCCCATTTCTTCTCCCTCCCTGTCCCTGGTAACCAACTTTCTACTCTCTATGTATTTGGCTTTTCTTTTAGATTCCACATATAAATGAGATTGCTTCATACATTTCCTTCTGAGTCTTGCTTATTTCACTTAGTATAACGTCCTCTAGGTTCATTCATACTCCATTGTGTGTGTGTGAGTTCATGTGTGTATGCAGAGAGAAAGAGGGAGAGAGACCAGGTGCACAATTTCTTTATTCATTCATTGGTCAGTGGACTATTTGGGTTGTTCCCGTATCTTTGCTATTTTACTCCACTGATTTAGTGCTACCTCTGTCTGATTCCAGGCTTCTATATAGCCAATGGTCATTTTCTGAGTCATCAAGTCTCTTCCACTGCTTAACTGTCTATACTTGCAGCAGTACCACATTGTCAAAATTTTTATATTGATAATCTGGTAGGGTAAGTTTCACAACACTCATGTTAAAAAAAATTGTTTTGACTATTCTAGCCAGGAAAAAGGCTACAGTTGTGAACCAGAAGAAATAAGGCTACCCAATACAGATAAGTTAGGGGTGCCATATAACTAGTGAACAAATAAAATACTGTATCCTTAAGTATCAATGTGTTTTCCCCTGACTAAATCTATTACTTCAAGCTTTTTTTTTACCTTCAACTTCAATAACCTTCTGTTCATTCTGTTTAACAAGTAGTTAATTACATTAATCTATAAATCGTGAAACCTCTTTTTTAAACTCATGTTTTAATGACCATATTATTCAGCCTTAAAGAGGAAGTTGTATTAGAAAATGGTATTTTTTTAAATTTATTTTTTATTTTTTTATTACATTTTAGGTTTTGGGGTACATGAAATAGTATTCAGCAGTTAAAGTGAATGAACTAAAGTTTTAGACATCAAGAGGAATATATTTTAGAAGCATAATGTTGAGTTCACACAAAGCAAGTTGCAGAGGGATTCATAAAGAATAATACTGTTTATATAAGTTCAAAACAGAAAATCCATACAAATAGATACATCTGTAATAAAAGTATAGAAATGGAGCTAGGAATAATAAACATCAGATTCAGGATTGTGGTATCTGAATGATATCAGGATGTTTTTACTGGAGTTCTTTGGTTGTGTCTAGGTTGAAGGCTACATAGCTCCATCGTGGGGTAGGGTGTTGGGTTCCATCTACAGAGAATACAACGTGTTATCCTCCAGGGGGATCATTCACTTTCTACTCAAAGAACAGTGCCTTTGTTCAACATTGCAGCCCTGAGTATCCTCATAATGCTTTAATTTTTAAAGCTGGGAATACCAGTGTCCATTATGGTATTCTCTACACATTTGTATACTTGAAAGGTTTTTTTCATAAAAAAAATTCTATAAATTGATATATAAAATTCTAATTTCCATCTATGAAATCCTATGAATCCTGGTCTTGGAAAAATTGTTTCTCAAACCTATGAATTTGATAGTCAAGTTCTGCTTTACATGTCTTGTTCTTAGGCTTCCATGCTGGAAGACAGACTACTGGAAATACTCTGAACCCCTCTGTGGTGACTGAGCAACTCCAAGCTTCTGGAGGAATTGGCAAAACCTAAGCTATCTGAAAAACAAGAAACTGTTGTTGATTTTTAACCTGTAAATTCTCTTAGAATTTGCTTTCTCTGAAATGAGTTATTTGCTTTGTGATGCTTGTTACTTACTGTATTGATTATATTTGAGAAAATGAAGGACAATGTGAAATGCTGAGATGTGACTTTGGCTCTGCTGAGCAGCAATTTGTAACTTTGGCTCTGCTGAACTGTTAGGTGAAAACAGGAACTCTGTGAAAGGGACTAACCACATAGCTTGACTGCCGGAGAGAGATGACAGTGCGTAATAGGCTTCTCATTGCAGAGAGCCTATAAATGGACATGTAATGGAGAGGCTTATTACCCAGATGCCTTTCCCAGGAAAGCGATATTGATTATGGCCCTGGAAAGGGAATGCGACCCTTATGGAAAGCCTATAAACGGACGCATGAGGGGTGTCTGTCTCTGTGGTTGAGAGAAGGCTGTAAAAGTCCTTCTTCTCCCATTGCTCCTCCAGGCCTGCATGGAGGCCCCCTCCTCCTCAGTTTTTGTGGTCAGGCTGGTTGTCCTGTGTCAGATCCTGTTCCCCCTGTAGCTGCGAGCCCAATATGTTCTTGCTGATAATCATAAGTTTATGTTTAACCTACAATCTTGCTAAGGTGTATGATTTCTATGCTGACACACAGAAAGTTATCTTTACATTGTTCGGCTTTTATAATACCGCGTTGTGATTTTCGTGCACCAGTTTTTGCAAATGTATTCTTTTTGTATAATTATCACTGGAACTTTGCGTAACCTCGCTCCCCCTCCCCTACTGAAAGAGCACAATAAAAAACTGAGGTTTTCAGGGGAATGTCAGACATCCGTGGAGCAGCTTTATGTGGTGTCTCCCCTGGGCCCAGCTTTAAGGAAAACTTTTTCCTTGTCTCTCTTTCTTTTTCACCGACCACTCGATCACTTTGAGAGATCTTAAACCCACATTGATGTATTGGGAGCTGGTCTTGCCAATAATAGACAAACACTTTTTTCTTCAGTGATGGTCTTCATTTTAGCAGTTTGTTGGCATTGATGGACCAGAAGAGCCTGAGAGCTAACCATTAAGTGTATGATAATGAGCTTCCAATGGACCATTTTAAGAACTGAATTATCAGACATTTACTAAACAGTTTGAGGTCTTAGATTTCTACTGGCATCTGTTAAAATTCAGAATCCCAATAGTTGAACAATAATTTTTTTAGTTGATTTTTTCTTAGCACTTTGGTATGAAATACAATAATGGTTACTAACATTTATTGAGTATTTACTATGTACTGGACACTGTCTAAGTGCCTTATACACATAATTCATTTAAACCTTACAATAATTCTCAACACTAGTTTCATCTCTATTTTAGGTACCATTGTTACTGGGGCAAATCCATATACATAGATGGTCTGCAGCAACCTCAATTCTTGCCTCTTTAGAAGAAAGAATTTGACTGTGGAGGCATAAGGCAGTAGGAGAAGACCAAGGCAAGTTTCAGAGCAGGAGTGAGAGTTTATTAAAAAGCTTTAGAGCAGGGATGAAAGTAAAGCACACTTGGAAGAGGGCCAAGTGAGTGACTTGAGAGATCAAGTGCATGGTTTGACCTTTTGACTTGGGGTTTTATACACTGGCACACTTCCGGGGTCTTGCTTTATTCTTTGATTCTTCCCTTGAGGTGGGCTATGCGCAGTGGCCGGTCAGCACTTTGGAGGGGCTGCATGCGCAGTGTGTTTACCGGAATTGTACGCATGCTCACTTGAGGAGTTCTTCCCTTACCAGTCCAGCATTCCCAGAGGAAGGTAATATATCAGTTGAACCCTGCCATTTTGCCTCTTAGTGCACATACTTGAGCCCACTTGCCCAATTCCTAAGATCTTATTGGGAAGCTGCTGATCACCAGCGTCAGGTGTTTTTTATCTGTTAGGAGTTGGCCTTCTCTGATGTCGGCTGTGTCCAATTATTAGTTTAGAGAGACAGCTAACAACCACCTGACCATCACCTGATGGTAGCCTGACACTTCTGGTATGTATTTGGGTTGGTGGGGAGCCCTCTCCTGTCCAGCTCATGTCTGACTAGCTACCTACTGTAAAACTATTTCTGTCTCCATTTTTACTGATTAGAAAATTGAATAATAAGGGTACTATAAGATCACTTGGCCAAAAAAGTGATAAGGCTGAATCCTCTTTTGGCTGACTCCAAAGCTTGTGTCAATGTTTCATCTCTGAAACATAATTCCTCCAGTTCTCTGTGATAACTTCTCTCTCAAAGGCTGTAGAAGTGTTTTCCCTTTTTCCTCTTTTCCCATGTCCCTCACCACAGATTTTTGCACCTTAAGTGTTTAATACCCCAGGAGATATAGTTTTGATCAAGAGAGGAAAGTCATTCCAAAATATCCAGTTGAAGGTTAGTCACTTGTTGTAAAGAGAAAATTCTAATGTTACTCTGGAATTCAGTAAAAATTATACACACCCACACAGATTTACATTCTCTTTAAAAGGAGGACTTCTAAGTATTAATTTCACATTATTCACTTAGTCTGGTGAATATAGCCTTTAGAAAACTCCAAATCTATCTCTCATTCCATTTTGTGGTTTGTACAGCTGATTTAATTTCTGAACACTTCAGAAATTACTCCCCAAAGCCTCATTAAAGAGCCCACCTCAAACATTACCATCTAGTACAATTGTCAGAGACAAAAACTTCTGGCAAGTAGCGGAGTGTATTCATGGAAATATTATGTTTTCAAAAAACAAACAAATACAAGTAGTGAAACCTTGTTTCCTGGGTCAAGGTTTTTTGTGGTTTTTTGTGTTTTCGTGGGTGTGGGTCAAAGGCTGTCTATTTTAACAGTTCATCTTAGAAAGATTAAAAATACTTTCTCTGGATGCTGACAGAGAAAGAAAACTTAGAGAGGCCCTTTACCCTTAACCTTGGCCCAACAGCAGGATCGGGGCGGGGCGGGTGGTAGGGGTGGGTTGGCGGGGGTGGAGAGGTGAGTGGAGCACTTAGGGCATTCTGTAGCAATGACTTGTATTACGTAATGCCTCCCATCTGTCCACAGATGTGTGAGTTTGCTCAAATGTTTTATTAGAAGTTTATTACATTTTCTTATAGTCCCAGCCCATCTGCATTTGCCAGCCTATTTGCAACTTCTAAAATACTTAATCCATTTGCTATTCAATAAATGCAGATATGAATTGAGATAAGTTCTCTAAGTCCCTGGTGCCACTTTGGTGATAATAACACGTGTTCCATGGATATAATAAATGTAATGGATAAAGTCGGCCTTGCAGGCCTCTTGATGATGATGATGATACTGATGCTGGTGATATCTTTCGGGATCAGCTCAATGCGAAAGGCTATAAATGAGAGTCAGTTTTCTGTGTTGGTAACATTAACCCTACTCCAATCCACCCATAATTTGACCTACAAGGAGAGCATACAGAAGAATAACAACAACAAAGCAAAACAAAAACAATTCACAAGACTTCATGTAAATTTTTTAACTAACGAAAGTGGTTTAAATATCTATATCTATCTATCTATATGTAACCCCATCAATTTTTTGGCCTTGAGATAATTGGATCTAAGAGCACCTTTTCTATCTGAGCTGTCACTATCACTTATAGCTTGTCACGCTCAGGAGTAGAAAGTGAGACTCTTTATTTCTATCCATGGGAAAAACACTCTGTCTATCTTGCTGACACCCCAGACCCCAGCATGATGCTGAGCATGTGGTAGGTCCTCAGTAAATATGTCCTGAATAGATGACAGAACAGATATAGATTTGTATTGGGTGTGTCTTTTCCAGCTGGTTCATAGTTGCTGGTGCTTGCTGACTAAAGAGATTGCTAGTTTAATGTCGACTTTGTATTTCATGTTACAATTTTCATTTGTCAGAACCACTATTTGTCATGAGAAATTCAATCCCAGAACTCCGCTGAGATTCTGAGAAAACCTTCTATTGCATATTGGAGATTCCAATGCTGGATAATAGTGGCTTTCTTAGGCTGAATTATTCATGTGGTTGGTTGTATACTAAAGCTTGATAATTTTCATCCTTTGATTTAGGATTAGGATCTGTAAGAAACTAATTTTATTCCTTAAACTGAGAAAGGTTTTGGGTTTTTAATATCAAATTTTGGCAGCCCTCTGTCAATGAATGGAGTTTTTCTTCTTTCCCAGTCTCATAAGCAACTGTTCCATTCACACGCCATTTGTGCATTTTCAAGTTGTTTGTTCCAGTACAAAATGTGTTTCCCATATATTGAAAGGTCAAGAAATGATATCTTCTCTCTTATATTTTAGCATGTGCAGAATTAATTGTGGTGTTATTATGGTATTTTATTTCATTTTTATTTAAAAGGAAAACAACAACATCAAAGACATCCTGAAATGGCATTCATTTGGCAGGTAGGTCTCTGGCTTTCTGGTTCTGATTCCATGCTTAGTGCTGCCAAATCCAGTCAGAAGAGGAGAAATGGTTTACAGGTGTCTTGGAAATCCAGGGTTTCACTTGCATTGGGTAATCCCAGGAAGGAGAATTTCCATATATGAAGCCAATGTGGATTTGTCCAAAGAAAGCATCCTGATGTCTCAGGCTGAAAATAAGGTATTTGGTTGTATGAGAGGATGAGCCCAGTAGTTGGTAACCCAGCAGGAGATTCTTCCCTGAGAAATTGTGATTATTTTCACATGTAAGGAAAAGAACAAATAAATATAATTTTCAAACCTCTCTCTTACTAAAGACATCAACCAGAAATGCATCTACCTACATCATTTTAGAAGAAATCTAGTGGGGCTTTGACAGCATGTGAGCTATTTCTATTGACCTTCCTTCACTAGACGTTTCTCACACTTACTTGCTCTCTATTTTCATGTTTATAAAGTGTGTTCCCAAGCCCTTTAAGATAAAATAAACAATAGTGCCTAGGGCTCCAGAGAAAGATTCCCAGTGGGAGGGTCTGGGCCTTTTGTTACAGAGGATCTAATAGAGTGTGAAACTGACACAGAAATGGGAAGATCATTCAGCTAAAATTAAAGTCTTTGTTCCTTCATTAGTTGAACTCGAACTTCACATTTCTGAAGTTCTGCTAGATTATTTTCTCTAAAGTTCTGATTTAATCAAGGTGAACAGGGAAGCTCATTAAAATCTATTCTCTCTCTCTCTCTCTTTCACTTTTAAAAAGAGATTGCAAAAATCCCCCCCATTTTTTTTTGGTATAGTTAATGTTCTTGATTCTTTTCTTGATGCAAATTTTGCGAAATTGACCTGAATCTCAAATAAATATTATTCATAATCATTAAAAAGGGTTTTTTTTTCTTTTTAAAGTCTGATGGAGACTTTATCAGTTGAATGACTTCCCCAGTCCCATTGGAAATGGTGAAGGGTCAACACCCAGGACTTAAGGTGATTAGTGAGTTAATGTGATTACATAAAATGTATTTTTTTCACCTTTGGTTTGGGGGAACTACTGAAAATGAGAGTAAACTTTAGACTGTAAATCTTCATCATTGATGTAACTTTCATGTCATATTTTCTATATCTTTTTCTAATATGAGCTAATATTTCATTTATCAGGAAAATAGTGAGAAAATTAAAATACTGTACAGCAAAACCCTGGGATTGAGGGTGTGCAGATAAGTGGCTCTTGTATTTCTTTGATCTTTATAATACAATTAATTCTTTTATATTCCTAAATTGGCAGTAGGAACTTACTGCCAAAAGCCAGTGAAACTTTGTCAGATTCTGATAAAATTCTAACTAGCATGTTGATTTTTTTCTTCTTTTTAAGAATACAAACTTCTCCTCTTTCTCCTTCCCTTAGTGTTCTGATCATCAAAACATATGATCTCAAGTATTTCTCTTTGATCTTTCTAAATGAAGAATGGTAGGAAAAATGAAAAGTAACCCAAAAAACTGAAAAGAAATTTTTTTTTCAATTTCTTGAGGTTTTATTATATTCTTTGTTTGACACGGAACTAACTATATTACTTAACTCTGGATGTGCAGACTCAAGCTACTGACCGCAGAAGGTAATAAAGCTTCAATAAGACCCTCTGATTTTAAGTGAATTAGATGTATAATAGGTTGTTACTGTTTTATTACTCTGATCAGAGCAGAATGTTTAAGGTAATGACATTGAATAGGGGAAATGAATAATGAACGTGCCTTTGGGTAAATTAGCATCAAATTCAGATTTTATAAAGTTTATATAAATGCTGACTTATCCCAAAGCAAAAACAAACAAAACAAAAACTTCCAGAAAATGCTTGGAAGATACCTAGTATGTGCAGAGCCTGTGGAAGAGTAATGGAATGAAAAGATGAATAGAGCATAAAGTTTGATCTTAAACAGCCAATTTTTAGTGGGGGAGAGATACAGGCTTGTAAACAGTTATAGTTGGATGTACCTGATTCAGTTTTCCTTTCTCAGACCTCTTTTCTGATTCTACACAAATGGTCACAAATTCAGATACCTACAAGGAGCAGGCAGGTAAATAAAATTAGTGAAGACTACGAGAAAGGCAGCTAATTGAAGGACATGTGGTCATTCTAAAGGCAGCCGCTGCTTTTCAGCTCCAATTATTGTTGAGTAGCAACATGAGCCCAGTGTTGCAATTCCTTCTAATTAATTTTCCAAGAGAAGTTGAATTTTTTGGAGGGAGTTAAATCTCCCAATATTTAAATATTGGCAGATAACATTGTTTTAAAAAACCCTCTACAGGCCAATCAAAATTCTGAGAAAAACAGGCTGCCATTTGTGACTTCTGCATTTCCTCCATCTTCTGGTTGGTCTTATCCATTCCCATGGGCTTTATACCTGTAACTTACAAATTACGTATCTCACAGTCACCATGGGTGGTAGCTGATATCTCCTTTAAAGATCAGAGTTTATGCTATATTTATCTTTTCATTCCCACAGCACTCTGCCATGGGCTCTGTATATACTAGGTATCCTCCTAAACATTTTCTGGAGGTTTTTATTTTGCTTTGTTTTTGTTTTGGGATAAGTCAGTGTTTGTACATAAAAACTTTATAAAATCTGAATTGGATGCTAATTAATCCAAAGCTTTTGAAATGTCTCTCGCCCTCTGTGCTGTTACAACTCCTGCTCTTAGGAAGTGTTGGTTCAGGTGGCAAACGTGTGGAGCTGACCTGCAAGAAGTCTGTGCAGGATATAGACAGCATGGACTGCAGGCTTGTGTGCATTTGCAGTTCGAGGGGTAGAGCATTGATCTCAACTCCAGCTTCAGCTCACAGGACTTGGGCCTGTGAGGTCACCTCAGTACCTGCTGCTCCAGGTACTGAGGAAAGATTGGTATTTTTTTCTCTCTCTTTTTGTTCTCAGTCACAGAAGAGTCATCTTTGCACTGGGCTGGCAAATCTTTAAGTGCCTTTGACCAAAGCATGCATATTTCCATATTTAGAACATATGTATCACCCTCAATTTTTCTTACGTGCTGCATTTCTCTTGACTGTCCAAATTCCTTGGAATTTATAGTCAGAAACTTCCAAATCTTCATCCTTCACTACACGTATTGATCGACTTACCACCTATGCAACTTACGACCATTCAACTTTACGACCACAATCGCTAGCCACGACTGCTCCGCGTCTGGCAGTGCAAACGTTGCCCAGCTGGGCATACAACAGTGTGGACCAGCTTCCGGCAGCACTACCATCTCTGCGTGCACCATTTCAACTGTACATATAGCCTACCCAACTTACGACCAAATCATGTTACGACCGGTCCGCAGTCCCGACTGTGGTTGTAAGTCGAGCACTAGCTGTATTTGCTTGAACTCTAGGCCTGCTGCACAATCTATAATTGAACATGTCCAACATGGGATTTAAAAAAAATTTATCTCTCCGTGATGCTCCTTTGGCATTCTCTCCTCAGTGATTTTTATCCTCATCTCCATTTGTGCAACCAAGAAATACGAATCCCAGATTGCTTTCTCATTTTTATACCCAATCAGTCAATAGCACCTGATGATTCTACTTTTAAACTTTGCCTCTGTCGTCTACATCCCTGTGCTACTCCCTGAATTCAGACTTCTATCATTTCCTGCCTGCACCATTGCCAGCTTGCACTAGTCATTTCTCCAAGCTGTTCTATTCTCTGCCACCAGGACTTCTAAAATGTGATTTTTCACAATGTTTTTCTTTGCTCAAAAACTTTTAGTGGCAGAGCCTTACAGTTTTAAAAAGCAAGTTCCCTGGCACGAACTACAAGTCCTTCACATCTTGACCTCAACCTTCTTCAGTTTTATCTTTTATGCCTTAACAACGTATCTTGCTACATGTACAACTTCTTTTCCTTAAATAAGCCAGTCAGTTTAACTTTTCCATGTTATTGTACCTGCTATCCCACTGCCTGAAACGTTCTTTGTGTCTGTGGAGACACTTGGGAAGAGTAATTTCTTTAAGAAAGACTTCAAATTCCATAGGAGATTTAAAAGTTTTCTTCTCTGTATTGTCATACTACCTGACACATACCTATATTATCAGACTTGATGTATTATATTATACTTTTTATAACTGCATCAATATCTTTATGGTTGTGCTGTATTAATCCTTTGGTGAGAGACAAACTCATCTGAGAATCTGATAAAAACTATAAACTACACTTCCCCAGAGAAAAATCACTTGAGAAGACATGTCAAATCTCACATACAATTTAAGAGAATTTAAGATCTCTTTAAAGTCAATGTGTGGGCCCCAGATGAAAATACCTTATACAGACCATGAGCCCTTCAAGGGCAGAAAGGACCACATTGCCTTCATCTTTTTAGTATGCCTAGTAAGGATTGTTAATGATTATCACAATAATACTGCTTAACAAACCAGCCCGAAACTTAGCTGCTTAAAATTGTAACCATTCATTTAGCTCAAAATTCTATATGAGTTTGCAATCTGGTCTGGGCTCAGTTGGGTGGTTCTTCTGCTCTTGGATGGACCTCTACATGCAACTGCTGTTAGCCACATGCAGATTAGGCAGATCTGTGCAGGACTTTTTTTTTTTTTTTTTTTTTTTTTTAGATGGAATTTTGCTCTTGTTGCCCAGGCTGGAGTACAATGGTATGATTTCAGCTCACTGCAACCTCCACCTCTTGGGTTCAAGTTTTTCTCCTGCCTCAGCCTCTCATGTAGCTAGGACTACAGTCATGCACCACCATGCCCGGCTAATTATTGTATTTTTGGTGGAGACAGGATTTCACAATGTTGGCCAGGCTGATCTCAAACTTCTGATCTCAGGTGATCCACTACCTCAGCCTCCCAAAGTGCTGGGATTACAGGTGTGAGCCACTGCAGCCAGCTTGGGACATTTGTTAGCAATCATCTAGAACACCTGAGCTCTCTTGCATGCGATCTCTTATCCATCCTGGCCTTATTCTGTAGGTTAGTGAGTTTTTCAAGGCAGATGATGGAAGTAGGCCTAAACTGGAATTGACACATTATCACCTCTGCCACATTTTATTGGCCAAAAACAGTGCAAAAGCTAGTCCATATTCAAGAGGTGGGACAATATACTCCACTTTCTAATGAGAGGAAGTGCAAAGCCACATTGCGAAGAAAACGTAGATATAGAAAACAGGGCCATTTTTGCAATCAATCTACCACAGAAGCATGTAGTATAGTTAAATAGTTGTTGAATACAATTTTCTTGAAAGTGGACACCAAATTACAGAGAAAACTCAGATAAAATGAAAGAAGAAAGGAAAGACATTCTAAATAAAGGGAATGATATAGCTGTTTTGTGATAAAATGTTTTTCCTTCTGCAGTAGTTTTACATGAAGGGAGGGGTCAGATGATAAAAAGCATTAATACAGTGTTTATATATGTGATTGTTTACTTAAATATGTTTCATCACATTTCAAACAGATTTAAGGAAGCATAATGTCCTTAAGTCTCATCCATATTTTAGTATGTGTCGGAAAGCACAAGTACATTAAATATTCAAAGGGAAAATCTATGTGTACAATGTTATTTCGCTATCAAAGTGTTATTCTTGACTGTAGATTTATACTTAGAATTCTCTTCTGGATGGCACTTAAGGACAACAGAACTACATAATATTCCTATGAATAAAATGAATTGATTGCATTACTCTAAGGAAGAACTATACCTACATAATTTCAGTGGATGAGAATTAGTCTTGTGGCATCTTGCTTCTATACAAAGAAAAGCCTTTCTCATATATATAAACTTGCTCTTCCATATTGCAATTTTAGAGCATTTGCTTTTTAAAACAAAGTTTATAGATTTCTTCCTAACTGATTTCAAAGACATTTTAGACAAATGATCTCTGTATTTTATATCCATATTAATAAACATTTTTATGTATAAACAAAATTAATTTGTATTATATGCATATGCTATGTACCAATATATCATGTACTTTATAAGAGAGAAGTAACATAGGCTTAAAATAGATGAAAGAAAAAATACTTTAAAATTATTTTAATTGTTTTTTGCTTGTGATACCAAGCCTTTTTTGCTCTCATTACTGAGAACTGTGTGATTTAATATGCTTCAATATGTTTTTAAAATCCTAGCTTAAAACTCTGCATATAATGAGTCCACAATTTGACAGTTTTTGAAATTTGGCTGCCTTATCTTAAAAAGATCCCTTATAAGTATTTGAAGATCTAAATGGAAGGCACCCATCATTGAGTAGGCTTACTAAATCATGATGATCATTTTTCTATCCTATATTTCAATTATGCAGAAACTTTTGTTGAAATTTGGATAAAATTTTTTATCTTCCCTGATGTTAACCACTTGTTCTTACAAACTAATTGGGAGTTGCTTGTTGTTATTTTACCAATTAAATTCTAAATCATTAAAACTCTTTGATAAACTATTAAATAGCTTAATATTTCTAAGTGTAAGGGTTCAATTTTGAAATTGTTAATTAAATTGTATAATTATCTGCAATAACCCACACAGTGATGAAAACACTTTAAATTTGTTTTCAAAATGTTCTTAGCGTAGCTTGAATTTCTTTCAAATAATAGTTAAGTTCGTTGTGAAAATATCTTTACCTTGAAAATAGATGGTGTGTGTTTCTGTTCCTTATTTTTTAAATATCAGCAAACTCTGAGTGTTAGAAAATATTTTCATGGTTGCTGCATATCTGACTATCAAACTGTAGAGTCCCCTACATTAAAAAAATTAATAATTATAGTAAAATACTCATAATACACATTTACCATTTTAGCAATTTTTAAATGTACAGTTCATTAACATTAAGTATATTCACATTGTTGGATAACCAATCTCCAGAATTATATGGATCTTGTAAGAGCGATACTCTATACCTATTAAACAACTGTCCATTCCTCCTTCTCCCTCGTCCCTGATAACTACCCTTTTGTTTTCTGTCTCTGTGAATTTCACTGGTATCGGTATACATATCAGTGGAATCATACAGTATTTATCTTTCTGTTATTGGCTTATTTCATTTGGCATAATGTCCTTAAGGCTCATCCATACTATAGCATGTGTCAGAACTTTCTTTTTTAAGGTTGAACACTATTCCATTGTATGTATATATATCACATTTTGCTTATTTGTTCATCTGTTGATGGCCCGTGGGTTGCTTCCACCTTATGGCTTTCGTGAATGATGGTGCTATGAACATGGGTGTACAAATAGCTCTTCAGGACCCAGCTTTCAATTCCTTTGGGTATACACCCAGAAGTAGAAATTATACATCATATAGTAATCAATTTTCAATTTTTTGAGGAACTACTATATTGTTTTCCATAACAACTGTAACTTTTTATATTTCTGCCAGTAGTGCCCAAGGATATACTATCTCCGCATCCTTGCCAATACTTGCTATTTTCTGGTTTGTTTTCTGATAGTATTCATCCTTATGGGTATCAGGTATTTGACTTTTCTTTATTTGAAAGTTCTAGTTTTTCTAAAATTAACCTTATGAGTAATGTTTTGTAGCATTTTGTTACAATAGCTTGCCTATGAATGGTGAAGCAAAAAAATTTCATTTATGCTGCCTCAGTAAACTTATTCCAAAAACCTTTTAAAATATTCCATCGAAGTAGTTGCTCCATCATTGATACACTTACACAATTTTCTCTTAAAATATTGTTGTTGCTAGATTGACTATTGCTACTGTAATAAAAACTACATGAGGGTAAGGAGCATGTGCTCTATAAATATTAAGTGATTTTTGAGAAGATACATTCTTTAGTGCATATCTTTTTCTGGTATACGCAGAGGTACATGCGTGCACACACACATGCACACAAATCATTATATATTTAACTATTGAAACAGGATCTAGAAAATACCATAAACTGAGATACACTGGAGACCTGTACTTTCATTCACCTGTAAATCAACCTCCCAACACTGCCTATTTTAATTATTTCTTAAAACTTCAGCATTTTTTCTATATTAACAAGGAATACAATTTTGTTGCCAGGTTTTTTTCCTTCTGAGATAGAGTCTTGCTCTGTTGCCCAGGCTGGAGTGCAGTGGTGCAATCTCAGCTCACTGCAAACTCTGCCTTCCAGGTTCAAGTGATTCTTGTGCCTCAACCACCTGAGTGGCTGGGATTATAAGTGTGTGACACCATGTCCAGATAATTTTTACATTTTTAGTAAAGATGGGGTTTGCCATGTTTCACGGGCTGGTCTTAAACTCCTGGTCTCAAGTGATCTGCTCGCCATGGCATTCCAGAGTGCTAGGATAACAGGTGTGAACCACCGCACCCAGCCCATTGCCAGATTGTTTTACATCTGTTATTTTGCCATTTTTAATTATGGAGTGAAGAAAAAATGAGAACCCAGCGGTATGTAGCCTTTTGTGCTTTATTATTTAATGAGAAATCTCAAAGGAGACCTCTAAACATCTCTCATCAAGCTTAGTACAATTTTTCAAAATAATAGATTAAGTATAATATGATTTTAAACTGCACATAAAATTACAGAGGCTTTTCTCCATGTTTATTTTATGGCTACTTAAACTTTTTTGCTAATTTTGATATGTTCACATTCTTATTAGCCATGTTTCAGGTATATATGGTGTATAAAGTTCATTATTACAAAAGTGATATAAATCTGTATTTCAAATAAACTTAAATTTTTGGAAAGTAATTGGTTTGACTTCTTTCCAGAAATAATTTAATAGTCTTAAAAAAAAAAAAACTCACGTTATGGCTAACGAATAGTTTATGAGACTTTACCTCTGTTCTTTTCTTGTGGTTGGCTTGTGTTTGTATTATTATTACCTTCAATTTTTGACTTTGTAGTAGGAATATTTTTTCAGCTACCTGTTCATTTTATAAGGTTAAATTGTATTAAAATGGTTAAATCTGTGAAAGGGGAACATGTAGACTGCAATACATTGCAATCCACTGAATGGATGAGGACACCTGTGGTAGAAACTGCTGGCTGTTCACCATAATTCGTTTCCTCTTCTTGAGCAAATAACCAGGCTACATTTCCTGGCTTGCCTTGTGGTTAGGGCTGGCTCTGAGACTGAGTCATGACCAATGGAAGATGAGCTTCAATAATGTGTACCACTTCCAGTCTGGTCCCATAAAAAGCCTCCTAGAAGTGATTCTACTTGGTTCTTCCTTCTTCCTGCAGGAAGCGATGCAGGTGGCTATGCTGACCATAAGCGGAAGTTGGCAGGGCCTCCTCTGAGTGATGGCATGTCTTGAGCTGTCCTGCTGATCTCATCACCAGAATGTTAGCTAAGCAAGAACTAACTTCCTATCGTGTTGAGACATTACCTGCTTGGTCTATGTGTTACTGCAGCCCAACCTGCCTGAACTGATGCTACCCCTAACACACCCTCAGCACTGTTGAGCCCTTAGCCTTCCTTCAGGAAGACTCACAGTCCACAGGTGGCGGGTGAGAGGTAACTCTCTATATCTGCACCAGAAGAGGACACCTGGTGTCATTCAGATTTTAACTCTTAGTTAGGCTTTCTTTTCTTCTCAGTGTTTAGCCTAAAAGTCAATAGAAATAGCAGTTCTAGTAATTTTTTCCTAGACTCTTGGATTTCTTACACTTCCCTTAGCAAACTGTTGCTTTAAGAAACTTGGCTCTTTGGGTTTCACATTTCTTCACTGGGTCAATGTTGTAACTGCTATAAAAATGACAGCATAAGTAGGAGTTTGGTATTGGTAGGGTTGTATTATTCTGAAAGAAGGTAAAAAAGAGATCTGATACTCATTCCATTGTCTGGCAACAGAAATAAAAGCAGCATGAAATATGTGACTTTAATGTATTTTTCATTGCTCATGTGCCCTTATATGGGATTTCCTGACTGACTTTCTTTATGCCATAGTGTCCTAAGTTGTTAATTTGACATATGCAAAGCATTTCTTGTGTTGCTACCATTTTATTTCTTTTTTTAAAAAAATGAGTGATGGGAAATAGAGCTCCATCTAAGTTCCAGTCCCATTTGGTGTGAGACTGGGCAACCTGATTCAGCCCAGATCTAACTCTTTCTCATTGGGGTTAGTTTTTGCTTAAGTTAGCCCTTCCCCTCCCTTCCCACCCATGGAATAAATCACCAGTGCAAAAGAGAGTGACAGTCCAGTTGACACACTGCCACTAAATAGCTTCATCCTATTTTCCTGGCCCCTTCCCCACCTGCCCATCTTCATCGTATACAAATGGATATTAAGCAAATCTATGACCATCCAAAGCAGACAGCATTTTTAAAATGAATAGGGCAGGCTCAATCTCTACCCTCTCGTTGACAGAATTAAAACTGATGAGAAAGTGAAACATTACTGCAAATGTTTGCTTAAGAATGGGGAAGTTGGGCCCGACCCCTCCGTATTGCCAAATGTTACATGGAACATCGTAAAATCAAATTCTCACATCTTGTTGTCCTCCCATTAGATCACATTAAACTCTGGCAATGAGGCCAGCCCGCCTTGGTGGTTTTCTGATTTGTGGTTTGCTCTTGGCTTTCCTTGTAGGCTTTAAAAATGATTTTATTTTGCGAACAGTCAGTGATAGCCAGACTCTAGAGTAAACTTGCCTGAGCCAACATTTGCAGTAATAACATTTCACGTTATCAAGAGTTTCCTGAAGGACTGCAAAGAATGAAAACAAAGAAGAGCTTTTCTGGTAGTGGTTGTTTTTCTTCAGATGCTGGTAACCTCCCTCGTAGAGAGGCTATGAATTTAGGCTTTGAAGAGCTCCTCACAAGCATCTACAGTTCTTTGCCTTTAAGGTGAAACTAGAGAACTGGAACACATTTAGGTTTTCTTGTTCCCTGGCTTGCTGGACATGTAACTGATTCTCCCTTGTCCTTTTCTTGGGTGGCTTTTCTGATTATCTTGTTCGATCTTTCGTAGCGTGGGAGGTAGAGGGTGGTGGGCTTGGCAGAGGTTGCTCTGGGTCAAGAAGGGGAAAGTTCAGTTTAGGTAAGTCCAGCTAAGTATTCCAAATAAGGACTTTCTCAACGATCCTCACAGTGTTTTTCTCCAAAAAGTATTTATGCTGCCTGTATAAAGAAAATGAAAAGTGATCTTCAGAATAAAGTGTACAACTGGTTTTCTCAGTACTTTGATGCTGATGGGGATGACGAAAATGGGGATTATGTCATAATGATTCATTAATTAAAAATAATAGGTAAATAAGCTTATTATATTAAAAATGAATGTCAGATAGGTACACATTACCTTGAAGTGTTTTAAGATCAAATTTTTTAATCGTTTATTTTTTAATTGTGGTAAACTATGCACAAGAGTCATCATTTAACCATTGTTTACATTTTTTGTTGTTGTTGTTTGGAGATGGAGTTTTGCTCTTGTCACCCAGGCTGGACTGCAATGGTGCGATCTCGGCTCACTGAAACCTCTGCTTCCTGGGTTCAAGCTGTTCTCCTGCCTCAGCTTCCCAAGTAGCTGGGATTATGGCGTGCACCACCACCCCTGGCTAATTTTTTTTTGTATATTAGTGGAGACGGGGTTTCACCACGTTGGCCAGGCTGGTCTTGAACTCCTGACCTCAGGTGATCCATCTTCCTTGGCCTCCCAATGTGCTGGAATTACAGGCATGAGCCACTGCGCCCGGCCCATTTTAACCATTTTTAAGTGTACAGCTCAGTGGTTTTCAGCGCACTCACATTGTTATGCAACCTTAACCACCACCCATCTCCAGAACTTTTTTTATTCTTGCAAAACTGAAACTCCACACTCATTCAACAAGTCCTCATTTCCCCCTGCCCCCAGTCCCTAGTAACTACCATTATACTTTTGGCGTCTATGAATTTGACTGCTTTAAAATATCTCATGTAAGTGGAATCGTACAGCATGTGTCCTTTTGTGACTGGCTTGTTTCACTTAACATAATGTCTTCAAGGCTCATCCATGTTGTACTATGTATCAGAATTTTCTCGTTTTTAAAGGCTGAATAACATTGCATTGTATGTATGTACCACATTGTGTTTATTTATTCATCTATGACTAGACTTGGGTTTGCAGGCTTACTTTCATTAGACAGCATCAGTACGATTTGAATGGCAAGGATTGATGTTCTGAAGAGTAGAACTTGAATAACTATGCAAATTCCCTCTGTTTGAAATTCTTATAAGCCAAGCCAGACTAATAAAATTATATTGATCAATTTGCCAACATGTATTTACTGAATGTCATGTTCTTTTCTATTTCTAGTTTTATTTTTGTAGAGATGGGGTTTTGCTATGTTGCCTGGGCTGCTCATGAACTCCTGGGCTCAAGCCATCTGCCTGCCTTGGCCTCCCAAAGTCCTAGCATTACAGGCATGAGCCACCACACCTGGCCACCTTTTTTTTCTCTTTAATAATATAGTCTTTTTAAAATTACAAGATATAGCATTGCAAAAAACTATACAATACAGAAAAGTATGAAGACGAATATAAAGAGAACTTGATAAATTGTAGCCCTGTTAATACTGTGAATATTTTGGGGATATATTGTACCAAAATGATATCAATCTAAATATAAGCACGGTAGATATAGATGGTGATTTTTAAAACTTACATAGAATTGGGAACAGATTTGCATGCTTGCAAACTGCTTATGTTTATTAGCAATATATTTGGGACATACATAAATATAGTTTTATATATTAAAATGCTTTTAAGCATTTTAAATTGTGGAAACTTTATATGAACTTTCAGAATATTAATTTATAAAAATTGGAACATTTCTAATTTAAGTGGTCAAGGGAAGTCTCCAGAACTCACCAGCTGAGACCAACAGCTAGTTGCAATAGTTTTTGAGGCACCCCTCAGAGACCCCACAATTCTGTTATGGATTGAATTGTATCTCGTAAAAAGATGTCGAAGTCCTACCCCCTAGTTCTTTTGAATGTGACCAAATGCTTACAGGGTATTTGCAGATGATCAGGTTAAGATGAGTTATCAGGGTGGACCCTAATCCAACATGACTGGTGTCGCTACAAAAAGGGGTAATCTGGACACAGACACAGGTACATGCACAGGAAGACCGCCAGGTAAAGATGAAGGCAGAGATCAGAGTGGTGCATCTACAAGCCAAAAACCCCAAAGATTGCCAGCCAACACAAGAAGTAGGAGAGAAGCATGAAAGAAATTCTCCATCACAGCCCTCAGATGGAACCAAGCCTGCTGACACCTTGATCTAAGAGTTCTAGCCAACAACTGTAAGACAATAGATTTCTGTTTTTTGAAGCCACCTAGATTTTGGTACTTTGTTATGGAAGCCCTAAGAAATGAATATAGACTTCCAAAAACATGATTTGAAACCACTACTTTATGTCATGATTGTAAAAGTCTGCAGGTATTCCACTGTATGGAAGTATTTAATGTACTTAATCTGTCCTTATTAATGTACATGAATAGTCAGAATATTCGAGTATTTTAAAATATGAAGCTGTGAACACCCTTTGAGGTAAATCTTTACATATGCCCTGGTGTTTACTTAAAATAATTTATCAGAGGAAGAATTGTTGGATTAAATAATAAGAGTATTTGAAATTTTGATATTGCTGCCAACATGCTCTCTAGAAAGCCTGTACTAAGTTATTCTCCTGGATATCAGGTCTAAGAGTATATATGTTTTTCTACATTCTTACTGGATCCTGTCATTCTTTTTTAAAATCTAAATTTAGTTTTAATTTTTACTAAGGGAATATATGAAGGTATCTTAAGTAGGTAAATTTGTTTTACACGACACAGAAAACAGCAGTACTTGCTGCACCCTTCTCCGCCTCTGACACTCCTCCGTGGCAACCGCTTTTAATTCTCATAGGTATTTTTTTCTGTTTTTTTTTTTTACACTTACATTTGTAAATATCTTGCTTATATTACTACTTTTAAATTTTTTCAATTTTAAATATTATTTATTGACTTCCTATGATGGAAGATTAGGAAGTACCTCTCTCATATATGCTCTCCCCCATATTCCTAAACAATTGATATCACAATTTTAGTTAAATCAATATTCAGTATATATTATTATAACTGTATTTTTCATTTTTGATGGAGTCTTGCTCTTTTCACCCAGGCTGGAGTTCAGTGGCACAATATTAGCTTGCTGCAACCTCTGCCTCCCGGGTTCAAGTGATGCTCCTGCCCCAGCCTCTTGAGTAGCTGGGATTACAGGCACACCCAGCATGCAGGGCTAATTTTTGTATTTTTAGTAGAGACGTGATTTCACCATGTTGGCCAGGCTGGTCTCGAACTCCTGACCTTAAATGATCACCTGTCATGGCCTCCCAAAGTGATGGGATTACAGGCATGAGCCACTGCACCAGCCCAGTGATTATAAGCAGAACTTTCAACTGAGTCATATAGCATGCTATATATATATATTTAAGACTCCCTGTTCAGGATACATCATTAATTCATTTTTTTCTTTGCTTACCTTTTGTAAATATGTTACTAATTTGTATGAAAACTCTCTGCCTGAAGCCTACATATCTTTGCAATGAATTTTAACACTGTCCTATCGGTTTAATTTTTTTTAAAATTATCCTTCCAGTAATCATTCAACCTCCTGTACCTTACTTTCTAGATTTGCTGCATATTTATCACTCTGGATTTTCCTTCACAGTAATCCTGAGGATTTCCTTTGCCTCTATTCTGTGTTGTATCTCCTGCTTCCTGGATCCTGTATCTTCCTGTTATCTTGATTTGCTACCTTGCTTTGTTGGAATTGTTCCCACTGAGAGAGTAACAGAACCTTCCTCTTGTTTTAAACTTCAATGAAATAGTCTTAATGATTCATCAGAAGTATCATATAGGTTTCTGGTGGTAGCTTCTCTCAGTTTTGAGGGAATGTGTTCTCCTTCAGGGTCCACAAGGGGGCGTAGTTTTAAGGACAAGAACTTCCCAGTGTGGTGACCCCCTCCCATCTCTCTCCATCCAGGAGATTTAACGGTTTATGTGTTTATGTTTGAATTTCACTGGCGTGGGAAGAAACTAAGAGTCAATCACCCCAGTGGAAGTTTAAAGGAACTCCTTTTATTGGCCAAAGGAACTTGGGGAGGTGGGAATTTCTCCTAGGATAAATTTCCCTGCTCCTTCACCCACACAGAATTTCCACCTCTCTGGAATCCCCTCCCACATAGTAGGGGCTCTCTTTTCCCTCTGGTGTCCACTTCCACCCAGTGTGGAAGCTACTATTCCTCTGCTAAACTCCATCTTTCTCTCTCAGTTCCCCTCCACTCAGTGTGGAAGCTGCTTTCCTCTCCTGGATTCCATCTTGCTGGATTCTCTCACTCCATGTGAGAGTTAGTTGTTTCCTTCTCTCTCCTTCTCCAGTTTCTCTCTCTCTCTATAAATAAATCACTTTCTACAAACACTTTTGAGTCTGGCATTTACTGCACACTGCACCATGGTGCACTCTCTCATTCTTGTGGGGGCAGGAGGCCAAGAACATGGAGAAAGCTCTCAGGGGAGCTGAGGGCACCCTGAACCCCTGAACCCCAATATAACAGTTTGCTGAAGAAAAGCTTTTCTTAACAATAGTGATCATTAAGTTATAGCAAGTGTCTTTTCTTGTGTATTAAGGTAATAATATAATTTTTTTTCTTTTTTAAGCTCTTGGTGTAGTAAATTACACTAAAAGACAGACTAATGTTAACCTATCCTAGCATTTCCATGAAAAAGACTTCTAGTTCATGCTATAATTCTCTTAATGCACTACTGAGTTAAAATTTCCAATATTAGCTCTCTGTCTGTCTATTATTGCTATATTGGAATGCGTGTGATTTTTGCGCATTGATTTTGTATCCTGAGACTTTGCTGAAGTTGCTTATCAGCTTAAGGAGATTTTGGGTTGAGACAATGGGGTTTTCTAAATATACAATTATATCATCTGCAAACAGAGACAATTTGACTTCCTCTCTTCCGAGACAATTTGACTTCCTGTCTTCCGAGACAATTTGACTTCCTCTCTTCCTATTTGAATGCCCTTTATTCTTTCTCTTGTCTGATTGCCCTGGCCAGAACTTCTAATACTACATTGAATAGGAGTGGTGAGAGAGGGCATGTTTTTATTGTGCCAGTTTTCAAAGGGAATGCTTCCAGCTTTTGCCCATTCAGTATGATATTGGCTGTGGGTTTGTCATAAATAGTTCTTATTATTTTGAGATATGTTTCATCGATACCTAGTTCATTGAGAGTTTTTAGCATGAAGCAGCATTGAATTCTATCAAAGGTCTTTTCTGCATCTATTGAATTAATCATGTGGTTTTTGTCATTGGTTCAGTTTATGTGATGGATTACATGTTACAAAGCGAATAAAATACCTAGGAATACAACTTACAGAGGATGTGAAGAACCTCTTCAAGGATAACTACAAATCACTGCTACAGAAAATAAGAGAGGATACAAACAAATGAAAAAACATTCCATACTCATGGATAGGGAGAATCAATATCGTGAAAATGGCCATACTGCCCAAAGTAATTTGTAGATTCAATGCTATCCACATCAAGCAACCATTGACTTCTTTCTCAGAATTAGAAAAAACTACTTTAAATTTCATATGGAACCAAAAAAGAACCTGTATAGCCAGGACGATTCTAAGCAAAAAAACAAAGCTGGTGGCATCCTGCTACCTGACTTCAAACTATACTATAAGGCTATAGTAACCAAAACAGCATGGTATGGGTACCAAAACAAATATATAGACCAAAGAAACAGAACAGAGGCCTCAGAAATAATGCCATACATCTACAACCATATGATCTTCAAGAAATCTGACAAAAACAAGCAATGGAGAAAGGATTCTTTATTTAATAAATGGTGTTGAGAAAACTGGCTAGCCATATGCACAAAACCGAAACCGGACCCCTTCTTTATACCTTATACAAGAATTAACTCAAGATGGATTAAAGACTTAAATGTAAGACTTAAAACCACAAAAACCCTAGAAGAAAACCTAGGCAGTGCAATTCAGCACATAGTCACGGGCAAAGACTTCACGGCTCAAACACCAAAACTAATGTCAACAAATGCCAAAATTGACAAATGGGATCTAATTAAACTAAAGAGCTTCTGTACAGCTAAAGAAACTATCATTAGAGTGAACAGGCAACCTACAGAACGGGAGAAAATTTTTGCAATCTATCCATCCAACGAAGGGCTAATATCTAGAATCTATAAGGATTTTAAACATATCTACAAGAAAAAAAAACCCCATCCAAAAGTGAGTTAAGGATATGAACAGATACTTTTCAAAAGAAGACATTTATGTGGCCAACAAATATATGAAAAAAGCTCATCATCACTAATCATTAGAGAAATGCAAATCAAGCCCACAGTGAGATACCATCTCATGCCAGTTAGAATGGTGATGATTAAGAAATCAGGAAACAACAGATGCTGGAGAGGATGTGGGAAAATAGGAAAGCTTTTACACTGTAGACAGTGTGGTGATTCCTCAAGAATCTAGATCCAGAAATTTCATTTGACCTAGCAATCCCATTACTGGTATATACCCAAAGGATTAAAAATCATTCTACTATAAAGACACATGCACACGTATGTTTATTGCAGTACTGTGCACAATAGCAAAGATTTGGAACTGACCCAAATGCCCATCAATGATAGACTGGATTTGAAAAATGTGGCATATATACACCATGGAATACTATGCAGTCATAATAAAGGATGAGTTCAAGTCCTTTGCAGGGACATGGATGAAGCTGGAAACCATCATTCTCAGCAAACTAATACAGCAACAGAAAAGCAAACACTGCATGTTCTCACTCATAAGTGGGAGTTGAACAATGAGAACACATGGACACAGGGAGGGGAACATCACACACTAGGTCTGTTGGAGAAGTGGGAGACTAGGGAAGGGATGGCATTAGGAGAAATATTTAATCTACATGATGGGTTGATGGGCGCAGCAAACTACCATGGCACATGTATACGTATGTAACAAACTTGCATGTTCTGCCCATGTATCCCAGAACTTAAAAGTATAATGAAGAAAATAATTTCAGTATTTTTGGGGAGATTTTTGCCTCTATTTATCTTTGGGTTTTTGGGTGGGTTTCTTTCTTTCTATTTTTATCTGGTTATGATTCAGAGTGATGTTAAATTTGTAGAATGAGCTGAAAACATTCCATCTTTTTCTATGTTCTGTAACAGGGTAAATAATACAGTAATGATCTGTTCTTTGTAGGGTTTTTTTTGTTTTTTTTGTTTTTTTTTGGTCTCTTTTTTTTCTTTCACTTCACGAACTCACAGGATTTTTGTAGGTTTAATACAATGTGCCCATAAGATTGTCTGGGCATTGTGCCATTTCTAGAGTTTTGATTTCCTCTAAAGTTTTTTATAGTTATTGGTCTTAGAGTGTCAGCTCTTTTTTGAGTCAACTTTGCTTACTCAACTTTTCCTACTAAATAATTTATTTCAACTAATTTTTAGATTTGTTTGGCATAAATTTGTATATGAGTTCTTATGATTAAACATTTTTCCCACATCATTTTTTCTATTTACTTATTTTTATCTTTTATTTTAGGTTCAGGGGTACATGTGCAGGTTTGTTATAATATAAATTTGGTGTCATAGGGGTTTGGCATACAGATTATTTTGTCACCTGGGTAAAAAGTAGAGTACCAATAGGTAGTTTTTGGATCCTTATCTTACTCCCTCCCTCCACCCTAAAGAAGACTTCACTATCAGTTGTTCCCCTCTGTGTCCATGTGTACTCAATGTTTAGCTCCAACTTATAAATGAGAACATGTGGTATTTGGTTTTCTGTTCCTACATTAGTTTGCTTAGGATAATGGGCTCCAGTTTCATCCATGTTGCTGCAAATGAGATGATTTCATTCTTTTTTATGGCTGCATATATTCCACAGTGTATATGTGCCACATTTTCTTTATCCAGTTTATCACTGACGGACATTTAGGTTGATTCCATGTATTTGTTATTGTGAATAATGCTATAATGAACATACAAGTGCACGTATTTTTAGGGTAGATTAATTCATATTCCATTTAGAATATACCCAATAATGGGACTGCTTGACAGAATGGTAACTCTATTTTAGTATTTTGAGAAATTGCCAAACTGCTTTCCATAATGGCTGAACTAATTCACATTTCCATCAGCAGTGTATAAGGGTTCCCTTTTCTCTACAACCTTACCAACATGTTTTTTTTTTGACTTTTCAGTAGTAGCCATTGTGACTTGTGGGAGATGGTATCTCATTGTGGTTTTGATTTGCATTTCTGTAATAATTAGCAATGTTAAGCATTTTTTCATATGTTTGTTGGCTCCATGTGTGTCTTCTGTAAAAAAGTATCTGTTTATGTCCTTTGCTCACTTTTAAATGATGGTGTTTTTTCTTATCAATTTGTTTAAGTTCCTTACAGATTCTGGATATTAGACCATTATCAGATGCATAGTTTGAGAATATTTTCTTCTATTCTGTTTATACTGTTGATAGTTTCTTTTGCTGTGCAGCAGTTCTTTAGTTTAATTAGACACCATTTGTCAATTTTTGTTTTTGTTGCAATTGCTTTTGGCACTTCTGTCATGAAATCTTTGCCATGTCTAATGTGCAGAATGGTATTCCTAGTTTAGGGTTTTTATAGTTTTGAGTTTTATATTCAAATCTTTAATCCATCTTGAGTTGATTTTTATATATGATGTAAGGAATAGATCCAGTTTCAATCTTCTGCATATGGCTAGACAGTTATCCCAGCAGCATTTACTGAATAAGGTGTCCTTTTCCCATTGCTTGTTTTTATCAGGTTTGTCAAAGATCAGATGTAAGTGTACCACCATTATTTCTGGGTTCTTTAACCTGTTACATTTGCCTATGTGTCTCTATTTGTACCAGTGCCATGCTGTTTTAGGTACTATAGCTTTGTAGTGCAGTTTAAAGTCAGGTAGTGTGATGCCTCCGGCTGTATTCTTTTTGCTTAGGATTGCTTTGGTTATTCGGGCTGTTTTTTGAATATTATAACTCTTACCTCTGTATTTTATGTCTCCATTTTTCTACTCATATATCTTTGTACTATATTACTATTGTGTTTTGGGATAATTTTTTAATCTCAACTTTCCAGCTAAGTTATTTGATATTCATATTTTTTCCATTCTTCTATTTAGCCTATAAGTTGAATTATTTAAATCAATAGTTATACTTTAAATTTCTAATTATTTCTAAAATAATTTTACTTTTTTCCATACCATACCTGATCTATTTTATGGACACAATATTCTCACATCTCGTTCTCTCTCTGTCTCCTCCCACCCCCACCGTGTGTGTGTGTGCGTGTGTGTGTGTGCGTGTGTGTGTGTTTCTGCTGTTTCCTTGATGTAGCAAGTATTCATTAGTATCATTTTCTACATCTTCCTTGGTGAGAGAAAGTTCATGCTGCTGCGTCATGCATCACTTCCATCTCTGCTATTATGCCATTAAGTTTCTATGCTTATTGACCAAGGCCTAGGGTAGCCAGTGAAAAAGCCTAAATGAAATCCACAGAACAGGTTTTTTCCTCCTCATTAAGTAGCCGTCTTCTCAATGGAGAAGCCTGTGGTGAGAATTCAGTGGAACATAAATATTCTTCTACTCTGCCATTCTGAGGAGTCCATCAATAGGTCTTTTCTCCAGACTTTCTCACAACTAATTCTCTAATCCTTTTTCTTTCCCATCCATGACTGTCTGGATGGGAAATCATTAGCTCTTTTGCATGGACTGTAGATTCAAACCTTTCTCTCTCTCCTTTCAGGCAAAGTGTAGAGCCAGATGCACTATTTAAAGTTTGCTCATTGGGTGTACTTGGTTTCTCAAGTTGCCTGCTTGCCCTCTTCCAAGTGGTACTTTCCTTCTTTTCTTTCTTTCCTTTCCTTTCCTTACTGCTTTAAAAACTTTTTTTGGGGGGCCGGGCGCTGTGGCTCAAGCCTGTAATCCCAGCACTGTGGGAGGCCGAGGCGGGTGGATCACGAGGTCAAGAGATCGAGACCATCCTGGTCAACATGGTGAAACCCCGTCTCTACTAAAACTACAAAAAATTAGCTGGGCATGGTGGCGCCTGCCTGTAATCCCAGCGACTCAGGAGGCTGAGGCAGGAGAATCGCCTGAACCCGGGAGGCGGAGGTTGCGGTGAGCCGAGATCGCGCCACTGCACTCCAGCCTGGGTAACAAGAGGGAAATTCCGTCTCAAAAACAAAACAAAACAAAACAAAACAAAACAAAACAAAACAAAACAAAAAAATTTTTTTTTTTTTTGGATGGAGTCTTGCTTTGTCATGCCTGTCTCCACCTCCCAAAGTGCTGGGATTAGAAGCGTGAGCCACCTGGCTAGGCCAAAACTTTTTAATAAACTTTCACTTCTGCTCTGAAGCTTGCCTAAGCCTTCCTTCTGCTTTATGCCCCTTAGTTGAATTCTGTCTTCTGAAGAGGCAAGAATTGAAGTTGCTACAGACCCATACAGATGAGCCACTGATAACTTGGTTTAACTCAGATCTCTTCCACCACTAACATATTTGGTGCCATGACCTGGATACTGTCCTATGCCTCACCTTCTTCAGCTGGAGACATCCGACCCCTCATGCATGGCTTCTCTCTCTTTATGTCTTTCTATCCTGCTTTCTCTATGTATGTTAAGAAATGGCTTTGCACAGCCACGTGGACTTTCCACCTTGAGGACAAGTCTGCTTCCTTGTTTTCGCTTTGCATGTCATGTGACTTATACATTTCCTGTTGTTTGCGCACGGTGGTTCTGCATTTGTGCCACAGGACAAGTATGGATGCCTGTGTGGATATTCCCTGAGGTTTATATTTCTACCAGATCAAGTGAGCTTTAAACCTTCCTCTGATTTTTCTTTCAACTAAAATTGTCTCTGAAAAAAAAAAAAAAGATTAAAAAAAATACATAAAATTTTGCTAATTGAACATATTGATTTTTCTGATTGTCCTTGTATTGGGCTACTTCTAAGTGGGGGCTTTAATATGCAGCAGTTCAATTTTAGCTGGTTCCAGCTACAAACCAAACTGACACTTCTTTCTTCTTCTTCTTCAGTCAACTAGTTATAGGGAACACCTCATAAGGCCGTGTGTATTAGTTTATGGAGAGGTTGCAATGTAGCAAGAGTATTTGGTAAATACATATTTCTCAAGAGGGAAATAGCTTGCTCTGATAATTTTAGGATTTACCTATCAACACTTGCTGGAGTGTCTGTATATTATCTGCATCTGCAACAATTTATAAATCATTACATGTACTGGGTCGTAAAGCCAGAGCTTCTTGAATTGCAGCCGCCACTGGCTTTCAGAGACTTCTCTTATTCTAGGCCTTACTAAAAACTGGCAGCTTTAACATGTACTCACTTTGGTAGATAGTTACATGAATGGTCCCACTTAATGGCTGCCATTATCTATACACTTTGACTTATAACTTTATAGTCCATTTTTATCCGTTGTTGGGCTTAGCAGTGAGACTTGCATTGGTCAATAAGATAAAAGATAATTTGACTGAAGAAGAAGCTGAAAAATGTGCTGTGTGATTGTTTCTTTTTCCAAATCTTGTACAATATTAGGTTGCTGGAAGATATGACACCATGTGAAAAAGAGCTGAGTTTTCTCAGCTGAGACTATTCCAGAATAGTAAGTTCCCAGTTGACTGATAAAACAATTATAAATGACTTTCGTTTTAAGCCACTAAATTTTGATGTAGTTTGTTTTATAACAATATTAAGGTGCTAGATAACTGACACAATTGGTAGATGGATAAGAGGAGCACACTCAGATATCGAACTCATACACATTGACTTCTGAATGGAAAGGGCCTATCGAATACTACCTTTTTCGTAGCTGTAGGGTTTTCAAGCCACATTGTCTTATCTTTCACTTTGGAGATTCCCTACAAAACCTCAGAAAAATGGACTCCTGAAACCCTCTCTGAAATGTCTTTCAAATTTTCAATCTTGTTAGCTGACACTGTGGCACACCACTGACTCGCATCTCCTTTCTGCCTTCCAGACTCTACAAGAACACATCTCATTGTCAGAATCTAAATCATATATGAACCTAAACTGCAAAAGCGCCTTGCACATGTAATATTTAGCTTTCTAGAGCTTGACATATGGGACCAGAATATAGAATAGAAAGGACTGCGAATAGATATCGAATACCAACAGATAATATTTATCCATTCATAACCCGCAACTTGAGAAAACACTGTTAGACTGAATCCACCTTTCCAGCCTTAACACTCACTTTTCTTTTTCTTGGCCAACCAGATTCATTCTTCTCTGTACTCATGTCACACTAAGCAATTTGCTCTTTTCGGCTCTGCCTGTTTAAATCCTGTTGATCTGCCAGGGTTATCTAAAAAATCATTGTGTCTAATTAGCTTTCAGGAATACTGTATTAATCTATTCTCACACTGCTCTAGAGACATGCTTGAGACTGGGAAATTTATAAAGAAAAGAAGTTTAATCGGCTAATGATTCTGCAGGCTATGCAGGCTTCTGCTTCTAGGGAGGCCTCATAAAGCTTACAGTCATGGCGGAAGGCAAAGGGGAAGTAGATGCATCTTCACATGGCTGGCAGGAGAGAGAACAAAGTGGGAAGTGCTACATACTTTCAAACAACCAGATGTCTTGGGAACTCTGTCACAAGACAGCACTAGGAGGATTGTGCTAAAAACCATCAGAAACCACCCCCATGATTCAATTACTTGCTCCCAGGCTCCTCATCCAATACTGAGGATTACGATCTGACATGAGATTTGAGTGGGAACAGAGCCAAACCATATCAGATACCTCCAGAAAGAGAGGCTTTTTCTCTCCTTTAAAATTCTTTCATGATTTGTACTTCTTTCATGATACTTCTCCTATTTCACCTGGCATTACTGTAATATTTGCACATCTCTAATCACCTTCTTCTATTGTAGAAAGACCTTGGGAATAGGGATACATTTCTTAATTATCTTTGTGTCCCATGTTATGTTAATAACATATTTTGGACAGTGTGTATTCTCTATAAATATTAGTTGATACAAATTGAAATATATTCACAGACAATGTCAGTGCTTGCTAAATATTGAGTTGAATATGGATGGTACTCACTCCCAAGCAGCTTACAGACTGCTCACTTTGGACAATATTTCTGCTCCGTACCTTCGAAGAAGACAAAGTTTATAATACTTTAAATGGGACACAGTTAGTGATTTGGGTTCTCTCATAACCTACTGGGACAAGATTTGGCAGGAGAGGTATAGGGAGAAGTAAGGAAACTTATTCTCTTAAAGCTCATTTTTAATTAATAAAAGTTTTGCTACAAGAAGTACTTCACCCATAAGAAAGGACTAATAAAATATTCACAAAGCTGCTTTATTTCCCAGCCAGTCCTAGCTTAAGCACAGTGAAAAAGAAGTTTTTCGGCTACATTACTTTTCATAGGATGTACCTTGTCTTCTTAGTTCTGCAGAACATGCAGCTTCCTGGTTCATGTTATTCTCACGTTCCATGATACTGTAATTTGTGACATCCCTTCCTGCCTTCTCTTTCACCTTCTAAAAGGGGAGGCTACTGATTGATTTTCACTCCAGGTGGGCTATCTTTATAATTGAGTTAGCTGTTGACATTCATGGAATTTTTCCTTTGCCATGTTCTATTAATAGGAGGAAATGGGTGGAGAAGAACCTTATGTGCCATATTCTATTCAGATTCTGGTTGTGCTTTAGGAAATGGAAGAAGCCAAGAAGGAAAGGAAGAGGCGTAGCCTGTGGTCTTTGAACCCACCAGACTGTGAATATATAAATTTCTCTACTCGGTAGGCCTGAGTGAGACAGATGTTTTGCAGGCCCACAGAGGATGATCTTCTCTATATGAAAACATAGATGTCAAGTGCTGTATTCAGCCATGAGAGATGACTGCCCTCTGTTGTTTCAGAATTAAGAAAATGGAGACTCAAAAAGCTGGGTGCCAATGGAAAAATCAACAAATATAGCTGTCACTGAGGAAAGCAGTGCAGTAAGATTTTGTTTTACCCTTTGCCAACCTCAGCTCACCAATGTGCAGGCTACATATGTTTAGAATTAGCAAGTAATGTTTTATCCTTCATTTCTCCATTCCCATCCCCCACTCTTTCAGTTGCTTATTCAAAATGGAACTAAGCTTACAAGCTTCATGGAGGTCACCCACCTCTCAATACAGGTGCAATGGAAACAGCTCCCTCCTAACGTAGCTCTTCCCTGACCACCTTGCTCTCTGACTCTCATTAGGTCTGGAGTGATTTTATTTTCACAGTTCTTTGGAGGGCTAATGAGCTTTTAAGAAACACCTGCAGCAACTCCAGATTCTACACAGCGACTTCAGTTTTCAGAGAATGTTTTAAAGAGTACCTGGTTGGGGGGCAAATTCCTTGCCCAGATAAATGGAATTGCAGCCATGAGAGCAACTTAATCCAACATCCACATTCACTTTTTTTTTTTTTCACTGATATGCCCAAACTCTAATGCCTTCATTTCCCCTTCATTTGCAACAGCAAAGCCTCCTTTACCAGAAAAATAAATGTGCAGTTGGCAAGAGCTGAATAGAGGTCTGCTTAAATGATTTTTAATTTATGTTAAAATGCTAAGAGCAGTTTTCCAGGTCCCCAATGAATATCTCACAAAATGAAGTTTTTCAAAGCCTACCTTTAAAAAAGGAACTAAAAGATTTAAAAACATTCCCTTTAATTTTAGCTGCCCCAACTGTATCTTTTATTCCTGCCCTACTGGGATCAAACAGCTGGTTAGGAGTTTATACTCACTTGGTCTTAGTGCTCTGGTCTGAAAGTTAGAGACCTGTCTTCTACTCCTGCTTCCAAACAAAAAGCTGCGTAAGTTTGAGCTTATCAGTTACTCTCTATACTTCCTTCTCTCATAAAATGGACAGTAACTTGGATTTAAAGTATGTAAAGGATCAAAAACACTTTTAAGAAAATACCTAGTTTTTCTGGATGCTTTTACACTTGTGACATGTATTATTTCTTTTAATTGGTATCTGCTTGGAAAGAAATCACACAGTAGTTGACCATTCAGACTTGTCACCTTTTTTTTTTTTTTCATTTTAAATTCAGGGGGTACATGAGCAGGTTTGTTACCTGAGTATAGTGTATGATACTGAGGTTTGGGTACAATTGATCCTGTCACTTAGGTACTGAGCATAGTACCCAATACTTAGTCTTTCAATTCTTGCCACTTTCCGTGCTCCCCATACCAGTAGTACCTGGTTTCTGTTGTTGCCGTTTTTATGTCCATCAATACCCAATGTTTAGCTCCCACTTATAAGTAAGAACATGCAGTATGTGATTTTCTGCTCCTTTGTCACTTATGGTAATGGACTCTAGCTGCATCCATGTTGCTGCAAAGGACATGATTCTGTTCTTTTTTATGGCTGTGTAGTGTTCCATGGTGTGTATGTACTAGATTTTAAGAATCCGGTCCACTGTTGATGGCCACCTAGGTTGATTCCATGTCTTTGCTATTGTAATTAGTGCTGTGATGAACATGCAAGCGTATGTGTCTTTTTGGTAGAAAGATTTGTTTTCTTTTGGGTATAAATCCAGTGATGGAATTGTTGGGTCAAATGGTAGTTCTTTCAAGTTTTTTTGAAAAATCTTCAGACTACCTTCCAAAGTGGCTGAACTAATTTATATTCCTACTAATGCCATTAAAAATGGCGCCCTGCTCTCAGTTATGAGTCTAGAGAAACGTCTGCAGCTTTTCCTGGTGTCTTTCCCTTACAGCGTCTCCAAGTCTATCCCCAAGTTAGCTCCAGAACTTGAGGGAGACAAAGTGTTCTCCCTTGGTCTGGGTTGCTCAGATCCCCAGTAGAAAGATAATCACAGAGGGAGGCTTTCTGTGTTTCCTACATATTGGGATTCACTCATTTTTTTCAGCCTGATGCTGTTATGGGGGCTATCTGTCAGTATTCTCTTCTCCAGGATCTGGGTGTCCTTCATAATTCTGGGGGATTCCCATTTTTCTTTTTAAATGAAAGCTCACAAAGTTGAACTTTATGTACTATCTTGCTATTTTCAAGTAGCCGGAATGTGCTAAAAGCCTCTAATCTGCCATTTTGGAAAAAACAACTTGTCAACTCTTGAGACTCTCGATTATTGATTATTATGGCCTAATTTTTAATCTAGGCTAACTTTTATCTGCCACTTAATATGAATCAAGGTTAAAATTTCAACAACTGTTTATTGCACAAAGATGTAGTCATCGAGATACACACCAGGATAAGTGTTTGAAGAATAAGAATTATCTCAAATGTTCAAACTAGGTCATTAAAGTACTATGAAATAGTTACTTATCCACTGCATATTTTAGTTAGGTTTCAAAATATTTCTAGTACCGTCCTAAGTTCTGTAGGGGATTCAAAAGTCACATAAGGCCTTGTCATTATGTAACTTACAGTATACTTTTGGGTACAAAATTGTTATGTGTGCACACACATGTGCCTGGGTATATGTAACACAAATGACCCACTTTAAATGAGGCATGGTAATTTCAAATGTAAGCAGCTCAGAGAAGAAAGACAGCATTGGAAGTATAAATGATCATGAAAATCTTAGACTTTGGATGCATGACAGAGGAGAGAAAGGGAATTCTAGAATGTGAAAACAATGTGAAAGACAAACGAAGGAGCTCTATGGTCTGATAGTCAACTCTCCAGGAGAGGCATGTTCACTTAGATGGCTCAGATTTAAAAATCAAACCAAATTGAACTTACCATCATTTTTTTCTGAAACTCACTTGTTCTATGTTCCATAATTCAGCAGGACCCTAGTATTCACCTAATTTGTTAGTCGGCTCAGCTGCGCGTCATCCTAACATCTCCCATTCCTATTACTTCTATCTTGTCATGCTTTCTCTGTTCTGGGGCTGCCTTCTGAGAGCTCCCAGGATGCTCATTTCCTGAAGGACTGGAATAAGAACAAGATTGTTACTGACCCCATCTCCCACCACTTATTTAAATTCTTCTCTCTCATTGTCTCCCTTTGAGAAGTTTTGCCCTTGAATTCCTCATCTTGGGCTAATGTTTTCAAATTAGTTAATTGATTTAGATTGGCTACCCAACTCTATTCAGGCACTTCCTTGAGTTAAAACTTCTGGACTAATTTCCTAGTTTCCTCACAAGACAGTCCATCTCTGTCCAGCCAGAATAGCTAGGATAACAGAATCTGGCTACAGTCTCAGTTTCTTAATCCCCTCTTGTTTATTTCTATTCTGTCTGCCTTAGTTTAGGCGTTCATAATCTTTTGCTTCGTGTGGTCAATTGAGCTAATATGTTCAGCAAGTGTTCATTCTCTCTTTCTTCTCCCTATGGGTAGAGAATCCTACTGTGTCCTGTAGACACTGAGCTTGGCCATGAGACCCTGGCTGGTGGAAGGTGGATAGAAGGGCTGCTGTGCCAGCTGTGAGTAGAGGCTTTAGGAAATACTGCATGTTTCTGCTCATCCCTACTACCTCCCTGTACTCCTGCCTTCTATCAATAGAAGAACAGAGAAGATATTGCTCTTTCATCATGGATTTGGAAATGGAAAACTCATGGAGCACACATGAGTCTGCCTATGTAGTCTGGAGCCAAGCCTGCCCCAGCCCAGCCAAGCTAAAATAGACCATGGCTGACCCATAGACCTGTAAGTAAGAAACTAATTTTGCTGTTGTAAGCCACTAAGATTTTGAATTGTTTAGTAAAACCTGACATATATTCCTGAATTTTTATAAAAACCTCCTACCTTATCTTCCCAGTCTTACTTTCCTCCCATCTACCCTTCACATTAGATTAAATAAAAATTCTTCAATAGCTCCAATAGCTCCAATGTTCCACAGGATAAAAATCCAAAATGGAATAAGAGACCCTTACTTGCCAGCCTGACCTGTATTTCTGTCTTGCATTTTCAGCTCTGGTTATACCTACCTACCTAATGTTCCTATAATTCACAATGTTTTCTCCCAGTGTCCTGTTTTGCAAATGCAGTCAACTGTTTCAAATACCTTAGCCCATATCCCCTCCCTCTCCCACCTGATGGATGGGCTGATGAAGAGCTGATGAAGCCCTTTCTCCTGCAAAACTCACAAGGTTTGAGTGTTGCCACTTCTAGAGAGCCTTCCCTCAGTCCCCTAAACTCTCGAAACTACTTGCCTAATTCCAAGACAGCAGACTTTGTTGAAATAGATTATTTTTATACCTCTTTTTCAGTTTGGTGAACAATTTGCTGATAGGAAGTTTGTCTTTTCATCTTTTTATTCTCAGGACTTCACATTTGTTTCATACATTAAGCAGATTAAATTTAATTAATTTCATTAAATGTTTTAAAAAATTTTAAATTCAATTTTTAAAATTTAATTTCATTAAATCTTAAAAATTTAATTTCATTAAATTTTATTAATTCTCAATAATGATGCTATGGATATTTAGCTGATTTTGACATTTAATCTGCTTAATGTCCCTGTACCTGGTTGAACCACTTTCACTTAAGGTACACATACCACAAATTTGAACCACCTTCTCTCTCACCAAGGTGTTACTTCTGAAACTGTATTTGAAACAGTAAGTGGATACAACCATGTAACCAATGCCCCATCAACAAATAAAGCATTCCCAACATCCTTCTTCTTTCATCAGTCGCTACAAACACTTCCCAGAGAGTAAGTATTTTTCTAACTTCTGTCACCATAGATCTGTTTTGCATATTTTAGAACAATGTATAAATGGAATTAGATAGTATGCCCACTTTTATGCCTGGCTTCTTTCTTGCTCAACATTGTAATTTGTGAGATTTATTCAAATTATTGTGTACAGCAGATTATTTTTATTGCTGTGTAGTACTTCCCAGTATAAATATATCACAATTTTTCTATTACACTATTAATAATTATTTAGGTTGTTGTCAGTTTTGGGCTTTTATGAATAAAGGTGCCACAAACACATTTTTGTACATGTCTTTTGGTGCACACGTGAATTTCTGCTGAGTAAAAACCTAGGAGTGGAATTTCTGGTTCATAGGGCATTTTATGTGTTTACCTATGGTAGATACTTCTAAACTCTTCTCCAAAGTGACCATATCAAGAGTTCCTCTTGTTTTTATGTACTCATCAGCTCCTGGTCTTGTCAGTCTTTTTACTTGTAATCATTCTGGTGGACATGTTGTGTCGTTAATTTGTATTTCCCTGATGAGTAATGACATTGAGCACTTTAAAAATATGTGGGTCCTTTTCCTTTCTTTTAAAAAAAACACATTTAGATATCTTTTATGAAATCTCATTTCTCTTTTGGGTTATCTTTTTCTTATTTATTCATATGAATTCTCTTATCTCATAAAATGAGTTGGAAAGTGTTCTCTCTTTTTATATTCTTTGGAAAATTTAATGTAAGGGTGACGTTATTTCTAATTTATTCTCTAATAGTCAGTGAACATAGCACATGAGCAGATGAGCCCTGGAATCAGACTGCTGGGACTGAATCCAGACTCGGCTACTTTCTTATCATTGACAACCTTGGAAAAGATACACAACCTGTTTCTGCCTCAGCTTTCTCATCTATAAAATGGGGATAATAAAAATACTTACTTTATAAAATCTTTGTCAGCATCTTTGAGTCACATGTAGAATTCTCAGTACCATTTCTGGCACACAGAAGGAGTTCAATAATTATTATTTATCCATTTATTCTATGTTTTTGCATATGGTGCAGTCTTTTTGAAGCTGAAGCCATGCCCTCCTTATGATGTTGGTTCAATAATAAGCATTCCATGGGTTCAGGAAGTAGGTGGAACCTTTCAAAGCAATGCCAAAATCAAAATCTTCTTTACAGTTGGTCTTTCCTTAGGCATATTTTTTCTCCTTTCCTTTTTCTCTATTTTGTGAGACGTCAAGGAAGAGACGTAAGAAGCTTTCTGTGGAAATAGTCCCCAGAGAAAGACACGGATGGTACTTTCTTGGGCTTTGGGCAATGTCCCAGGTGGGTGTGGGTCCACATGGCAAATATTCCAGTGCTTAGAGGGGAGTTTGGACTTTTGATTTTTACTGCCTGGTAACTAACCTCAGAGATCTTCGGGTTTTCTTTTTAACAAAAGGAAGCCCAGCCTTCCCAGGGTGCGGTTTGAATTCCTGATTTGGTGGTTGTTCCAGCCTCTGAAAATTTTATGCAGCTTTAAAGTGATGATAGTTACTGCTGTGCAATTTTTTTCTTTTTCCTTTTAACCTTTGTGTTATTAAAATGCCACTCAAGTGGAATGTTTGTTTTTAACTGGCTTATATCTCAGATTTAAGATCTCACATAGATCTCTGATGAACTGTGAAACAATTAATATTACATCTTCATCAGAGACACTATGGAAATTAGGGTTAAACAGGTCTTCTTGTGGTTTTCTCTAATCTTTTCCCGGCTTTACTGGTTTCTCTGTCTGCTCTCCCTATGTCTTCTCTCAGTCAGCTCTTTGGAGTTTGAAATGAATGATCCATTCCAGACCTCCCCTATCTACCCCCACCCCAACATACGCACATTCCTCCTCTTGCACAGTTCCTGAACTATAGTCCTTTATATAAGAGAGGAAAAAATAGAAAGATAATAACACTTCCGTAGATTCGCATAGCTCACATGTGTCTGGTCTCCTGAGGAGAAATCGCTCCACTCAATAAATCCCATGATCCAGCCACAGAAATCTTTGCCATTTCAAGAATGATTTTCATGATTCTGTGCTTTTGCTTAAGACTCAGTTGTTTGAAATCCTACTCATCTTCCATAGGACATTCATCAAATGTCGCCTCGTGATGTCATTCTGATGTCAGAATGGGGTTCTTTTTTGAGTTCCTTTTGCATTTTGCTTATGCTCCTATTGTAATATTCTGTCAAATCCCAATTCAGAATCCTGGGTGTGCAAGCAATGTGATTTTATTTTTCTGTCACAAGTTTGTATCTTTTATGGTCAAATCATAGATATTTCCTTCCTCCTCTTCTAGGGATTTTATCTAAGTACAGATGTGGTAGACACAGAATCAATGGCTCCAATTCTTCACCTTTCTTTTTACAGAGTGACTATTCTGATCTCTTGACTCCAGATTTGGCCACGGGACTTAGTGGGATATTAGCAGATACATATCAGTGGGATATTAGCAGGCATAATGTGATTAGAGGTTTGAAACATATGCAGATTTGGACGTGCTGACCTTTGTACCTTCACTGGCATCATAGGAAAAACCAGCCTCAACTAGTCCACTATTCCTAGAAAAAGGGTAAGAGACGTGTCCAGCAGAATTTATCCCACTCCACCTCAGCCTAGATCAGCTAACTCTCAGCTAACATGCAGACACATTTGCTAAATAAGTAGTTACTATTTTAAGGCACTGAGTTTGGGATAGTTATGCAGCATTTTTCTAGCAAGAGCTAACATCTATTGTGTAGATTTGGGGCAAGGTAATAGTATTTTAATAAGACTTTTATATTGTTTGATATATCTTTGTTCTCATCTACTTTTTGGTCATCAATCCATTGAAATGGCTGTTATGTTTTTCTCATACTGACCAATAGGTCTTTAAAGCTCAGATCTCTCTCTCAGCAACTTGTTATTTTCCCATGCCTTACTGGACCATGGAAAACTCGGGCTGTCCAGGGGAGTTCTGTTAGAGATTAGTTACCCTGCCCTAGATAAGGTAGCTCTGAAGGACCTCTCAACTCCCTGGGATTCACAGGAGAATTGAAACATAGTTTCCTCAATAAGCCAATTACATATCTGAGCTTTGCATTGTTTCTTTCCCTAAGACTCAGTCCAAGGGAGGTTCTGGTAGAGGGTAGGAAATAGGGCCCCTTATCATAGAATCAACCTAAGTGTAGATTTTGTCATTTCTTCAAGGCTTTTCTGTCCCATCCCTCAAACCATTTATCTTTTTTGGGGCAGGAAAACTAATCCTAACTGGTTATGTATCCTTTTGAATCTATTGTTTATGATGTAAATTTTGGGTCTCAAGTCCTTCAAAGCTTTGACTTAGAAGTCTAGAATTTAGCCCTTTTTTGATACAATTAATATGGTAGTCTTGTTGTCTGAATAGGGGTAGGTTATGAGGTGAAAGAGAATTCTTGAGCAAAAACAAAGCATATATTAATATTGAAAATTATTCTTCCACACAGTCTGTTGCCAACAGGAAGTAGAATCACTCATTATCTATGCCTTTATTTCAGGCCTCTGTCCTGAATTTGCAACCTATGTATCCAAATGCTTACTTGAGACCTCCTCTTGGATGTCCTGCAGAGATTTCAAGGTCAATATGTCTAAATGGAACACATCCTTTTGCCTTGATCTAACCATTCTCCAGGATTTCCTATCTCAATAACTGGCACTATCATTCACCCAGTTGTCTGGACAGATCTCTGGGAAACCTTCCTGACTTGTACCTTTTCTTTATCCCTTTTATTCCATCATCAATGTACATGCTACATTTCATTCTCGCTATTCCCCCTTTCCAGGCTAGTGGAATCCACCATCATCTCCTACCTGGGGTACTGTGACAATCTCTTAAACAGTCTCTCTAGTTCCAGACTTTCTTCCCAATAGTAAATTCTCTGTGCTATAGCCATCTTCTAACAATAAAACCAGATCATGTCAGGCCTGTACTAAAAGTCTATCTATAATTTTCCATTGCATTTAAGATCAGATTCAAAACTCATGACATGGCATATAAGGCCCTGACTGATTTAGACCTTGCCTCCTTCTCCAGCCTCATTTCTTGCTATCCTACCCTAGATCATTTGGCTTACATCCGACTTCCTTCTATGTCTTGAATGAGCTATGCCTTTTTCATGGGTCCAGGTTTCTGCTCAAATCCTTTCTTTCCTGAAAGAGTCTTCTCCATTTCTACTCCAGCTGTTCCCTGCCGCTGACACCACCCCTACTATTTCCTGGCTACTTCCCAGAGTTCAATTTAAATAGTATGTCCTTTAGGATGCTTGTCTTGACTTTATCTGTCTTCTATGATATACTTGCATAAAATCCTATTAGTTTCCAAGACTCTCATCAAACTTCTAATTTTTTTATCTAAATAAACTTTTAATTGAAGTATAGCATCACACAAAAATGTGAACAAATCATGAGTATATATATATATATATATGTGTGTGTGTGTGTGTGTGTGTGTGTATATATATATATATATGTGTGTGTATATATATATATATATATATATATATATATGTAGAGAGAGAGAGAGATTTTCACAAAATGAACACATACATGTTAACACCCATCCAGATAAAAAAATAGAATATTACCTGCATTCCAGAAAATTTTTTGTTCCCTCTTCCAGTAATAAGCTCCTTCAGCTTAACCAATATCTTAACTTTTAGCACCATAGATTACTTTGTATTTTCTTGAACTTCACATAAATGAAACCATACAGTCTGTGTTTCTTGGGGTCTTCTTTGGCTTAATATTATGTTTGTAAAATTCATGTTGTGAATGGTAATGGTTTTTCTTTCCTGTTTCTTTGAATGAATATACTGCTATTTGTTTAATCCATTCTACTGTTCATTGTCATTTGTGTCATTTATAATCTCTGGCTATCATGAATGCTGCTGCTATAATGAACATTCTTTTATGTATGTATCTGCTTTTTACTTCCAAAAGATGTATGTATTTCTATTAGGTGTATTTCTAGGTGTGAATTTGCAGGGTTATGGGTAGGCATATGTTCAATGTTAGTAGATACAGTCAAGCAGTTTCCTAAATGTATTCTGCTAATTTAAACTCCCACCAGTCCCATAAATATATATACCCATTATGAGCCCACAGAAAATAAAAATAAAAAATAAAATAAATAAAAAACTCCCATTAGCAATGTATGAAAATTTTAGTGACTTTGCATTCTTGTCAACATTTGTCAACCAGATATAAAAGATTGGTATTGTCAGTCTTTTATTTAGTCATTCTGATGTGTGTATAGTGGTATCTTCATTGGGTTTTTATAAATTGTATCTCCATAATGGTGACTAATGAGGATGAATGTCTTTTTCTTGGCCATTTATATATTGACCATGTATATATTGGCCATTTATATATCTTATTTTGTAACATTGCTGTTTGAGTCTTTGCTCACTTTGTTATTGAGCCGTCTCCCTCACTACACTCCATTGATATGTTAGAGGTCTGTTTTGTATTCTTTTTGTAATATATTATGTATATTGTCTGTTGTTGAGTATGTGTGTATTGTAAATATCATCTCCTAGTCTTTGGCTTACCTTTCACAGAATCTTCTGAAGAACAGAAGTTCTTAATTTTAATAAAGTATAATTTGTCAGTATTTTCCTTTGTCGATTTTCTGTCTTATTTAAGAAATTGTTATGTGTTTGTTGTTGTTGTTGTTGTTGTTTGCTTTTTAAGATGTAGTCACGCTCCATTGCCCAGGTTGGAGTGCAGTGGCGTGACTTTGGCTCACTGCAGCCTCCGCCTCCTGGGTTCAAGCTATTCTCCTTCCTCAGCCTCCTGAGTAGCTGGGATTACAGGCATGTGCCACCATGCCATGCTAATGCATTTTTAGTAGAGATGGGGTTTTACCATGTTAGCCAGGCTGGTCTTGAACTTTTGACCTCCAGCAATCCACCCACTTCGACCTCCCAAAGTGCTGGGATTATAGGCGTGAGCCACCAGCTTATTGTTTCATACTTATGTCTACTATTCATGTAAAAGTGATTTTTGTGTATGGTATAAAATAAATACATCAAGATATATATCTTTAATATCCAGTTTATTGAAAAGATCATCCTTAACATGTTAGTTTTATCATAAATCAAGTATGTATTTGTTTCTGAGCTATGTCTTTTGTTTTATTGTCTTATTTGCCTAATGATAATTAAAAGTTCTTTCTTCTACTTTGAACTACATGTTTTATAAAGGCTGGAGCAGTGTGTATTTCTTATTAAATACTACATTCTTATTTATTATAATAATCCCTAACAGCTTTGTTGATACCCACTACAGTTTTGCTGAACATTGAGTTAATAGCCATCCTTCACAAGCAGTTTAAATGATAAAATATTGAATAGAAATGCAGAAAGAGGGCAACTTTGTCTTTTTCTGATCTTACTGGAAAAGCTTTCAGCTTTTCACCATTGAGGTTGATGTCAGCTGTGGGCTTGTCATATATGTCTTTTATTATATTGAGTTACCTTCCTTCTATACATAACTTGACAGTTTTTAACATGAAAGGATGATGAATTTTGTCAAATACTTTTTCTGCATGTACTGAGATGATCATATGATTTTTGTATTTCATTCTGTTAATGTGCTATATAGCATTTATTGACTTGAGTATGTTGAATCGTCCTTGATCCTGGGGATAAACTCTACTTGATCATGAAATACTATTTTTTGAGTGTTCTATTGAATTTGATTTGCTAGTATTCTGTTGAGGATTTTTGCGTCTATGTTCATCAGGAATATTGGTCTCTCATCTTCTTTACTTGTAATGTCCTTTTCTGGATTTAGCATCAGGGTAAAGCTAGTCTCATAAAATGTTTTTGGAAGTGTTCCCTCCTCTTCAATTTTTAGAAGGAGTTGGAGAAGAAATTGTATTAGTTTTTCTTTCAATGTTTAGAAGAAATCAGCCTTGAGGCTGTTTCTGGGCTTTTCTTTGATGAGAGACCTTTTGTTAGTGATTGAAGCTTTCTATTTTTTATTGGTCTATTCAGATTTTCTATTTCTTCATGTTTCAGTCTTGGTAGGTTATGTGTTTCTAGGAATCTATATATTTCTTCTAGGTTAGCTAATTTGTTGACAGAATTATTCATAGCAGTTTCTTATAATCCTTTGTATTTCTGGTATGAATTGTAATGTTGCTTCTTTCATTTCTGATTTTATTTATTTGAATCTGCTTTCTTTCTTAGCATAAGTTTTTTTTTTAATCTTGCAGTTTTATTGATTTGTTTCTAATATTTGCAAATATTTTCTCTTGTTTTGTAGATTGTAGCTTCACTCTTGTTTTGTGTGTATGTGTGTCTATTTGTTTGTTTTGCTGAGCAAAACTTTTTTAGTAAGATGGAATTTCATTCTTCTATTTTTGCTTTTGTTTCCTGTGCTTTTGGGGTTATATTCAGAAAACTATTGCTCAGTCCAATTTCAATAAGCTTTTTCCACAAAACTGTTAAAAAAAATAACTATAGCTACAATCACTTGTTAAGAGATACAGATTACAAAAAGATGTAAATTATAACATCGAAAACATTAAATATGAGCAGGGGAAGTGAAAATGTAGAGTTTTCGTAGGCAGAGTTAAGTGAAGCTACAATCTACAAAACAAGAGAAAATATTTGCAAACCATACATCTGAAAAGGGGCTAATATTCAAAATATATAAGGATCTTAAAGAATGCAATAGCAAGGAAGCAAATTACCCAATTAAAAATGAGCATAGAGCCTGAATAGACATTTCTCAAAAGAAGGCATATGAATGGACAACAGATTAAAAAAATGCTCATCAGTAGGGAAATGCAAATTGAAACTACAATGAGATGTCACCTCACATATGTTAGGATGGCTATTATCAAAAAAAAAAAAAAGCAAGAGACAACAAGTATTTGTGATAATGTAGAGAAAAGGAAATCTGTGTGCACTGATGGTAGGAATATAAATTATTGGAGCCATGATGGAAAACAGTATGGAGGTTCCTCAAAAAATTTAAAATAGGGCTATCACAAAATCTAGCAATCTTACATCTGGATATGTCTCCAAAGGAAATAAAATAAGTGTGTTAAAGAGATAACCACACTCTCATGTTCATTGCAGCATTATTCAAAATAGCCATTATACAGAACCAACAGATTCATTGATAAAGAAGATGTGGTCTATATACAAAATAAAATACTATTCAGTCTCAGAAAAGAAGGAAAATCTGTCATTTGAAGCAACATGAATAAACCTGGAGGACATTAGGTTAAGTGAAGTAAGCCAGGCATGAAGGAATAGATGACATATGATCTCATTTATATGTGGAATCTATAAAGGTCAAACTCATAGAAACAGAGAGTAGAATGCTGGTTAGCAGGGGCTGGCTGGGAGGGGGGACAGGGAGTTATGGTTAAAGATGAAAAGTTTTAGTTTTATAGGATAAATAAACTCTGAAGGCCTATTGTATAGCATGATAAGTATGGTTAATAATAATGTATACTTCAAAATTGCTAAGAGAGTAGATCTTAAATTTTCTTCATACACACACAATAACTGTGAGTTGATGAATATACTAGCTTGATTGTAATAATCATTTCACAATGCATACATATATCAAAACATTTTACATTATAATAGATATAATTTTTATTTACTAGTTATATCTCAATATGTCTGGAAAAATGATAGAATATATTCACAAATTGATAATTATCTCCAAAGTGATATATACATGCTAGTTACAATAATCTCTTCTGTGTTTTACGTTTATTCATAAGAATAGTGGTTTCTTTTAAGACGGTCCTTCAAGGAACATGCATGAAACTATTTTCATTATTTGCACATGAATTTGTGTACTTAATATAAATTAAATCATCCACTTTTTGGGCCATCAAGCTAACAGTTTGTTCTTGATACTGCTCATACTGTCATAGATACTACTGATGCTAATTATTATTAATAATATTGATATTACTGGTCCAATAGAATCAATAACAAACTTTCAGCTTGGTAACTGTGTTACATGAATATATTCTACTTTTTTAAAATTAAGACATTACAGATAAAACTGAAGTTTTCTTTGATCAACACTTCTCCTAACTAATGACTATTATAGTTGGCATGAATATTTTTATATTTTGAAAATTTTTTCATAGATATATATGCCCTTGTGAAATTTGTAATGTTATTTATATGTTTGCCTTTGTATTTATCATAAGTGGTTTCATATCATATGCATCTTTCTATAACTTGCTAATGTTGCTTAACAATATTTTGAGATCCATCCATTTTAATACATAAAGGTCATACTTATTTTATTTAATTGGGTCTATAATATTTTATTGTATAAATATTTGATGTTTGCCAGGCATAGTGGCTCACACCTATAAGCCCAACACTTTGGGAGGCTGAGGCGGGAAGTTCACTCAGAGTTCAAGACCAGAATGGGAAACACAGAAACACCCTGTCTCTATAAAAAATAAAAAATAATTAGCCAGGTGTGGTGGTGGGCGCCTGTAATCCCTGCTACTTGGGAGATTGACATAGGAGGATTGCTTGAGCCCAAGAGTTCAAGGTTGCAGTGAGTTATGATCACACTACTGTACTCCAGCCTAGGTGACATAGTGAGACTCTGTCTCTGAAAAAAAAATGTTTTATTAATTGTATAATGTTATAGGGTAAGGGCCAAATGTGCAGACTGTCTAGGTTCAAATACAAGCTCCATCACTTTGTGTGGCCCTAAAAAATTACTTAACCAAGGTGTGCTTCAGTTTACTCATCTATAAGATAGAGATCATAGTGTCTAGTTCATGTTACTATTTTGCTGTAAGAAGTCAATGATTTTATTTTTTTGGGGGGGGATGAAGTTTCATTCTCATTGCCCAGGCTGGAGTGCAATGGCATGATCTTGGCTCACTCCAACCTCCGCCTTCTGGTTTCAAGCAAGTCCCCTGCCTCGGCTTCCCAAGTAGCTGAGATTACAGGCATGCACCACCACTTCTTGCTAATTTTGTGTTTTTAGTAGAGATGAAGTTTTACCATGTTGATCAGGTTGGTCTTGAACACTTGACCTCAAGCAATCCATCCGTGTTGACCTTCCAAAGTGCTGGGATTACAGGCATGAGCCCCTGTGCCTGGCCAAATGATATTTTAATGAAAACTCAGTAAAAATTTCTTTCATATTTACCTGCATATTTACCATTTCTGATGCTGATTACTACTCCATTGGGTAGTTCCAAATTTCTTTCAGGTACCATTTTCTTTCTGTTTGAAGAACATCCTTTCTTCTAGTGCAATTCTGCTGGTGATATATTTCCTAAGCTGTTGTTTGTCTGAAAAGTTTTTATTTTGCTTTTATTTTATAACATATTTTACTGGGTGTAGGATTTTAGATTGATTTTTTTTTCAATTCTCTAGTTTGTATAGTTTCTGACAAAGAGTGTCTTATAAAAATGATACAAGTCTTATCTTTGTATTTTTACATATAGTATGTCTCTTTTTAGGGCTTTGCTTAAGATTTTCTTGGCTGGGTGCAGTGGCTAACGTTAGCCTGTAATCCCAGCACTTTGGGAGGCCAAGGCTGGTGGATCATGAGGTCCAGAGATCGAGATCATCCTGGCCAACATGGTGAAACCCTGCCCCTACTAAATATACAAAAAATCAGCCAGGTGTGGTGGTGCACACGTGTAATCTCAGCTACTTGGGAGGCTGAGGCAGGAGAATCGCTTGAACCTGGAAGGTGGAGGTTGCAGTGAGCCGAGATCATGGCATTGCACTCCAGTTTGGCATCAGAGCAAGACTCTGTCTCATAAAAAAAATAAAAATATAAAAAAGATTTTCTTTATTACTGTTTTCCAACAACATTATTATAATATGCTTTGGTGTAATAATCTTTGTGTTATTTTGCTTGATGTTTGTTAAACTTCTTGGACTTTTGTGTTTATGATTTTGATCAAATTTAGAAAGTTTCCATCCAGCAGTTATTCAAATATTTTCTCTGAATTTCCGTGTCCCCACATTCTTTCCTACTGAGAGTATAATTATGTGTATGTTAGTGTGCTTGATAATGTCCCACAGGTCCCTGGGGCCATATTCATTGTTTTTAAAATGCTCCCTTTTGTGTATCATTTTGCATAGTTTCTCTTGCTATAGTTTCGTGTTCACTAATCTTTCCTTCTGTTAATCCTATCCTGTGTATTTTTTTCATCTCTGAAAGCTCTACTTGTGTCATTTTTATCTTTTATTCTCATTATGCTGATATGAAAGTTTTAAAGAAAGTTTTTCTTTAAAACTTTCAGTATGATAATATACATTGTTTTAAAGTCTGACAATTTCATCATCTACATCATTTGTTTTTCTACCTATTGATTTTTCTTTTGCTTATATGTAACATTTTATGTTTGTTTTGTAGTCTGCTGAGGTTGCTATAACAAAATACCTCATAGACTGGGTGGCTTAAATAACAAATAACAAACATTTATTTCTCACAGTTCTGGGGGCTGCAAAGTTCAAGATCAAGGTGCATGGTGTTCTTTTTGATTTACAGATGGCTGCCTTCTTGCTGCATCTTCACATGTTGGAGAGAGTAAATGAGCACTGATCTCTTTCTCTTCTTACAAGGACACTAATCTCATCATGAACACTCCACTCTCATGACCTCTTCTAAACCTAGTTACTTTGCAAAGACCTCACCTCCAAGTATTATCACATCAGTGGGTTTCAACATATAAATTTTGGGGGTACATAAACTTTCAGTTCCTAACAGCTTCTTTGCATGCTTGGTCATTTTTAAATTAGGTTCTGCACAGTAAATTTTATATTGTTGAATACCTGATTTCATTTTTTTCCTTTAAAGAGTGTTATAGTTTGTTTTGCCAAGTCCTTGTGATTCTTTTACATTTTTCTAAGGTGGGTTTAGAGCAGTCTTTAGTCCTAGGTTAGCCCCACTACTGAAGTCCAACCTTTTCAAGATCTCTTCCAAATGTCCTGCATATTATGAAGTTTCTGTACTCTGATTGTGAACTATTCCTAGACTCATTCTGGGAATAGTTCAGCCTACTGATTTCATGCTCTCAGTCTCAAGGAGTTTTATTTCATGGATGTGTAGACAGTATACTCTTCCAAACACAGAAAATTCTTTTGCAGAATGTCAAGCTGTCATTTTGCAGTTTCCCCATCTCTGGAATTCTGCTCCATAAATTCTTGTTATTTTGACCTCCCTGAATTCCAACCGCTGTCTTTTCTTTTCTTTTTTTTTTTTTGAGACGGAGTCTTGCTCTATCGCCAGGCTGGAGTGCAGTGGCGCAATCTCGGCTCACTGCAACTTCCTCCTCCTGGGTTCAAGCGATTCTTCCGCCTCAGCCTCCCGAGTAGCTGGGACCACAGGCACGTGCCACCATGCCCAGCTATTTTTTGTATTTTTAGTGGAGACGGGGTTTCACCATGTTGGCCAGGATGGTCTCGATCTCTTGACCTCGTGATCCGCCCTCCTCCGCCTCCCAAAGTGCTGGGATTGCAGACGTGAGCCACCGCGTCCGGCCTCAATCGCTGTCTTTTCACATCAGGAGAAAATAAAGAAAATGTATAATCCTGTTCTTGAGCTATGTAAAACTACCACCTGTCAGAAAGCCAGGAAAATCATAGGTTTCATCTTGTTGGATTCCTGCTTCTGGAGTGTCACATGCCTATGTTGCCTGTTGTTGAATGTCTTTAAAAAGTTGTTTCATATTTTGTTCAGTTTTCTGGTTATTTACAGTGGGAGCGTAATTCTAATAGCCTTTTTGTGACATTTTTGTTTTCTATTACCATACTTTTTATTCAGACATATTTTATTCTTACCTTCTTTTTCATCAATAAAATTATTTTTGTCCCATACTTTTATTATATTTGTTTGAAATATATCCTATTCTTCCGATGGTTGCCCTTGAATTTAAGTTCTTACAAGAAGGATCTATGGATTAGATTTACTGCACACACTACACAGGCTGTGCACTGCACAACTCCAAGGAAAACCATCTCCATGTACTTGGAGTTGTGCAACATTAGAGGTGATATGCATTCAGATTTTCATATATTTGATTATATTTGTATATTTTTCTTACTGTTGAATGATAGTTTGTCTGGATAGATAACTTTATGTTTCAAGTTATTTCCACTTAGATCTTTAAAGGTAGCACTCCATTTGTTGTATGGTCACCAACATTACTTTTGAGGTATCTGATGTAAATTTGATTCGTCTACCATTCCAGGTGATCTTTATGGTAGCTTTTAAGATTTTCTATTTATTCTTGATGTTCTAAAATTTTAGTGCCAGGTCTCAAAGTATAGCTTTTAAAAGTATCTTTTCCTGCTTGGCAGCGTGATGGCTTTTTCTATTTGAAGACTCATGCTAACCTTAAGTTCTGGGAATTTTTTTTCCTGTTGTTACTTAAGTTCTTGCTTTTCCTACAGTCTTTGTAGACTTTCGAATGTACTACTAGACTAATGTTAGTACTTCTGTATCTACTCTCCATGTCATTCAATTTTTTTTTATTCAAAAATATTTATTTTTCCATGTGCTAGAATTCCTCAGTTATACTTTCCAATTTGAGAGTTCTTTAACTTTGTCTTAACTGGGAGTTATTCCTTCTATATATTTTTTAGAAAATATATTTGATTTTGAAATAATTAAGGGCATATAGTGTTTTGAAAAAGGTTTTTACACACTTTCATCAACTTTCATTAATGTTAACATCTTACGTGATAGAATACAATTATAAACTAAGAAATTAGCACTGGTGCAACTCTATTAAACTAAAACACAGACTTTATTTAGTCCAAGATCTCACATTGCATTTAATCGTCATGTCTATTGTCCTCCAAACTATGACCGTTCTTCAATCTTTCCTTGTCTCTTATGGCCTTAATATTTTAAAAAATAACATTGCAGGGGTATAATTAACATACAACAATTTAATTTCATGCATATTAAAAATGGAAATTTAATACATTTTGGCAAAGGTATACACACCTGTGAAACTATCACTAGAGTCAAAATAATGAACATATCTATTCCCCTTGAAAAGTTCCTTGTGTCTTTTGGAATTTCTCCCTATTGTTCTCTCCACCTCATACCACCTGCCAGCCACTGATCTGATTATTTTTGTCAATTTAAAGAATTATTATGATTTTTAAAAAATTTGTTTTAGAGCTGAAGTCTCACCATGTTGCCCAGGCTTGTCTTGAATTCCTGGCCTCAAGTGATTCTTTTGCCTCAGTCCTCTCAGTAGCTAAGATTACATACTTGAGCCACTGTGTGGGTTGTCATTTTATATTTCCTTTAATTTTCTAGAAATTTGTATAAGTGGAATTATACAATAAGTGTCTCTTTTTGTCTAGCTTCTTTCTCTCAGTGTAATTATTTTGAGGTTCATTCATGTTGCAGTTTGTATCAATAGTTCATTCCTTTTTATTGCTGAATAGTATTTTGTTGTACAGAGACATCATAGTTTGTGTATGTATTCACCCATTGACGGACATTTGGGGTTGGCCCTAGTTTTTGGTCATTAAGAATAAAGTTGAGGCTGAGCCCAGTGGTTCACACCTGTAGTCCCAACACTTTGGGAGGCTGAGGCAGGCAGATTGCTTGAGCCCAAGAATTTGAGACCAGCTTGGGCAGTATGGCAAAACTCCGTCTCTACAAAAAAATGCAAAAATTAGCTGGGCATGGTGGCTTGCACCTGTAGTCTCAGCTACTTAGGAGGCTGAGGCCGGGTAATCACCTCAGCCCAGGAGGCAGAGGTTGCAGTCAACCAAGATCATGCTATTGCACTCCAGCCTTGGCAACAGAGCAAGACTCTGTTTCAATAAACAAATAAATAAGTTGCCATGGACATTCCTGCACAAGTCTTTCTATGGGCATACGCTTTCCTTTCTCTTGAATAAATATATAGAAGTAGAATGTCTAGATTATATGATAGATGTGTATTTAACTATTTAAGAAAACTGATAAACTGTTTTCCAAAGTGCTTGTACCATTATACATTTTCTCCAGTAGTTTATGACATTCCCCATTTCTCTACATTCTTGCCAACACTTGGTAGGGTCAATCTTTTAAATTTTATCCCTTTAAATAAATGTATAATGGTATGCTGTTATAGTTTAAATTTACATTCCCCTGATGATTAGAGATGTTGAGCATTTTAGAATGTACTTGTTTGCCACCTGTATATCTTCTTGGGTTAATTGTCTGTTCAAATATTTTTTTTTGTTGTGTCATTTATTTTCCTATAATTGAGTTTTGGGAGTTCTTTATATATTCTGGATTCAAGTGCCTTCTTAGTTGTATGTTTTGTAAATATTTTCTTCCAGCCTCTGGCTTGTTTTTTCATACTCTTCACAGTGTTGTTCAGAAAGTAAAAATTTTAAATCGTGATGAAATGCAATTTATCAATTTATTTATTTATGAATTGTGCTTAGGGTGTCATATATACAAAATAGTTACCTGATCCAAAGTCATGTAGACTGTCTTTCTTTTAGGCTTTACCTTTAGGTCTGTGATCCATTGTGACTGATTTAATTTTTTTATATGGTGAAAGGTATAGATCAAAAGTTTACTTTTTGTAAATATGAATGTTGACTTGGCCCACCACCGTTTGTCAGAAGGTTTGTCTTTTCTCCACTCAATCGCCTTTATACCTTTGCTGAAAACCAGTTGTCTATGGATGGGCATTTATAGAGGTTTAAAAAAATTTTTTAAAATAATTATATATTTAATTTCCAAGAGCTCTAATTTTTAAATATCTGCCTCTTTTTTCTTTTTTCTTCTTCTTTTTTTTTTTTTTTTTGAGAGGCAGTCTTACTCTGCCACCCAGGATCCCAGGATGGAGTACAATGGCATGATTTCAGCTGACTGCAACCTCTGCCTCTCAGGTTCAAGCAATTCTCCCCCCTCAGCCTACCGAGTAACTGGGATTACAGGCACCTGCCATCATGCCCAGCTGATTTTTGTATTTTTGTAGAGATGGGGTTTGAGCATGTTGGCCAGGCTGGTCTTGAACTCCTGACCTCAGGTGATCCACCTGCCTCAGCGTCCCAAAGATCTGGGATTACAGGCATGAGCCACCATGCCTGGCCAAAGCTGCCTCTTATAGCCTTTACCTGAACATTGTCAAACGTTTGTAGTTTTTAAAAACCATGTATATCAAAATTGTACATTTATGTAGTATAAAGAATCAAATGATTTTCCAAAGCTTGTTATAGGAAAACAATAGCTGGATCCTGCCTCTAGTCTCACATTCCTTCTCCTCAAAAAATTAATTTTTTAGCTATTTGTTTTATTCATTTTCATATATCTGAATAGCATACTGTATTGCTACTTCTCGGTTCTCAGTTTAGGCATTATCTATTCAACTTTCTTCATGGAGGATGAGGCTTGATTATCTTTTCTCTCCCTATGCCAAATATATATGCACACGCTTTCTATCCTCAATATAATTTCTCAGTATAATTTTATAGTTATTTTGCTTAGAGCAATATTTATTGCTTTTGTTATTAAAATTTTAAAAAAATGCTATGAAGTAACCTACAACAAATATTCATGTTCCCTGAAGTTAATGTTTCTTTTGGGTGAAGAATGGGCAAAAGGTGTCATTTGCTAGCTTAATTTTCTACAAATAACACAACCAGCTTCAAACATTGCCAACTGAGCATCTTCAGATGTTCAGACATATTAGGTACTCTATTTCATACTTCTGAAGAAATTTATCTAAGCCTTTTACAATTTCAAATATGGACAGGTTGCTCCCTATTACTATTAAGAGAGATCATTTTGGGATCACTGCTACCATCAGCTTAGGATTCCCTTTACTCTGGATTTCCTGTTGCCAGAATCCTCCCTCTTAGTTGACTCCTTCAGTTTGGTAGAATATAGTCTCTAATAACTTCCAGAGAAAAGATTTATGAAAGAAAAATTTATGAATTCTTGCATGTCTAAAATATTCTTTCTTCTATCCTCATACTTGATTGATAACTTCTTCGGATATATATGTCTAGTTTGTAAATCTTTTTCTTAATATTTTTTAAAAAATATTTCTCTATTGTCTTCTAGATTCCCATGTTGTTTATGAAAACCCAGAGGGCATTCTGATTCCTGAATTTTAATATTTGACCTGTTTTTTTCATATCTGGAAGCTGTCCACCAACCTTCCTTGTTTTGGCACCATTTGCCTCCTTTCATTTTTAATGGGAAATTCTGCATTAATTTCTGAATTTCGTGGAGAATCTGTGATGTAAACTAGGTTGATGTTGGCCTTCTCCACTGGTAGCTTAGATTTAGTTTTCTCATACTAGTAATTACCTCTTGTCCAGTGTTTTTCTAGCTTCAAATATTTTGTGGTCTCTTCTCCTATTTGCCCCATTCTGATGGGTATTGGCCTTAAAAAATTCTAGTCCTTTAATCAGATTTCAAAATGAAACATAAAAATGTATGCTTAATTAGCTACATTTACTCAACAGTATCCTACTTGAAAATTTAAATATTGATATATTACATATACATATATATATATATATATACAGTAAAGTATATAAAGCACGCTAATTTTATGTTTACAGCTTGATGAATTTTTATGTAAATCTATCAAGGTATGAGAGATATATTGCTGTGTAATCACTGAGTAAAGTGAGATATAAAATAGTTCTAGTATCCTAGAAAGGTTTTTCTGTCCTGCTTACCTATCAAGACCAATTCTCCATAGTAATCTTTTTTTCTGACTTCGATCATTATCAAATATTTTTTCCTATTCTTCTAATTAATATAAAAAAGCAAGAAATGGACACTTTCTACTTTCTGACTTATTTTGTTCAGCATAGGGTATGAGAGATTCCTTAATATTGGTGCATGTATTAGTAACACAGTGGTGTGCTGCAGCTGGCTCATACAGCTTGCAATTGTACACATTTCTTTCCAATGCTGCATTCTGTGACTTCATGTTGGTAACTTGAAATTGGCCATGGTGGGAGTATTTATACCACAAAATCAGGAAATGCTACAAATCAAGACTTTTTGCCTCACTGGAGAGGCAGTTGTTAAATATTTACCACTGGACTAGTTTATTCTTTTTCATTGCTGTATGAGTACAGCAATACACTGTGAATTTTTACACTGTTATTTATTCATGATCTGTTTGACGTACAGTTATTTTTAGTCTTTTGCTATCATGAATGAAACTGGTGTGAGCATTCTTGTTCATGTTCTTATGTCTTTTTAAAATAAACATATGCATTTATTTCTCTTATATATGTACTTAGAAGTATAATTGCTGGGCAATAAAGTGGGTAGAGATTTAGCTTGATGAGGTACTGCCAAATAGTTTTCCAAACAGGTTGTACCAATGTGCACTTTCACCAGCAATCCAGTTGTTTCACACTCTTGTTAACAGTTGACATTGCCAACCATTTCAATTTTAGCCATCCTGCGGGGTGTGTGATGGTATCTGTGGTTTAAATTTGCTATCCCTAAAGAGTAATGATTTTGCATTCCTTTTCAGATATTTATTGGCCATTTGTATATCTTCTTTCATAACAATTCTGGGCATGTCTTTTATCCAACTTAATGCAACATGAAACACAAACTACCATCAGATAATACTATAAACATCTCTATGCAAATTAATTTAAAAATCTAGAAGAAATGGATAAATTCCTGGACACATACTTCCTTCCAAGACTAAACCTGGAAGCAGTCAAATCCCTGAACGGACAAAAAACAAGTTCTGAAATTGAGGCAATAATTAATACCCTACCAACCGAAAAAAGCACAGGACCAGATGGACCACAGCCAAATTCTACCAGAGGCACAAAGAGGAGCTGTATCATTCCTTCTGACACTATTCCAAACAATAGAAAAAGAGGGACTCATTTTATGAGGCTAGCATCATCCTGATACCAAAACCTGGAAAAGATACAATAAAAAAGGAAATTTTAGGCCAATATCCCTGATGAACATCGATGCAAAATATTCCCAATAAAATACTGGTAAACAGAATCCAGCAGCACATCAAAAAACTTATCTACCATGATCAAGTAGGCTTCATCCCTGGGATGCAAAGCTGGTTCAACATATGCAAATCAATAAATGTAATCCATCACATAAACAAACAATGACAAAAACCACACAGTTATCTCAATAGATGCAGAAAAGGCCTTCAATAAAATTCAATGCCCCTTCAGCTAAAATATCTCAATAATCTAGGTACTGATGGAATGTATCTCAAAATAATAAGAACTATTTATGACAAACCCACAGCCAGTATCATCTTGAATGGGCAAAGACTGGAAGTATTCCCTTTGAAAACCGGCACAAGACAAGGATGCCCTCTCTCAACACTCTTATTCAACATAGTAGAAGAAGTCCTGGCCAAGGCAATCAGGCAAGAGAAAGAAATAAAGGTATTCAAATAGGAAGAGAGGAAGTCAAATTGTCCCTGTTTGCAGATGACATGATTGTATATTTAGAAAACCCCGTCATTTCAGCCCAAAATCTCCTTAAGCTGATAAACAACTTCAGCAAAGTCTCAGGATACAAAATCCATATGCAAAAATCACAAGCATTCATATACAGCAATAATAGACAAACAAAGAGCCAAATGATGAGTGAACTCCCATTCACAATTGCTACAAAGAGAATAAAATATCTAGGAATACAACTTACAAGGGATGTGCAGGACTTCTTCAAGGAGAACTACAAACCACTGCTCAAGGAAATACAAGAGGACATAAACAAATGGAAAAACATTCCATGCTCATGGATAAGAAGAATTAATATCGTGAAAATGGCCATGCTGCCCAAAGTAATTTATAGATTCAATGCTATATCCATCAAGCTACCATTGACTTTCTTCTCAGAGTTAGAAATAACTACTTTAAATTTCATATGGAACAAAAAAAAGGCCATATAGCCAAGACAATCCTAAACAAAAAGAACAAAGCTGGAGGCATCATGCTACTGACTTCAAACTATACTAAAAGGGTACAGTAACCAAAGGATACTATATTATAAGGTAAACTATACTACAAAGTAAACTACACTACAATAGTACAGTAACCAAACCAGCATGGTACTGGTACCAAAACAGATATATAGACCAATGAAACAGAACAGAGGCCTCAGAAATAACTCCACACATCTACAACCATCTGATCTTTGACAAATCTGACAAAAACAAGCAATGGGGACAGGATTCCCTAATTAATAAATGGTGTTGGGAAAACTAGCTAGCCATATGCACAAAACTGAAACTGGACCACTTCATTACACCTTATACAAAAATTAACTCAAGATGGATTAAAGACTTAAACAATAAAGGCCTAAAATCATAAAAACACTAGAAGAAAACCTAGGTGACACCATTCAAGACATAGGCATGGGCAAAGACTTTATGACTAAAACACCAAAAGCAATGGCAACAAAGCTGAAATTGACAAATGGGATCTCATTAAACTAAAGAGCTTGGCACAGCAAAAGAAACTACCATCAGAGTGAGCAGGCAACCTACAGGATGGGAGAAAAGTTTTACAATCTATCCATCTGACAAAGGGCTAATATCCAGAGCCTACAAGAAACTTAAACAAATGTACAAGAAACAAACAAACCCATTCAAAAGTGGGCAAAGGATATGCACAGACACTTCTCAAAAGAAGATATTTATGCAGCCAACAAACATATAAAAAAAGCTCATCACCACTGATCATTAGAGAAATGCAAATCAAACCCACAATGAGATATCATCTCACGCCAGTTAGAATGGTGATCATTAAAGTTAGAAAAAAACAGATGCTGGAGAGGTTGCGGAGAAACAGGAACTCTTTTACACCATTGGTGGGCATGTAAATTAGTTCAACCATAGTGGAAGACAGAGTGGTGATTGTTCAAGTATCTAGAACCAGAAATACCATTTGATCCAGCAATCCCATTACTGGGTATATACCCAAAGGATTATAAATCATTCTACTATAAAGACACATGCACACATATGTTTATTGCAACATTATTCATAATAGCAAAGACTTGAAACCAACCCAAATGCCCATCAATGATATATTGGATAAAGAAAATGTGGCACATATACACCATGAAATACTATGTTGCCATAAAAAAGGATGAGTTCATGTCCTTTGCAGGGACATGGACAAAGCTGGAAACAATCATTCTCAGCAAACTAACACAGGAACAGAAAACCAAAGACCACATGTTCTAACTCATAAATATGAGTTGAACAATGAGAACACATGGACACAGGGAGTGGAACATCACACACTGGGACCTGTAAAGGGGTGGGGGGTAATTTCTCTTTAATATTTTGTAGTTCTTGGTCATATGCATCTTTCATTAGATTCGTTTCTAATTATTTGATTTGATCGTATGTAGAATTTTAAAAAATTTTATTTTCCTTTTCTTTTTAAGTTATAGAAACCCAATTTATTATTATTTTTTAAAGACATGGGATCTCACTCTGTTGCCCAGGCTGGAATGCAGTGGTGCGATCTTGGCTCATTGTAACCTCTGCCTCCCAGTTTCAATCAATCCTGCCATCTCCGCCTTCCTGGTAGCTGAGACTACAGGTGTGCACCACCATGCTTGGCTAATTTTTTTAATTCTTAGTAGTGACATGGTTTCACTCTGTTAGACAGGCTGGTCTTGAATTCCCGACCTCAGGTGATCTCCCTGCCTCATCCTCCCAAACAGAATTGGTTTTTGTGTGTCAATTTTGCTACTAGTTACCCTATAAATTCACTTTTATTAATTCTAACAGCTTGCAGATTATTTTGAATTTTCCATGTGTATAGTCATGTTATTTGCAAATAAAGAAAATGTTTTTTTCTCTATTTTTCAATCCTTATACTTTTTTGCTCGTTTTTCTTTCTTATTGCACTGATTAGAGCCTCCAGTACAATGTTGAGAATGTGTGATGGTATACAGTCTCACCATTAAAATGTTATTAGTCGTCACTACAGAAGGGATGGTGCTACTGGTATCTATTAGGTAGAGACCTTGGGTGCTGCTAAACATCTTACATTGTACATGCCATTCGCCAACAACAAAGGACTATCTGATCCAAAATATCAATAATGCCAAGGTTGGGAAACCTGGATGTGAGGGAAAGTGACAAACACAGATCTTAGGGCATGGCTGCTAGTATTAACATGGGTTCTAAATCATTAAGAAAACATTAGCTTATGATCACCACACTCTAAAATGTAGTGCATGCTGGAAAGATTTATGTAAAAATCATTAAGATATGCAACAATTTGAGAGTTAAAGATGTTTCAAAAATCAGCTTTTTGTGGAAGTGCTCACTTCCAAATAGTGCCAAATGTGTGAAGTACTACAGAAAGGCAAGACCTCTTTGTAATTTTTATATTGTTCAACAGCAATTTAAATAACATTTCTGGCTTACTGGTTTGATATTTGGACAAGGAGATTTTTTAAAAAAATGGCTCTAAAACAAACTGCGGTTTGTACTTCAGCATCCCAGTGAACTTTTTTTTCTCCCTACAGAGACTTTACACAATAGGCAGTCTAGACCTCAGCAGCATCTGGCCATCAGCTGGGAGTTCATTCTGCAAAGGCTCTTCCTGTAGCCCAATCATCTCTTTCGTCTTCAGAGTCAGGACACAGTCAGCTGGGGCATGAAAGGGCCAACTAAATTTTGTGTAATTGCAGCAGGGTTTAGGAATTTGCCTCATTGGGGTGGGTATGGGAAGGGAGGATGGCATAGAAGGAGATTATGTAGGAGTTCAGGAAAAGATAAAATGTGCTGAAAATAAAATGAATAAGCAACAACATCTGGAAATTGATTGGAAAAAGGCCACAACTGAAAGTACATGTGGGAAGTAGAAAAGAGGGCCCAGATTGCCATGGGTCTGAAAGATCAGGAGCCTAGAGAAAGTTGTATTAAAAATACTTCCTTAAAAGACTCTGTGACCTGGTGACATGCATCGAGAAGCAAATAAACTTGGCTTGCTTGTCTGAACCAAGAAATCTTTATCTGTATTTTAGCATGCTCTCTGAGTCATGAAATATGTGTAAGAAGGAAGCCCAAAAGAGCCAAAAATTCTAGTGGTAAGGAAAGATGGCTCTGCTGCATCAAAATACAAAAAAGTACAGAGTCGAGTGGAGATGGTTTCTGTAGCTGACAAGTCATTTGTTAGGCAGAAATAAGCGATTTTCATTGCCTCTTTAATCATTGCATTCATGTCTTCACATTTTACCCATCTCTTCAATTAAATACTTTTCTTGATTCCTGGGTCATGACATCATCAAGCTGTTCAGATGATACTGGCTTGTGATGTGGCATAAGAGAACATCTTTCTCAGTTTATTCATAACACTGAATAGTAGCCACATTGGGACTGCTGGTCATAAATCATGCTATCGTCACACTCTAATCATTTGGAGCCAATCATCATTTTCCTTATCCATCTGCAGGATAAAGAGAGCCTAGCCTTGTTCACTGGCTCCCAGTGTTCTTATTTAAGTCATGGAGAAATGAATGCATAATGCAATCTTGAGATACAAGTGAGTCTGTCATATCTAATCTCCAGTGGCGATAAGTGAAGCCTACCAGAGCTGAAGTCTGGTATTTCTTGTGGAGACTCAAAATCAGATCAGAATGCCTTTTATTTTTAGTACTGTGGTAGGACCATTTGTCAAGAACCTGGTTATGTTACTCAGGAAGCTCACAGATTTCTTTCTGTTATAGTTCTTCCTTGTTTTCTAAATTTATCCCGTTTAGTTATTTTGGGAGAGGAGTCTCGGACCACTCAGCAATGCTGAACCTTGAGTTTAAAAAAAAACATGTTATTCTGTAGTCCATATTGTTCTAATCTGTGGAGAGGAGGATGGCAAAGAAATCATCTATTGACAAAGCAGTTTGCCTCTAAGGACAAAAATGACACAAAACACAGATATCTACTGTTATGGGTTGAATTGTGTATCACCCAAATTTATATGTTGAAATCTTAACCCTCAGTCCCTCAGAATGTGACTGTATTTGGATACAGGGCTTTCAAAGAGATAATTAAGTCAAAATGAGGTCATTAGAATGGTCTCTAATACAACTAGGCTAGTATCCTTATAGGAAGAGATTATGACGTAGATACAGAGGGGAAGCCATGTGAAAACACAGGATGAAGACTGCCATCTACATGCCAAGGAGAAAGGTCTCAGAAGAAATCAACCCAGCTTACACCTTGAATTCTGACTTCACCCTCCACCGTGAGATAACAAATTTCTGTTGTTTCAGCCACTCAGTCTGTGGTACTTTGTTACAGCAGCACTAGCATACTAATATATCTAATATGCCTTGATATATTTCTCTGGATAAAGAAATTCTTTCTCTAGATTTAAATGAACTATTAGAATACTTTTTTAGTATCAAATACGTGTCCAGACAAATACACTGAGTCTTATGAAGAAAACAGAGGCAATACCCAAAACATTTGCTACAAATTGTCTTCACATGAAATGAACAGACAACAGTATGAATTCACCAAATATGCTATTCATGTTATCTTGAGTTTCCACACAATCAGACCCTCAGACAGGTATTGGAATGTCCACAGGTGATTTGGGAAGTGACTCTAGGAAACTGAGTTAGGAAGGTGGGGGAGTGAAGCAGAAAACATGAGCTAAAAAGTAGGCCACCATTGTGGATACCTGGGGTTCAATTGCAGTGGTCCCCTCACTGGGATTACCTTCACTGGGAGAGGGTCTAGAACATGGTTCAGAGTTGTTGCTCTTGAGGAGTTGAGGCAGTTGCAGTATTCAACAACTTCATGTTACTGGTTGAAAACTGTACCTGTAGACTCTACCTCCCTGGTAGGCTGCCTATCTTGCTCCATAGCCAGAGTTCTCAGGTAGAAAAGATCCACTACTTGCATTAAATACTGCTTGCATTGAACAAGGAGGGTTGAGGGAATTGAAGTGCATTACACAGATTCCACTGTATGCTAGTATCTCTCAGGAGGAATTCTGCTCTCATTCTTAGTACATGCAATTCAGGTGTTACAGATTTATCCTGTAGCCCTAGCAGTAGGTCTGGGACTCAGCATACTAGCTGAGTGGAGTTGGTCAATCAGGTTATTTCAGGCCTACAGCCTATTTGGTTCACAAATCGCGAGCCTGACCAATAGAGCACACCCTCCATGACTTTTTTTGGGCTCTGTCTTAATGCTGGGATTTCTACGTGCAACGCTAATGAAGGCAGAAGCTGGCAGTAGCTGCTTTTAGCCCCAGGCGAAGAGAGTTGGCCTGAGTATGAAGTATCATACAGGAAAGCTGAGCAATGGATGGCACACTGGAGAAGGATGATGCTCTAAATTTTTTTTTTGGAAAATAATATTTGTATGTATTTATGGGGTACATGTAATATTTTCACATGCACAGAATGAATGTGCAATGATCAAATCAGCACATTTAGGGTGTCCATCACCTTGAGAATATATTATTTCTATGTGTTGAGAAAATTTCAAGTCCTCTCTTCTAGCTCTTTTGAAATGTACAATTTACACTGTTGTTAACTATAGTCACCCTACTCTGCCTTCAAACATTAGAACTTATTCCTTCTATCTAACTTATTCCTTCTATCTAACATTAGTTAATGTTTGTGTACATTAACTAATCTCTCTTTGTTCCTCTGCCCCAACCTTTCCAGCCTCTGGTATCTATCATTCCACTGCCTTGCTCCATAAGATCAACGTTTTTAGCTTCCATATATGAGTGAGAATATGCAATATTTATATTTCTGTGCCTGGCTTATTTCACTTAACATAGTGACCCCCAGTTCCATCCATGTTGCTGCAAATGAGAGGATCTCATTCCTTTTTATGACCTAGTACAGTATACCATTGTGTATATATATCACATTTCCTTTATCTGTTTATTCATTGTTGGATACCTAGGTTGATTCCATATCTTTGCTATTGTGAATAGTACTGCAATAAACATGGGAATGCAGGTATTCCTTTGATATACTGATTTCCATTCCTTTGGATAAATATGCATTAGTGGGATTGATGAATCATATGGCAGTTCTAGTTTTAGTTTTTTGAGAAATTTCTATGCTCTCTTCCATAATGGCTGTACTAATTTACATGCCCTGCAACAGTGCATAAGAATTCCCTTTCCTTAGCATCCTTGCTAGCACTTGTCATTTTTTGTCTTTTTGATAATAACCATTCCAGCTGGGATGAGATGATATCTCTTTGTGTTTCCTTAAAAAAATTTCTATAGCTTTAAGGGTACAAGTGGTTTTTTATTACATGGATGAGTTGTATAGTGGTGAAGTCTGAAATTTTAGTGTACCTGTGGTGTACATTGTACTTAATATGTAGTTTTTGTCCCTCATTCATTTTGATTTTAACTTGAATTTCCTTGATGATTAGTGATGTTTAGAATTTTTCTTATACCTTTTGGCCATTTGTATGTCTCCTTTTGGGCAATGTCTATTCATGTCCTCCTTTGCCCACTTTTTAATATCATTTTTTTCTTTTGAGTTGTTTGAATTATTTGTATATTCTGGATATTAGTCACTTGTCAGATGGATAGTTTGCAAATATTTTATCCCATTCAACAAGCTGCGTCTTCTGTCTATTGAGTGTTTCCAATGCAGTGCAGAAGGTTTTGAGTTTTTCATAGTTCTATTTGTCTGTTTTTGTTATAATTGCCTGTGCTTTTATGGTCTTATTCATGATATTGTTACATACACTGATGTCTTGAAGTGTTTTCCCTATGCTGTATTTTTAAGTAGTTCTATAATTTTAGGTCTTACGTTTGTCTTTAACCCATCCTGAATTGATTTTTGTATATGGGAAAGTTTAGGGATCCAGTTTTGTTCTTCTGTATGTGGATATCCAGGTTTACCAGCACCATTTACTGAAGAAGGTGTCCTTTCCCCAATGTATGTTCTTAATACCATTGCCAAAACTCAGTTGGCTGTGAATATCTGGATTTATTTATAAATTCTCCATTTTGTTCCATTGTTCTTTATATTTATTTTTATGCCAGTACTATGCTACTTTGGTTACTATAGCCTTGTAATGTAGTTTGAAATCAGGTAGTGTGATCCTCCTAGATTTGCTCTTTCAGGATTGCTTGGGCTAGTTGGGCTCTCATTTTGTTTTACATAAATTTTAGAATTTTTTTTTCTATTTTTCTGAGAAAGTCACTAGTATTTTGATAAATATTGCATTGAATCTGTACATTGCTTTGTATATCATGGTCATTTAACAATATTAATTTTCTGATTTGTGAACATAGGGTGTTTTTCCATTTGTGTTCTCTTCAATTTCTTTCATCAGTGTTTCATAGTTTTCCTTGTGGAGGTCTTTCACCTCCTTGGTTATATTTACTCCTAGATATTTTTATTTTTTATTAGTTATTATAAATGAGATTACCTTCTTTATTTCTTTTTCACCTGGTTCATTATTAGTGTAAAGAAATACTACTGAATTTTTGTATGTTGATTTTGTATTCCTTGACTTTACTGAATTTGTTTATCAGTTCTAAGTGTTTTTGGTGGAGTTTTTAGATTTTTCTAAATATGAAATATGTCATCTGCAAAAAGGGACAATTTGTTTTTTCTTTTCCAATTTAGATGTCTTTTGTTTCTTTCTCTTATCTGATTGCCATGATTAAGACTTCTCGTACTCTTTTCTATAGGAATAGTGAAAGTGGGCATCCTTGCCTTATTCTGGTTCTTAGAGGAAAGACTTTCAGCATTTCCCCATTCAGTATGGTGTTTGCTGTAGGTTTGTCATACATGGTTTTTATTGTGTTGGGGTATGTTCCTTTCATCCATAGTTTCTGAGATTTTTATCATGAGGAAATGTTAAATTTCTACCAAATGCCTTTTCTGCATCTATTGAGATTACTATATAAATTTTGTCGTTTATTCTGTTAATGTGATGTATTTTATTTACTGATTTGCATGTGTTAAGCCATTCTTGCATCCTTGGGACAAATCTTACTTGATCATGGTGTATTAACTTTGATGCGCTATTAGATTCAGTTTGCTAATATTTTGATGAGGATTTTTGTGTCTATTTCATCAAGAAATTTTGTGTGTGTCTGTTTTCTCTGGTTTTGTTATAAAAGTCATTCTGGCCTTGTAGAATGCTTTAGGAAGAATCCTCTCCTGTTTAATTTTTTGAAATAGTTTGAGGAGAATTGGTGTTAGTTCTTTTATTAAAAGTTTGGTAGAATTCAGCAATAAAGCCATTCAATCCTGGGTTTTTCTTTGTTGGAAGGCTTTTTATTATTGATTCAAACTCATTACTCCCTAATTGTCTGTTCAGGTTTTTGATTTTTTTCCTAATTTAATAATCTTGGTAAATTGTATGTGTCCACAAATTTATCAATTTTCTCTAGGTTTTCCAGTTTGTTAGTGTGTAGCTGTTCTTAATAATCTGGATTGCTATGGTATCAGTTTGTATGTCTCCTTTTTTATTTCTGATTTTGTTCATTTGGGTCTTCTCTCTCTTGGCTAGTTTAGCTAGTGGTTATCAATTTTGTTTATTTTTTTAATAAACAATTTCTCTGATTCTTTGTATTGCATTTTTAGTTTGTATTTTGCTTAGTTTTTCTCTGAGCTTTACTATTTCTTTCCTTTTATTAATTTTGGGTTTGGTTTGTTCTTGTTTTTCTAGTTCTTTGAGGTGCCTCATTAGGTTGTTCATGTGAAATCTTTTTTCTTTTTCGATATAGGCGTGTATTACTATACACCTCTGTCAGCACTGCTTTTGCTTTATCTCACAGATTTTTATATATTATGTTTTTGTTTTCATTTTTTTAAAACTTTTTAAAATTCTTTTCCTAATTTCTTCTCCCAATTTCTTCATTGCCCAATGGTTGTTCAAGAGCACGTTGTTTAATTTCTCTGTATTTGTATAGTTTCCATAGTTCCTCTTGTTATTGACTCTTAGTTTTATTGCACTGTGGTCTGAAAATATGTTTGATATGATTTCAGTTTTTAAAATTTGTTGAGACTTGTTTTGTGGCCTTACATATTATATCCTGGAGGATGTTCTGATGAGTATAATATATATGATGTAGCTGCTGGATAGAATGTTTTGTAAATGTCTGTTAGGTCCATTTGGTCTCAAGTGCAGTTTAAATGAAATATTTATTTTTGACATGGAATTGACCTAAAAGCCCATGAATGATGGACTGGATAAAGAAATGGTGGTACATATACATCATGGAATGCTATGCAGCCATAAAAAATAGTGATATCATGTCCTTTGTAGCAACATAGATGGAGCTGGAGGCCATTATCCTATGCAAACTAACACAGAAACAGAAAACCACATACTACATGATCTCACTTTTAATTAGAAGCTAAATGGTGAGAACACATGAACACATAGAAGGGAATGACACACACTGGGTTCTACTGGAGAGTGGAAAGTAGGATGAGGGAGTGAACCAGGAAAAATAACTAATGGATACTAGGCTTAATACCTGGATGATAAAATAATCTGCACAACAGGCCCCCATGACACAGGTTTACCTATATAAAAAACCTGCACATGTAACCCTGAACTTAAAAGTTAAATAAGTTTAAAAAAGAAGAGTTCTTTGTTAATTCTCTGTCTAGATAATCTGTATAAAGCTGTGAGTGGGGCGTTGAAGTCACCAACTATTATAGTATTGGACGCTATCTCTCCCTTTAGATCTAATAATATTTGTTTTATATATATGGGTGCTCAAGTGTTGGATGCATATATATTTTAAATTGTTATATCCTGTTGCTTAATGGATTTCTTTATCATTATATAATGACTTTGTCTGTTTTTACTGTTTTTGACTTTTAACCATCAAAAAGGGATGGTAACATGGTATCTTTTACCATCACTTTATGTTCAATTTATATGTTTTACAGGTGAGATGAGTTTCTTAGAGGCAGCATATAGTTGGGTCATTAAAAAATCTATTCACCAGTTATATCTTTATTTTTTAATTTTTTTGTTTATTCCAACTTTCTTTTTTATTATACTTTAGGTTCCGAAATACATGTGCAGAATATGCAGGTTTATTACATAGGTATACACGTGCCATCATGGTTTGCTGCACCCATCAACCTGTCATCTACATTAGGTTTTTCTCCTAATGCTATACCTCCCCTACACCCACATCCCCTGACAGGCCCTGGTGTGTGATGCTCCCCTCACTGTGTCCATGGGCTCTCATTGTTCAGCTCCCACTTATGAGTGAGAACATGCAGTTTTTGGTTTTCTGTTCCTGTTAGTTTGCTAAGAATGGCGGTTTCCAGCTTCATTCATGTCCCTGTAAAGGGTATGAACTCATCCTTTTTTAATGGCTGCATAGTATTCCATGGTGTATATGTGCCACATTTTCTTTATCCAGTATATCATTGTTGGGCATTTGGGTTGGTTCCAAGTCTTTACTATTGTGGATAGTGTTGCAATAAACATGTGTGCATATGTCTTTAGTACAGTGATTTATAATCCTTTGGGTATATACCCACTAAAGGGATTGCTGGATCAAATGGGTATTTCTGGTTCTAGATCCTTGAGGAATCACCACACTGTCTTCCACAATGATTGAGCTAATTTGCATTCACACCAACAGTGTAAAAACCTTCCTGTTTCCTCACAACCTCTCCAGCATCTGTTTTTTCCTGACTTTTTAATGATTGCCATTCTAACTAGCATGAGGTGGCAGGCCACTGTGGTTTTGATTTGCATTTCTCTAATGACCAGTGATGATATGCTTTTTTTCATATGTTTGTTGACTACATAAATGTCTCCTTTCGAGAAGTGTCTGTTCTTTGTCCACTTTTTGATGTTTTTTTAAAATAAATATATATATATATAAATTTTTTTTAAGTTCTTTGTAGATTCTGGATATTAGCCCTTTGTCAGATGGATAGATTGCAAAAATTTTCTCCCATTCGGTAGGTTGCCTCTTCACTCTGATGGTAGTTTCTTTTCTGTGCCAAAGCTCTTTAGTTATTAGATCCCATTTGTCAATTTTGGCTTTTGTTGCCATTGCTTTTGATGTTTTAGTCATGAAGTCTTTGCCCATACTATGTCCTGAATGATATTGCCTAGGTTTTCTTCAAGGGTTTTCATGATTTTAGGTCTTTACGTTTAAGTCTTTAATCCACCTTGAGTAATTTTTGTATAAGGTGTAAGGAAGGGGTCCAGTTTTCTGCATATGGCTAGCCAGTTTTCCCAATACAATTTATTAAATAGGGAATCCTTTTCCCATTGCTTGTTTTTGTCAAGTTTGTCAAAGATCAGATGGTTAGAGATGTGTGGAGTTATTTCTGAGGCCTCTGTCCTGTTTCATTGGTCTGTATATCTGTTTTGGTACCAGTACCGTGATGTTTTGGTTACTGTAGCCTTGTAGTAAAGTTTGAAGTCAGGTAGCATGATACCTTTAGCTTTTTTCTTTTTGCTTGGGATTGTCTTAGATATACAGCCTCTTTCTTGGTTCCATATGAAATTGAAAGTCATTTTTTCTAATTCTGAGAAGAAAGTCAGTGGTAGCTTGAGGGGGATAACATTGAATTTATAATTTACTTTGGCCAGTATGGCCATTTTTACAATGTTGATTTTTCTTATCCATGAGCATGGAATGTTTTTCCATTTGTTTGTGTCCTCTCATATTTCCTTGAACAGTGGTTTGTAGTTCTCCTTAAAGAAGTCCTTTGCATCCCTTGTAAGTTGTATTCCTAGGTATTTTATTCTCTTTGTAGCAGTTGTGAATGGGAGTTCACTCATGATTTGGCTACTTGTCTATTATTGCTGTATAGGAATGCTTGTGACTTTTGCACATTAATTTTGTATCCTGACACTTTATTGAAGTTTCTTATCAACTTAAGGAGATTTTGGGCTGAGATGATGGGATTTTCTAAATACACAATCATGTCATCTGCAAACAGAGACAATTTGACTTCCTCTTTTTTTATTTAAATACCTTTATTTCTTTTTCTTGCCTGATGGCTCTGGCCAGGATTTCCAATACTATGTTGAATAAGAGCAGTGAGAGGGGACAACCTTGTCTTATGCTGGTTTTCAAAGGGAATGCTTCTAGTCTTTGACCATTCAGTATGACATTGGCTGTGGGTTTGTTATAAATAGCTCTTATGATGTTAAGATACATTCCACCAATACCTAGTTTATTGAGATTTTTTATCATGAAGATTTTTTAGCATCAATGCCTAATTTATTGAGATTTTTTAGCATGAAGGCCTTTTTATTAAAGGCCTTTTCTGCATCTATTGGGATAATCATGTGTTTTTCATCATTGTTTCTGTTTATGTGATGGTTTATGTGTATTGATTTGTGTATGTTAAACCAGCCTTGCACCCCAGGGATGAAGCTGACTTGATTGTAATGCATAAGCTTTTTGATGTGCTGCTGGATTCGGTTTGCCAGTATTTTACTGAGGATTTTTGCATCAATGCTCACCAGAGATATTGGCCTGAAAACTCCTTTTTTTGTTGTGGCTCTGCCAGGTCTTGGTATCAGGATGATACTAGTTTCATAAAATGAGTTAGGGAGGAGTCCCTCTTTTTCTGTTGTTTGGAATAGTTTCAGAAGGAATGATGCAGCTCCTCTTTGTACCTCTGGTAGAATTTGGCTGTGAATCCATCTGGTTGTGTGCTTTTTCTTTTGGTTGGTAGGCTCTTAGTTACTGCCTGAACTTCAGAACTTATTATTGGTCTATTCAGATATTCAACTTCTTCATAGTTTAGTGTGGGAAGGGTGTATGTGTCAAGGAATTTATCCATTTCTTCTAGATTTTCTAGTTTATTTGCATAGAGGTGTTTATAGTATTCTCTAATGGTAGTTTGTATTTCTGTGAGATCAGTGGTGATCTCTCCCTTATCATTTTTTATTGTGTCTATTTGATTCTTCTCTCTTTTCTTCTTTATTTGTCTAGCTAACAGTCTACTTTGTTAATTTTTTTTTTTTTTTTTTTTTTTTTAAAAACAGCTCCTGGATTTTTTGAAGGGTTTTTTATTTGTGTGTCTCCTTCGGTTCTGCTGTGTTCTTAGTTATTTCATGTCTTCTGTCAGCTTTTGAATTTGTCTGCTCTTGCTTCTCTAGTTCTTTTAATTGTGCTGTTAGGGTGTTGATTTTAGATATTTCCTGCTTTCTCTTGTGGGCATTTAGTGCTATAAATTTCCCTCTAAACACTGCTCTAGCTGTGTGGCAGAGACTGTGGTATGTTGTGTCTTTGTTCTCATTGGTTTCAATGACTTATTCATTTCTGTCTTAATTTCGTTATTTACCTAGTAGTTATACAGGAGCCGGTTGTTCAGTTTCCATGTAGTTGTGTGGTTTTGAGTGAGGTTTGTAATCCTGAGTCCTAATTTGATTGTTCTGTGGTCTGAGAGACTGTTTGCTATGATTTCCATTCTTTTTCATTTGCTGAGTAGTGTTTTACTTCCAATTATGTGGTCAGCCCTAGAGTAACTGCAGTGTGGTTCTGAAAAGAATATATATTTTTTTGATTTAGGATGGAGAATTCTGTGGATGTCTATCAGGTCCACTTGGTCCAAAAATGAGTTCAAGTCCTGAATATCCTTGTTAGTTTTTTTTTTTTTTTTTTGCCTTGTTGATCTGTCTAATATTGACAATGAAGTGTTAAAGACTTTCACACTATTATTGTGTGGAAGTCTAAGTCTCTCTGTAGGTGTCAAAAACTTGCTTTATGAATCTGGGTGCTCCTGTATTGAATGCGTATATATTTACAATAGTTAGCTATTCTTGTTGCATTGTTTCCTTTACCATTATGTAATGTCCCCCTGTCTTGTATTTTTTATATTTGTTGATTTAAAGTGTGTTATATCACAGACTAGAATTGAAACCCCTACTGTTTTTTGTTTTCCATTTGCTTGGTAAATATTCCTCCATCCCTTTATTTTGAGACTATGTGTGTCCTTACATGTGATATGGGTATTTGCTTTTCTGGAAAGAATTTTATTTCTCCTTCACTTATAAAGCCTAGTTTGGCTGGATATGAAATTCTGGGTTTAGAATTCTTTTCTTTAAGAATGTTGAATATTGGCCCCCACTATCTTCTGCTATTAGTCTGATGGCCTTCCCTTTGTGGGTAGCCCAACATTTTTCTCTGGCTGCCCTTAACATTTTTTTCTTTCATTTCAACCTTGGTGAATCTGATAATTATGTTTCTTGGGATTGCTCTTCTCAGGGAGTATCTTTGTGGTGTTCTCTGTGTTTCCTGAATTTGTATGTTTGCCTGTCTTGCTAGGTTGGGGAAGTTCTCCTGGATAATACCCTGAAGAGTGTTTTCCAACTTGGTTCCATTCTTCCTATCACTTTTTCAGGTATGTCAATCAAACATAGGTTTGCTCTTTTCACATAGTCCCATATTTCTTGGAGGCTTTGTTCATTTCTTTGCACTCTTTTTTTCCTCTAATCTTGTCTTCATGCTTTATTTCATTAAGTTGATCTTCAATCTCTGATATCCTTTCTTCGGCTTGATTGATTCAGTTGTTGATACTTGTGTATGCTTCATGAAGCTCTTGGGCTGTGTTTTCCAGCTCCAGGAGGTCATTTATGTTCTTCTGTAAACTAGTTATTTTAGTTAGCAATTTCGCTAACCTTTTTTCAAGGTTTTTAGCTTTCTTGCTTTGTGTTAGAACATGCCCCTTTAGCTCAGAGTGGTTTGTTATTACCCACTTTCTGATGCCTTCTTCTGTCAATTCATCAAATTCATTCTCTATCCAGTTTTGTTCCCTTGCTGGAAAGGAGTCATGATCCTTTGGAAGAGAAGAAGCATTCTGGTTTTTGGAATTCTCAGCCTTTTTGCACTGGTTTTTCCTCATCTTTGTGGATTTATCTACCTTTGGTGCCTGATGTTGGTGATCTTAAGATGGGGTTTTTGTGTGGACTTTTTTTGTTGTTGTTGATGTTGATGCTATTCCTGTTTGTTGGTTTTCCTTCTAACAGTCAGGCTCCTCTGCTGTAGGTCTGCTGGAGTTTGCTGGAGGTCCACTCCAGACCCTGTTTGCCTGGGCATTACCAGTGGAGGCTGCAGAATGGCAAAGATTGCTGCCTGTTCTTTCCTCTGGAAGCTCCTTCCCAGAAGGGAACCCATCAGTTGCCAACTGAAGCTCTTCTATATGAGTCATCTGTCAACCCTTGCTGGGAGGTGTCTCCCAGTCAGGAGGCAAGGGGGTCAGGGACCAACTTGAGGTGGCAGTCTGTCCCTTATCAGAGCTCAAATGCTGTGCTAGGGGATCTGCTGCTCTCTTTAAAGCTGGCAGGCAGGAATGTTTAAGTCTGCTGAAGCTGTGCCCACAGCTGACCTTTTCCCCAGGTGCTCTGTCCCAGAGAGATGGGAACTTGATCTATCAGCTCCTGACTGGTGCTGCTGCCTTTCTTTCAGAGACGCCCTGCTTAGAGAGGAGGAATCTAGAGAGGCGGTCTGACTATGGTGGCTTTGCAGCATTGCAGTGGGCTCTGCCCAGTTTGAATTTCTCAGCAGTTTTGTTTACACCATGAGGGAAAAACCACCTACTCAAACCTCAGTAATGGTGGACACCCCTCTCCCCACTAAGCTCGAACATCTCAGGTCAGCTTCAGACTTCTGTGCTGTCAGCAAGGGTTTTGAGCCAGTGAATCTTAGCTTGCTGGGATCCATGGGGGTGGGATCCACTGAGCTAGACCACTTGCCTGCCTGGCTTCAGCCTTCTTTACAGGGGCAGGAACTTTTTTGTCCCACTGGCATTCCAGGTGCCACTGGGGTATGAAAAAAAAACCTCCTACAGTTAACTCCATATCTGCCCAAAAGACTGCCCAATTTAATGCTTGAAAATCAGGACTCTGGTGGTGCAAGCACCCGAGGGAATCTTCTGGTCTGTGGGTTGCAAAGATCATGGGAAAAGCCTAGTATCTGGGCTGGAATGCACTGTTCCTCAAGGCACAGTCCCTTACAGGTTCTGTTGGCTAGGAGAGGAAGTTCCCCAACACCTTGCGCTTTCTGGGTGAGGCAACACCTCACCCTGCTTTTGGCTCACCCTCTGTGGGCTGCACCCACTTTCTAACCAGTCCCAATGAGGTGAGCCAGGTATCTTAGTTGGAAATGAAGAAATCACCTGCCTTCTGCATTGTTCTCTCTGGGAGCTGCAGATGGGAGCTGTTCCTATTCAACCATCTTGCCAGCCACCTCAGTGTATATCTTTTAAGCAGAATATTTAATCTGTTCACATTCAAGGTTATTATTGATATGTGAAGGGACTCTTATTCCTGTCATTTTGGTAATTGCTTTCTGGTTGTTTTCAATATCCTTTGTTCTTTCATTCTCTCTTGTTGTCACTGTAGTTTTTTTTTTTTTTTTTTTTTTTGTAGTATTTACATTTGAGTTCTTTCTCCTTTTCATTTGTGTTTTCATTTGTGAGTTTTATACTTTTGTGTGCTTTGTGATGATAGGTATTATTTTTTCCCTTCCAAAAGTAGGATTTTCTTAGGCATTTGTTGGACAGCTGGTTTAGTGGGATAAATTCCCTCAGTTTGCTTGTCTGGGATATTATTTATCCTTTATTTGTAAAGATAACTTTGCTGGATGTAACATTTTTGGCTAGCAGATTTTTTCTTTTGGCGTTTTGAATATATCATTCCATTCTCTCTGGCTTGTAAGATTTCTGCTAAGAAATCTGTTATTCTGATGGGAGGTCCCTCATATGTGACTAGATCTTAGTCACTAAATTTTACTGCTGTTAGTCACTAAATGTCTAGTCAGATTTGTGGGAATCCTTATCTTGCTGTTAGAAATTTTTCTTTGTCTTTCACTTTTGATAGTTTTCATATAATGTACCTTGGAGAAGACCTTTCTAAATTGTATCTATTTGGGAATCTGAGTCTTCTGTATTTAGATGTCTAAATCTTTTGCTAGACTTCTGATGTTTTTAGCTACTATTTTGTTACATAGATTTTCTATATCTTTGGGCTTTTCTTCAACTTCTAGAATACCCATAATTCAAAAATTTGATCTCTTTATGGTATCCCATTTGTCACACAAGTGTTCTTCATTCTTTTTTTCTTTCTATTTTTTTCTGAGTTATTTCAAAAAACCTGTCTTCAAGTTCTGAAATTCTTCCTTTCATTTGATCTAGTCTATTATTGAAACTTTTTATTGTGTTTTCTTTTAACTCATTGGCCTTGGCTTTCATTTAAATAATGTCTATGTCTTTGGTGAATTCCTCACTCATATCTGGAAGCACTTTTTTTTTTTTGAGTTTGTTGTAACATTTGTCTATGTTCTCTTGTATCTCATGGAGATCCTTTGATATTATCACTCCAAATTCTTTTTCAGGCACTTCATAAATTTTTGTTCCATTAGAATCTGTTGCTGGAGGATTACTGTGTTCTTTTGGAGGTTTTCTATTCCCTTACTTTTTCATATTTCTTGTGTTTTTACATTAGTAGCTGTAATGTTCATGTTTTTGTAATGTTTATGTTTCAATGTTCTTGTGTCTTTACAGTAATATCTGATTGCTTATGTCATCTAACGGCTGCTTCTTCCATTTTTCTGTATTACCTTTCACAGGTGAAAACTCTTTCCTGAAGATGTGTCTATTTGTTGCATAGGTCACTTTAGATTTAATTCTGGGTATGTGCAGTAGTGTAGTCTCTGTATAAATTTTTTGTTCTAAATGGCATTAGTGGTGTCTGTGATTTCCTCAGTGGATTGGGCTGCAGTTGTTAGTGGTGGCTGTAGTGAGGCTTCATTGAGATGAGGACAACAGATGGTCTCTCTTCAGAACCCAGTGGTGGCAGCAGTGGGCTGAGCATGTCTGTTCTTGGATTCCTGGGTGGGATTTGTGAGCACTGGTTTTAGGAAGTTCAGGCGGGCTGGTTCTTGGGCCTCAAGCTCTTGCTTGGGTGCCAGTGATGGGCTGGGAAAATGGATGAGTCCTTGGGCCCTTGGTAGCATGTATGGTGTGGGAGATGGCACTACAGGTGGTGGAACAACCTTCTGCTCCCAGGCAGCACATGCTGGTCTTACTGCTGGCTGCAATGGGTTGAGCAGATCAGGCCAGGTCCCAAGTAGTGTGTGTGGGCGAGTGCTGGCAGTGGTGGTAGTGGCAGGCGCATTGGTCCATCCTCCAGCCCCCAGGAAGAGTGCATTTTTGTGTGAGCATTATGTTTTCAATTCTCCTGGATATATACCTACAGTTGAATTGCTGGATTATATGTCAACTCTGTTTAACTTTTTAGTGCCAAACTGTATTCTACAGAGGATGCATTCTTTTACACTTTCATCAGGAATTTATAAAGATTTTTAAACTCTACATCCTCAAAAACTCACTTGTTATTATTTGTCTTCTTTATTATAGCCATCCTAGTGGGTATAAAATGGTATCTTATTGTGAGTTTTATTTGCATTTCCTTAATGATCAATGATGTTGAACATATTTTCATGTGCTTACTGATGATTTATATATTTTCTTTTGGGTAAGCCTATTTAAATACTTTGCATATTTTAAAAATGGGGGTGTCTTTTTAAAGTTTAGCCATAAGAATTCTTTAAGTATATATCAGACCCTTATCAGATATATGATTTGCACATAATTTATTCCTTTCTGTATGTTTCCTTTTTAGTTTCTTAATAGTGTTGTTTGGGGAGTCCTAGCCAGAACATTCAGGCAAAGCCAAGAAATAAAGGGCATCCCAATTGGAAAAAGGGAACTCAAATTAACTCTGTTTGCTGATGATATGATCTTACATCTAGAAAACTCTAAGTACTCCTCAAAAAGACTCCTAGATCTGAAAATTGAATTAGTAAAGTCTCAGGTTACAAAATTAGTATGTACATAAATTAGTACCACTGCTATACAGCAACAGTGATCAAGCTGAGAATCAAATCAAGAACTCAATCCTTTTTACAATAGCTACAAAAACAAAATAAAATAAAATATTCAGGAATATACCGAAGGAGGTGAAGTATTTCTACAATGAGAACTACACAACACTGCTGAAAGAAATCATATATTACACAAATACATGGACTGGAAAAATCAGTACTGTGAAAATGAGCATAATGCCCAAAGCAATCTATAGATTCAATGCAATTCCTATCATAATACCAACATCATTTTTCACAGAATTAGAAAAAGCAATCCTAAGATTCATATGAAACCAAAAAAGAGCCCAAATATTCAAAGCAATCCATGTGAAAAGGACAAATCTGGAAGCAAATTGTAATCTTATGTCAAATTGTAATCTCCAGTGTTGGAGATGGGGCCTGGTAGGAGGTGATTGGATCATGGGGGTAGATCCCTGATGAATGGCTTAGCATCATCCCCTTGGTGCTATTCTGGTGATAGAGATAGGGAGATCCAGTTGTTTAAAAGTGTATAGCATCTCTCCTTTCTCTCTCTTGCTCCTGCTCCATCCACGTAAGTTCCCTGCTCCCCCTTTGCCTTCTGCAATGATTGGAAGCTTCCTGAGTCATCCCCAGAAGATGCTGCTACGCTTCCACAGATGTATAGCCTACAGAGCTGTGGGCCAATTAAATCTCTTTTAGTTATGAATTATCCAATCTCAGGGTTTTTTTTTAAATAGCAATGGAACAATGGAATAATACACTAACCTTCCACCTCAAGCAACTCAAAAAAGAAGAGTAAACTAAACACAAAGCAGAAAGATAGAAGTAACAAAGGTTAGAGTCTAAATAAATTAAAAATATGAAAAGAGTAAAAAATATCAACTAAACCAATGTTAGTTCTTTTAAATGACTTAAACAATTGATGAAGATTTAGCTACACTAACCAGAAAAAGCAAGAAAGGACTCAAACAAATTCTAAAATGAGAGAGTGGACATTACCACTTACCTCATAGAAATGAAAAGTATTACATGAATATGTTCTTTAGTGGTAATTTCTCAGATTTTGGTGCACCCATCACCAGAGCAGTGTACACTGTACCCAATGTTTAGTATTTTATCCCTCACCCCCCTCCTATCCTTCCCCCATTTTAGCTATCTTTTGGTTACTGTTTTAATAATAATCTCATTTTTCATCCTTTTACTTTGAACCTAGTTCGACCTAAATTGTCTGTCTCTTACAGGTAACATATAGTTGGATTTTTTTTCCAGCAACCTGGATGGAGTTGGAGACCATTATTTTAAATGATTTAACTCAAGAATAGAAAACCAAATATCATATGTTTTTACAAGTGGAAGCTAAGATATGAGGATGCAAAGGCATAAGAATGATGTGAACTCTGGGGATTCAGGGTAGAGGAAAGATGTAGAAGCTGGGCTGAAGAGGGAGGAAGCTGGGAGCCCTGCACAGGGCTACTACATATTGGGGATTCCTTTTTGGATCACTGCAGCTCCAGGAGAATGGGTGAGTTGAACTGGCAAGGAGCAACTCACTCTCACCATAAACCTCTAGAACACCAGCAGAAGGAGGCCCTTTGATGATCACAGATGCTCAAGTTGTCAGGGAAAACTGCTTAGAGAAGTGGTAGGAGCAGTAAGCTAGCTGACATGCAGCCCAGAGTATTTGATTCAGGGGCTTCTGTTGTGGAGCATGGCCAGGGACAGCCATCCCCTTTAGGCTCGACTTGCTCTTGTAGAAGACTTTAGCCTTAGGGGAATCATTTGACCTGATATCTGAAGGGCAGTCTTGCCCATCAGACAGGGTTGGTCCAACCTGAGTACCCCTTGGTCTCCTGGCCTCTCCCAAAGCCCCAGCTGGACATTGCCTGCTTGCAGGGTAGTCTCGGGTGCCTTAGGGGCCCACATCACAGCTTCGGCATTGGCAGACCATACCTGACCAGTGGAGAGCTCCAGCAAGGTGGTCCCTATGGCCACATACCAGCTCTCCTGCTCTCTCCCCATACTGTAGCTTTCTCTGGGCCCATGGCAACTCCTCACGTTGCTTTGTTGGTATGTGTCTACATGGGCGGGTTTTGCTTTCCTTGCCCTGCCAGTGTGTGGGAGTGCAGTCTGCCCCGCTCCCCCTGCTGACTGCCATTGGACACAAAGCCTTGGCAGGCACAGAGTCAGCAAGCCTCACTCATGCCAGCACCCTGCCCTTGCACTAACATAGTGTAGAGGACAGGTGATCCTCTCCCAACCCGCGTGATTATTCCTGCATGGAGGGCACAGAGAAGGCACCCAGACACACACCTACCAGCACCTCTCCCCTGAGTCAACACCATCTTCAGTGTGACTGCACACACAGTCTCCCCTAGGGGCTCCTGTGCACTTCCAACCCCTGGCTGCATTGCCTCTGCCATTATGCTGAATGCCTGCAAGGAGGCAGGCACCTTGGCACTCATTAGCACTCTGCCACAGCTGCCATAACTTGCTCCCTGCCCCGCTTTCCCCCAGTGCAATGGGTTCTAAACATGAGAAGCCAGGGAACAAAATCAGGACCCAAGACAGGGCCCCCAGAGTTAGAGCATACAATTCAGAAGTTGGCAATTGAGTGTTGGCCCCTAAAATCTTCCAGAAATGAATTCAGTTGGAAGAATCCACCTTAGACCACAATCAAACCCTCAAGATCATCAAATAGGATAGAAGTAAAATCAACTCATCCAGAGGTCAGTAACCTCAAAGACTAAAGAAACACAAATCCACAAAGATAAGTAAGAATGAGCACAAGAACTCTGACAACTCAAAAAGCCACAGTGCCTTCTTTCCTCCAAATGACTACATCAGTTCTCCAGAAAGGACTCTGAACTGAGTAGAGATTGCTGAAATGACAGAAATAGAATTCAGAATACAGATAGGAATGAAGATCACTGAGTTATAGGAGTACATTGAAACCCAATCCAAGGAAACTTCAGAATTATGATATAACAATGTAGGAACTGGCAGACAAAATATCCAGTAAAGAAAAGAATGTAACTGGTGTGATACAGCTAAAAAACACAGCACAAAAATTTCATAATGCAATTATAAGAATTAATAGCAGAATAGACCAAGCAGAGGAAAAAATCTCAGAGCCTGAAGACTGGCTTTCTGAAACAAGACAGTCAGATAAGAATAAGAAATAAATAAGAAAAATGAATAAAACCTCTGCAAAACATAGGATTATGTAAAGAGAGTAAATCTATGAATCACTGGTGTCCCTGAAAGAGATGGGGTTAATGGAACCAACTTGGAAAACATACTTCAGAATATCAGCCATGAGAACTTCCCCAACCTAGATATAGAGGCCAACATTCAAATTTGGGAAATGCAGAGAATTCCAGTAAGACACATAACAAGATGATCATTCCCAAAGACACATGATCATAGGATTCTCCAAGGTCAAAATGAAAGAAAAAAAATGTTAGAGTCCAGGCCAGAAGAGATTGGGGGGCAATATTTAACATTCTCAAAAGAAATTCCAACCCAGAATTTCGTATCTGGTCAAACTAATCTTCATAGGCAAAGGAGAAATAAGATTCATTTCAGACAAGCAAATGCTGAGGAAATTCATTACCACCAGACTTACTTTACAAGAGCTCCAGAAGGAGGCACTAAATATGGAAAGAAAAGACCATTACAAGCCACTACACAAACACAATGAAGTACACAGACCAGTGACAATACACGACAACCTCATAATCAAGTCTTAAAAATAACCAGCTAACATCATGATGATGGGATCAAATCCACAGACTCAATCCTGAGTTTGAATGTAAAAGGACTAATGCCCCAATTAAAAGGCACAAAGTAGAAAGCTAGATAAAGAAGCAAGACCCATTTTGTATGCTGTCTTCAAGAGACCCAGCTCACATGCAGTGACACACATAGACTCAAAATAAAGAAATGAAGGAAAGTCTACCAAGCAAATAAAAAATAGAGCAATTCAGGTGCTGCACTTCTAGTTTCTGACACAACAGACTTTAAACCAACAAAGGTAAAGAAAGACAAACAAGAGCACTACATAATGATAAAAGGTTCAATTCAACAAGATCTAACTATCCTAAATATATATGTACCCAACACAGGAGCACCCAAATTCATAAAAGCAAGTTCTTAGAGACCTTCAAAGAGGCTTAGACTGCCACACAATAATAATAACAATAACGGGAGACTTTATCACCTTACTGACAATATTAGATAATCAAGACAGAAAATTAACAAAGATATTCAGGACCTGAACTCAGTACTGAATTAAATGGAACTGATAGACATTTATGAAACTCTCCACCCCAGAACAGGAGAATATATATTTTTCTCATTGCCACATGGCACATACTCTAAAGTCAATCACAAAAACTTAACAGACAATCTGCATCTATTGAGATAATCACCCTTTGTGTTAAAAATTCTCAATAAAATAGGTATTGAATGAAAATATCTGAAAAAAATAAGAACCATCTAATGACAAACCCATGGCTAACATTATACTGAATGGGCAAAAAGTGGAAGTATTGTCTTGAAAACTGGCATAAGACAAGGATGCCCTCTTTTACCACTCCTATTGAACATAGTATTGGAAGTCCTGAGCAGGGCAATCAGGTGAGAGAAGGAAATAAAGGTCATCCACATAGGAAGAGAGAAAGCCAAACTATCCCTGTTTGCAGACAAAATGATCCTATATCTAGAAAACCCCATAGTCTCAGCCCAAAAGCTTCTTAAACTGATAAACAACTTCAGCAAAGTCTAGGATACAAAATCAATGTGCAAAAATCACCAATATTCCTATATATCAACAACAGTCAAGCCAAGAGCCAAATCAGGATCACAATCCCATTCAAAATTGCCACAAAAAGATTAAAATGACTAGGAATACAGCTAGCAAGGGAGTTAATAAGTTTCAAAATCCATTTTGAAACTTATGAAGACCTCTACAAGGAGAACTACAAAACACTGCTCAAAGAAATCAAAGATTACACAAAGGAAAAATATTTCATGCTAATGGATAAGAAGAATAAATATTGTAAAAATGGCCATACTGCTCAAAGCATTTATATCGTCAATGATATTTCTATTAAACTACCATTGAGATTCTTGACAGAACTAGGAAAAAAACTATTTTAAAATTCACATGGAAGCCAAGACAATCAAGCAAAAAAGCAAAAAACAAAAACAAACAACAACAAAAACGAACAAAGCTGGAGGCTTCATTCTACCTGACTTCAAACTATACTACAGGGATATAGTGACCAAAACCACATAGTGTGGGTAGCAAAACAGATGCATAGACTAATGGAACAGAATAGAGAGCCCAGAAATAAGGTCGTACGACTACAACTATCTGCTTTCTTATAAACCTTACAAAAATAAGCAATGGGGAAAGCATTTCCTATTCAATAAATGGTGCTCTGATAACTAGCTAGCCATATGCAGAAGATAGACTGTAGACCTCTTCTTGCAGTACTTACAAAAATTAACTCAAGATGGATCAAAGACTCAAATGTAAAACCCAAAACTGTAGAAACCCTGGAAGGCAATCTAGGCGATACCATTTGGGACACAGGAACAGGTAAATATTTCATGACGAAGATGCCAAAAACAATTGCAACAAAAGCAAAATTGACAAATGGGATTTAATGAAATTAAGGAGCTTCTGTACAGCAAAAGAAGCTATTAACAGAGTGAGCAGATAACCAAGTGAGCAGAATTGAAGAACATTTTGTAATGCATACAAAATCCAAAGGTCCAATAAATATCCAGCATCTACAAGAAAGGTCCAATAAATATCAAAGGTCCAATAAATATCCAGCAGCTATAAGAAACTTAAGCAAATTAACAAGCAAAAAACAAACAACCCCATTAAAAAATGGGCAGAGAACATGAACAGACCCTTTTCAAAAGAAGACATACAATCATAGGAACAAAAGCTCAACATCATTGATCATTAGAGGAATGCAAATCAAAACCACAATGAGATACCATCTGACACCAATCAGAATGGTTATTATTAAAAAGTCAAAAAATAATAGATGCTGACAAAGTTTTGGAGAAAAAGAAACATTTATTCACTGTTGTTGGGAATGTAAATCATTTCAGCTATTGTAGGAGACAGCATAGCGATGCCTCAAAGTACTAAAGACAGGTATATCATTTGACCTACCAATTCCATTACTGGGTACATACCCTAATAAATATACATCATTCTGTTATAAAGACACAGGCATGTGTATGTTCATTGAAGTATTATTCACAATAGTGAAGACATGGAATCATCCTAAATGCCCATCAATGACAGACTAGATAAAGAAAATGTGGTACATATACAGTGTGGTACATGGACTACTATGCAGCCATAAAAAAGAATGAGATTATGTCCTTTGCAGAAACATGGATGGAGCTGGAGGCCATTATCCTTAGCAAACTAACACTGGAACAGAAAACCAAATACTGCATGTATTCACTCATAAGTGTGAGCTAAATTATGAGAACACATGGATACATAGAGGGGAACAACACATACTGGAGTCTTTTGGAGGGTGAGGATTGACAGGAGGGAGAGGATCAGGATAAATAACTAATGGGTACCAAGCTTAATACCTGGGTGATGAAATAATCTGTACAACAAACCTTCATGACACAAGCTTACCTGTATAACAAACCTGCACCTGTATCCCTGAACTGAAAATAAACATGAAGAACAAAGATGGGAGAAGAAAACCAAATTACAAACAAAAATCCCTATGTTCTTTTAGTTTTACCTATGTAATTATCCTTACCAGTGCTCATTTTTCTCTCCATGTGAATTTGAGTTGCCATCTGGATTCCTTTAATTTCACCCTGAATAACCCCCTTTAGTATTTTTTGAAGGGTCAGTCTCAGGTTCATATACTGGTTTCTCATTTATTTCCTTTAGAAAGCAGACCATGTAATCATATGAATAGTTATAAAAATTGTAAGGAATGAATAAAATAATAAAATAATAATTATATTTCACATTTATTTGGAAATACAGTAGGTCTTATATTAGAAATATATTTCACATTCTTTGGACATACTGTAGTTCTTTTTTTTTTTGAACCAGTTTTAAAGATTCTCTTGTTTTTAAAACTTTAAAAAAGTTATTTTTCTGTTAGAGTGATGGAAAATCTCTTCTTGAATGTAGCAATACAAATAATTAAATTATGAAAAGCACTTTGGTCTCAAATTATGAAATAAATTCTTTGTGAAATCAAATCTGGATCTGTAAACAATGGTGTTTGTTTAAAAAACTGTACAAGTAATGGAAAGTTTGGATAAAGGCACAGAGCATAATTCTTGAATATTGAGTGGTAAGATGATCTTTCATAACTCCCTTCAAAGTGTTTTATACATATAAACTTAAACCTCACATGTGTTCATCTGCAGATCATTTATCCACAAGTGTTTGTCACTAGATCTTTACCCAGAGATAGGAGATACAATTGAAGATATAAGTAGTGGGATCTGGGATCAGAGTTTTCTAACAGAAGCAAATGTTATTTTCCTTAGAATAGCCTTGGGCTTTTAGAAAGAGCTAATAGGCATTTGCCCTGGACCCTGTGCACTTACCTATGGACAAAGAAGACTCTAAAATAGCCTTTGACTAACAGTAAGTGTATTAGTGGCATTGTATTATAGAAACATGTCAGAGGGCTGCTGTGGCTCACGCCTGTAATCCCAGCACTTTGGGAGGCTGAGGCGGGCGGATCCCCTGAGGTTGGGAGTTGGAGACAAGCCTGACCAACATGGAGAAACCCAGTCTCTACTGAAAATACAAAATTAGCCAGGTGTGGTGGCGCATGCCTGTAATCCCAGCTATTGGGGAGGCTGAGGCAGGAGAATCACTTGAACTGAAGGTGGTGGTTGCAGTGAGCCGAGATTGCACTATTGCACTCCAGCCTGGGCAACAAGAATGAAATTCCGTCTCAAAAAAACAAAACAAAATAAAAACAAAAACAAAAAAAACCCAAACCATGCCCATTTGCAGTGTGTAGTAATCTCACACCATTTTTGATTTGGTCGCTCAAAGACACTCATGTTTTCTTAGCCAGGTAGGCAGGGAGGCAAGTCTACTTCTTCAGGTCACTGAGGAATTGGTTGCTGTCATAACACATCTCTCGGTATCATTGCAACCAACCATGGAACACTGATCTTACTCAAGAATTTAACTTTGATCAAAGCTGTTCTGGGGAGTTTTCTTTCAGCATGACTCATCAGGAAGTTTTCTCAGAAACTTAGTGGCTATCTGTGAGGTCTGGCCACTCATGATCTATCTTCTCGTTGAGGCAAGATTTTTTCTCTTAGCCAACTAAAGAAATCCCTTCTATAAAGAGTTCTCCTGCTGAGCATGTGGAGGATTAAGTGCCCTCTGCAAGGGGAAGCTGGTATGGATCTGGTTTATTTCTTAACTCTGAGGAATCCATTTTGAAAACTATCGACTAAAACAGATGAACAAAATCTATTTTTGGATTCTACCCATAGTTCCCAGCGCTTAAACACAAGTCTTTCCTATCTTGAATGTGATACATTTGAACAAGCAAAACTAAAATGACCCATTTGATTAATCTTAACACTTTTTGAAAATTAGTTTCAAAATATGATTTTTGAGGGTAAGTGTGTTGACAGAGGAGCTGTTTTTGTCAGGGTCTTTCCATTTGGCAGGTTACCTGAGGTCTAGTTTCTTTATTTCTTCCACTAGGTGGCAGGACTTTTAAGCAATGTTGCAAATGTGTCCCAGAAAGTCCTCTTGAAACAGAGAAGTTAGAATTGTCAACATTTGATACAGGTCAAGAAGTTTAGCTTTCTTTGGTGCTGGGCTTCTATGATTACCTTGCTCCACATTCCTCCCCATAATGCAGTTTATTTTTCCAGGCAAATAATGCATTAAGAATGTGTTTTCACTTTTGGCATCATGCTGCAATTGCAGAAGTGATTTTATTTTCAGATCTTTGACTGAAACATCTGTGTTATCTTGTTTTCGGGAAGAAAGAGAGGTGCACTATAGATTTTGAAATAACAAAAGACATTTCCATTTTCATTTTCATATAAGATGGCCATGGAGGAAGATGGAGTGTTGGTGGTGATAGGACAGGGTTGGAGTGTTTCGACTTGAAAAGAATGAAAATACATAAAAAGAAGTAAAAAGAATCATATTAATATGTGGCAAACTACTAACATAGGAGAAAGTCAATTGCTTCTATGAATTGGGATCTTGTGAATTATGAGGTCCAAATTATGTTTGCTGTATTTTCATTACTGAATAATGGCCTTTTTGGCTCATGATTCAATGTGAGTGGCATCTGGGGTGATCCTGGCTAATTGAGAAATTAGTCAAGATGCTTTGGAAATCATGTCATCAAATACAAGTGAAAATATTTTCCTAGCTATCTGAAAATAAACTTGTAAAAAATGAAAAGGTCAAATTGCCATAAATCCTTTTGGTTTTTGTTATGGGCAGTTGTGAATAGCATCACTCACGCTCAGATAACTGGAGCTTGAGTTACACGAAATAAGCCTTTGGAATTAAGTTAATGGGTGGTCTTTACTTTAGTTTGTTACTCTGGCACTTGGGTACCAATACTTAATATTCATGATTAAATCCAAGGAGAAAAACGCTTAAAATTACAACCTCCTTTTGTGTTTGGAGAAGAATCTCATTTCAGCCAAACTTTTTATTTAACCAACATGTTTTAACTCTCCTTAGTGGAGAAGGGGTAGAGTTCCAAGTACTATTAAATGTTTACCTTTGGTTTACTTGCTGTAGAGTGTGACAACTTTGCAGATGTGTTTGCAGCACAAAGAGACAAGGACCTGCTTTTCTCCCTCTCTCAACACAAACTCTCATAAAAGCCTGTATAGTGCCGATAGAGCTGCTGGAAACATTCAGGCACAGAAACTCCCCAAATATGTAATCTATTGTCTCCTAGGTGGCTCTTGTGAATGACTGGCTTTCACAGACAGGTGCTGTTATTTATAAATGCCTCCTGTGAAGACAGCCAAAGGTGCAAGGTGTTCCTGTCAGGGTGAATGACGGTATAGTATGAAGGAGAAAATGGGTGGGATCATGGGGAGTTGAAAGCTGAGTTGTTCTAATCCCTTGGAGCAGGACACCTGGAAGCTCCTCCAGCTTCTTCCCTTTCACAGCCCCTGGTTTTGCCAGATATAGGAGGGTAGAGAGAAGTACATAAATAGTGTATTTATGTGAATGAGGGATGGAATGAGGAGGACATTTGAAGAGTTTAATCCCAGCCAGGAACATCAAAAAGTCTTCTGGTTGAAAACAAAGGTACCAGAGGTGGTTCTTTGATTTTCACTTTGGTGGCCTTTACATTCTATATATGCTTTTGACTCACTACCCTGATGATCAGGTCTCTACTTCCTGCCTGTTTGGTCCTTGAAACTTTCTATGTTAAAGCCAGAATGCAATAGGGAAATATTATTTGAAAAGAATGGCCAGTGTGATAAGACCATCACAGTAAGATGTGTAATCTCCTTGACAACTTTTGAAATATTGGTTTTATCTTCCACAGGAAAGATCATACGTTACTCTCTTGCAAAATAAGAATATTCTTTTCTCCCTTATTTTGAATTTGTGTTAGTACCCACTAAATTTAATAATTTGCACTTGATAGTTTAATTAAAGTATTATACTTACATGACTCTGTGTGTACTTTGTCTTGAGTAAGGAAACCAAACTTACATACCGTTAATAAGCTGAATCTCTTCTATGAAGCAAAGTACAGTATAAGTATGCTCATATGTGGTAGAGGAAATGCTTTGGAATTAGACATATTTGGTTTAAATATCTATTCAAACATTTATTACGTATGTGACTTTGAATAAGTTATTAAAATTATTTATGCCTTGGTTTTCTACTCTGTAAAAAGAGGATATTAGTATCTTTCTTTTAGGACTGTGATATTAGATGAAGCAATGAATGTTAAATATGAAGCATTCATTAAAATATAGAGATAAGCTCAATGCATGTTAGCTACTTCCTTCCACAGTCTATGGTAGAATCTGTTTCAAAACAAAGATTAACATGAAGTAATGCTTTCAAAATGTTATCTTCTTGGCCATTTTTAATCATTGTAGAAAAAGTTTCATTAGACGCATTCAAGTTTTCTGCTAATGGCACACTCTCCTGGAAGAAATTCTGGGTAGAGAAAACAGCAGCTAAAGACAGTGTTCAGTGAATGAGAAAAATAGAAATGTGAGTAGTGTTCTAATTAGGAGTTTCTTTTCCAGTCATCTGACTTCTTTTTCATTAATACCCATCCCTAGACATATGAGCATGTGCCTTTCTCCACACATGACAGCTATTTTTGAAGATATTAATGTATTTCTTTCTGCCTATTTGATAGAAATCTAATTGCAGGAATAATAAAATCAGAATGTTGGAGCTGGAAAAGACTATTCTTATTTTTAAAGTTTCTTTTATTGATACTTAATAGATGTGCATATTTTGGGGCAGATGTTGTAATTTAATGTATTCATATAATTTGTAAAGTTCAAATCAATGTTATTGGGATATCCTTCAATTTAAATGTTTGTCTTTCTTTATGCTAGAACATTAAAATCATTCTATGCTAGCTATTTCAAAACATACAATAGATTATTGTAAACTCTAATTATTGTACTGATCTACCACACACGAGGTCTTATTTCTTCCATCAAACTGTATGTTTGTACCCATTAATCAAACCCTCTCCATCTCCATCTCTTTTAACCCTTCCCAGCCCCGGGTAACCACAAATCTACTCTATGTCTTCATGGGATCCACTTTTTTAGCTTCTGCATATGAATGAGAACATGCAATATTTGTCTTCTAGTGGTTGGCTTATTTCACTTAACATAATAACATATTTCCATTCATGTTGCTGTAAATGACAAGATTTCATTCTTTTTTATGGCTGAGTAATTTTCCATTGACTATGTATGCTGCATTTTCCTTATCCATTCATCCATTGATGGGCACCGAGGTTGATTCCATATTTTGGCTATTATGATTAGTGCTGCAATAAACATGGGGGTGCAGATGTCTTTTTGGTGTATTGATTTCTTTTTTTTGGAGGGGGATATATATCCAGTAGTGGGATTGATGAATCATACGATACTTTTATTTTTAGGGTTTTGATGAATTTCCACACAGTTTTCCATAATGGCTGTACTAATTTACATTCTCGCCAACAGTGTCAAAGTGTTCTCCTTTCTCCACATCCTCACCAGCATCCAATATTCTCTAAACTGTTTTCGTTTTCAAAAGAGTATGTTGCAGGGCCCAGAAGGAGTTTCAGAAGCTAGAAATGATACACAATGGACTTATAGAAAAGCAGGGATTAAAGCCCATATGTTTTTATGGAATCAACCTAAGTGTCCATCCACAGATGAATGAATAAAGATGTGGCATATATACACAATGAAATACCATTCAGCCTTTACAAAGATAAAAAAATGTGTCACTTGTGACAACATGGATGGAAATGAAGAACATATGCTAAGTGAAATAAGCCAGGCACAGAAAGACAGATACTTCATGTTCTCACTCATGTGTGGAACTTAAAACAATGGAACTAAGTGATGCAGAAAGAATGGTGGTTATAGAGGCTGGGAGATGGGAGGAATGGGAAGTGATAGTCAAATGGTACAAAGCCTCTTATATAACAAGAACTGGGTTTTCTTTAGCCTTAAGATATGTTGCAAAAGGTGGTGAATGTAGTGAATGATAACGTATCATACATTTCAAAATCAGAGTAAATTTCAAAAGTTCGCACCACACAGGAAAACAAATATCGGAGATAAGCATGTTAATTAGCTTGATTTAATTATTCTATACTGTATTTTTACATTATAACATCACTTTGTACCCCCATACAAATATACAACTATAATTTGTCAGTTGACAATTACAAATAAAATTTTTTAAAAAATCGCACATTGTATACTTAAAAAATTTCAAGTCTCTTGATTTTTAATCCAGACCTCTATATTTAAGAAAGACTGTTTCATCGAAGGTTATTAATTATTTTTTCTCTTAGTAACTAGAAAGATGGGAACCAACATGAGGAAGGTGGGTTTTTAAACTCATTCTCAAATGATTCTCTACTGATTTCAAAGACAGGAAGCAGGTGGATTCAAGTCAGAATGAAGGAAAGAATCAAGAATAGCTTTTCCAGGCTGGAATTTCCACAGTAGTTTCTTCTTGGGGCAAATACTGGAATACTGAGTCTTGAGTTTGTAGTTTCTTTCCCTACCAAATTAAAGATAAGCTCAGATTGATTAATTTGGGGAATAATTAATTAAAATAGTTTGTAGGAAATGAGAAGATATATTTCTTAGAGCTGTATAGGTACATCTCTTATATGAATGTATTCTTAGAGCCATATAGGACAGCTCTTACATGGATTTGTTTTGATTATTGCATGAAATTAAACCATAGTGAAATTTCTCAGGCATTATAACTACAAATTAAAAATTACTAAACCACCTCTGGCCCAAATCCTCTTTCTAACCTGTGTTCTACATCTTGTTCCAAGAGCTGTGTTTGCTGCCAAACATACCGGATGGGACATCTGCAGCAAGGATTGGAAATGAGAATTTTGCCCTGAGTTTGATGGTGTTATTTTTCCCATGGTTTGATTTGCCTGGCATTTTTTTTTTGTTTGGCATCTTTTCCTTTTCCTTTGCAAGGAAAGGGAGAAATGAGGAGTGTTAGTTGCTGACGAAGTCAAGAGGGCGCTGAGGCTGGCTGGGTTTATTACTTTTGGCAGATGAGTGGTGTGATGTGGTTTTACTTCCTATTTGCAGAGCCTTTCTAGAAACCTGGGCTCTGTTCTTCAGTGAGCTCCTCTTGACGGCTTATATATATTAAAAAAGACAGACTGAAAGCCCAAAAGAAGAAGAGATGTTTTTAAAAAGAAGATTCTGTAGAATAGAAGACCCCATGAAAATGCAGTGGAATCAGAAGGGATAGAGCAGAAAACAATTGTCAACATGTAAAAATTGTCTTTCTTTCTGGTGTGGACTTTGTAGAATTTTCATGCATGTCTCTCATAAGCCAATGTCAATGATAATGATATTCATAACAACAGCAACAATTATAAATGGCATGTGTGTGGTAATTCCCAGTTGTTTGCACACATTATTTTGTTTTTAAAAAGAAGGTATAAAACACAAAACAAACTTTTTTAGTAATCACATTAAAACTCCAGAGCCTCAGCCCCAAACCGATGAGCCAGTTTGGCACAAGGAGGAGACAGTAAGCCTGGCATTTAGTATCTGGTTTTGAGTTCAGCTCAGTCATTTTAAGCCTCAAATAAGGCACAAGCCCCCAGGCCCCAGTGTTTCTCATCTTTCATAAGATAAAATTATATTGGATGGTCTCTAAGAATCATCCCATCTTTAATATTCTAAGCCTATAATCAATTTTTCCCTGGACGGGCATAAATTTTCATTTTACATAGAGCACCATTTGGATGTTGAAAAGCTAGCCCTGCTTTTTGAAAACATTTCTTATTGTAGCCAGTTGTCTGTTCGGAGGTCTACACTTGGTTTACAAAACCATTATGTTTTCAAGCATGCAGCTAGTGAAGAAAATAATGCTTTCATCACCACCATCTCTATTAAAAACGGAAAATGCTCCCTGAAAAGATTTAAATGAATGTGTGGATTGCATGTATTGTGTAACTACCCACAGTGTAACAAGGCTAACAAAAACAACAATCACTTATTAGATGCCGTAAGCCAAGTCTTCTTGAATGCAAGTCTAAGCCAGGAATATCTTTAATCGGCATACATAAATACTTGTTATGTTACTTAAAAAGAAGTTTCTACGACACCAGGCAGATTTAGGAAAATGGAGAGCAAGTATCAGACAAGGAAAGATAAGCTAGCTGTGTATCAGCACTGATCTGGTGTGTGTGTGTGTGTGTGTAAGAATTAGAGAAGGTGGTAATGATGGAAAGACAGGTGTATTCAGAGATTTATAACATGAAATGATAGGAACCTTGCTTCTTTAACTTGGGACTGCAATTCTTCTACACACTTGTTTCTTTTACACACACCTTCAAAGGAGATCTTAAAACCACAAGGCAGACTTCAAGTGGCATGGGAGAGAGAAAAAAATTCAATGAAAATATTATCTTCAATAGAATATCAGCTTCTAGGCTTTGAGATCCTGGATATATTTCTCCTTAGTTTCAAGAAAGACTTGTAGCTTAGCAATAAGTTATATCCTTTTCCCATGCCCATGATATGCTTTTGTTTTATTTTAGTATCTTTTTTATTATTCATTCTAAGGATCCTGTTTCATAAGCAAACCTTTTTAAAGTAACATTTTTATTTTGCAGTTGTTTTGGAATTATGAAAAAGTAGCAAGGAGAATACAAATGATTCCTAAGTCACCATTACCCTGTTTATCCAATATTAATACCTATATCATTGTGGTATATTTGTCAAAATGAAGATATCAATATTGATATTACTATTAACTAAACTCCAAACTTTGTACAGGTTTTACGCGTTTTTCCATTAAGGTCTTTTTTCTGTTCCCAGACCCAAGTCAGACTCCCACATTTCATTCACACACTATTTTATTTAGGCAAACAGAAAGGTCTAGGGAAAGACCTACAAATGCCTTTGAGAGGTATTGCCTTTTATCTGGATTTTCCTCATTTTCCTGGAGGTAGTGTTGCACAGTGATGAGCTGAACTCTGCTTTTCTGACTGAGTACTGACTGCCCCCGAGATGGATTTGGCTGCTTCTCCTTGATTGTGCCACTTGCAAACCTCTAGCCATGCATCCACCAGGCTGTACTACACTAGTTTCTCTCACAAATGATGGGAATCATTTAGCATCAAAGGTACCTCTAGGATGGAGAAACATGGGTTTGATGGTATTGGGTAAAGGAGTGTTGAGGCTATTGTTCATAGCGAGACAAACTGTAAGTCCCATGAGGCAAGGGATTGGGTCTGTCTTAGTCACTACTGTCTTTCCAGACCCACCTAGTGCCTGGCCCATCGTAGGCTCTCAATACATATTTGTTGAATGAAAGAATGTGTAAAAAGGTGAGAGGCTGCAGAGCTGTAGGAACATTAACAGCGACAGGGAACACCGTGGTTGGCCAAGGAAAGGTCTTTGGCCCTCTCAGTCCTCACCCAGGTGGCCTTGGCAGTGATGGGGAAGGAATCTTTTTGACGGGCAGCTCAGAGTCCTTCAGCTGTTCTTAGTTGGAAGCCTCACTTCGCTACATCACACCTGGGTATATTTCAAAGATTAATGAACAGCATCTTGTCAGGTTTAATATATTGCTCTCAGGGAGTTTACTTTGACGATGTAATCATAAATTCCCTGAGCTGCGAATTACACCTTAAGGACTTAAATGAAGTTCTAGTGAAAACTAAAGAAACAGGAATTACTGTAAAATGTAAAAAGTGCCAGTTTTGAGAGAAAACTGTAAATTTTCTAGGACATTAGGTTTCAAAAGAAGGATTACACACAGACTAAACAAAGTAGAAGTCATAAAAATTTAAAGACACCACAAAACATAACAAAAATAAGATCCTTTTTAGTTATGACAGAACTCTAAAAGGAAACTTACACCGAATTGTGCCACCCAAGCAGAGCCATTAATTAACCTAATGAGAAAATATGTTCCATTTCCACAGCCAAAGCATGTCAGGAAGCCTTTGACATTTTAAAATGAGGAAGAAGAAAGGAGGAAAGAGAGAGAGAGAGGAGGAGAAAAGAAAGAAAGGAAAGAAGGAAGGAAAGGAAGGAAGAGAAAGAAAAAGAAAGGAAATTGCACAATTCTAAAAAGTTTTAATTGTTAACTTACCAGTTCAGGAAATCTGAGGTACTTTTGATAATATCTTCAAAGATCTCCTGAGGAAAATTTTGTAATTTTTGCATAAACAAAACGTGGATTACAAAAGTGGCATTGGGAAAAAGAAGTTGGAGTCAAGGGAACCATTAGGAAACCAAGGATGAGAATCTCAAGTGTAAGCTCAGCCACTGACTTTTGGGCAGAACTTCACAAGATGAACTTGAGCAATGAAGAGAGATCAAGCAAAGGCCTCCCTTCATCTCATCCCCCTGAAGCTACACTGACCCAAATAAAGACTGACACAAAGCATGGAGATTTGTATCCTGAAACAAAACTGTAAACCCCCTCCCAATTTTTTTTTTTAACTCAATTCTTGTTATAGTATTTAAAAATAAATCACTGTCTGTTTCTTAGTAATTATATTGCTCTATGATTAATGTTGCTTTCCTTACAACCAAATTTGTTTTCCTCTAGATTGTCATTCTGCTATCTCCCTTCTTCCTTAGTCCCCTCAATACCCTAAATCTCTCTGCCTGCCCTTAGTAAGGCTTGAAGTTAGTTATGAGAATGAAGTGACACCTGGGCAATTCACAGACGCTTTCCTTTTTCTGCCTGAGAAATGCGGATAATAACATTTCCCATATATTCCACAGAAGTTGTTTCAAGGATTAGTGAAGTCATATGAGCAGAGTGCTTTGAGGTCCTTAGATGAAAAGGGTTATAGTAGTCTAACATGCTATTAGTCAGCGTTATTCAAATTGCTGCACAGTCTTGTACTAGCATAGTTATAATCGCGAAGGTATTAGTCAGGGGTTTATGGATTTCTCCCCAAGATTACTCTTAAAACTGAAATTGCAAAGTAGTCCCAGTTGTGAAAGTTGAAACCAGAGTAGGTATGAAGGCTCTAGGCCTGGTTCACAGGTGTCCCAGGTGGTGTTATGTGGTGTGGACAGGCTCCAGGTTCTACCTTCTCTGGTGACCTGCCCTTTTGAACTTTCAAAAGTGATAGTTAATAGGGTCCTGGCAGTCCTGGAAATTTTGCCGCAAAATCTGAGGCCTGAGGTATTTTTCCAGTGTATGCTGGGAAGGCAATCTAATTCTTACTAACCTTATTGATCCTGCCAATCACTTTAGGAGGTCATTCATTTGACTTACTCCATTTAAGTAGAAGAAATTGACTCTTGAGTCCACCATTTTTCAGCCTGAGATAATACTGAGCTTTCTATGTACCTCCTATTAGCAATAAAACCACAAGGCCACAGAAAATGCCCAAAGATGTGACTAGACTTCAAGAATTCCAATGACCGTTGGCCTGGTATCTATACCTGGACATTAAGAACCCTGCTTTCAGGATATTAGACCTGTCCAAAGATCATGTTATTGAACCAGATCATTAAATGAGGACTGAAGGGATTAATTTTTTTAAATGTGAAAACATAGTGAGGTTTTTATATGGGAGTTGTACTTTATGATGAGGATGAAGCATTTTGAAATGGACTTAAACTCTAGATTGATATTAGATAAATTAAAATTTCTGATTCTAGAACTGTTAATTATTAGATCAAAATCTGGAGACTGGCTGAAATCCTTTAGTTCACCAAAGTGAGTAAATCTTGATAATGCCGTGGTTATTAACCTTTAGCATCCATCCGTCAGAATCTCCTGGAGGGTCTATTACAATGCAGATTACTGGGCTTTACCCCTAGAATTTCTAGTCCAGTATGGCCTGAGGTAGGGCCTGATAATTAGCGTTATTAACAAATTCCCAGGTGATATGGTTTGGAACTGTGTCCCCACTACATCTCATATCGAATTGTAATCTCCAATCTTGGAAGTGGGGCCTGGTGGGAGGCCATTGGGTCATGGGGGTTTTCTCATGAAATCCGTCTTTGTAGTGTTCTCATGACAGTAGGTTCTCATGAGATCTGCTTGTTTAGAAGTGTGCAGCACCTCCCCCCAGCCCTCTCCTACTCCCGCTCCCACTATGTGAGATGTCTCGCTTCCCCTTTGCCTTTAGCCAAGATTGTTAAGTCTCCTGAGGCCTTACCAGAAGCTGAGCAGATTCCAGCATCATGCTTCCTGTACAGCCTGTGGAACCATGAGACAATTAAACCTCTTTTCTTTATAAATTACCCATTCTCAGGTATTTCTTTACAGCAATGTGATAACGGACATAATAACTCAGGTAAGGCTAATGCTGGGGCCAAGCTTTGAGAACCAAAGTATGCTCTCAGCCATTGACATCAGCTGGAAGCTTGTTAGGAAGGCATTCTTCAGCCCCATTCCTGATCTGCTGTATCTGCATCTGCATTTTAGAAGGTGGTAACTCAGGTGATTAGTATGCATATTAACATTTGAGAAGTGCTTTTGTAGAGGCTCCTGTATATTCATTATTATCCATGATCTTTGAGATATTCTGGATTCTCAGGATGGAGAGCTCCCTGAGCCACTTAACTCTCTGAATACAGCTCTCACTGAATGTGACCAAGAACCTCCTGAGAATAAACTTAGCACAATATGATCTACATGTTACTCTGCTCTTACTCATGTCTCATCAAAGAGTACATTGAGACCTATAAAAATGTCCAGCGAACAAAATCAAATGGCTTAAGAACAATGACAAGCTTGCATTTACCGTAGGAACTAAAAACACAGGAGAGACTCTAGTAATCTGTAATCATGAGCGGTGTGACTCTTTTTGAGCCAGAATCCCATGAGCCAGATGAGGCTCATGAGTGTCCACATTTTAGTTCCATTGTGCAATTCTTTGCAGTAGAAATGTCAATGCTACTCTAGGCAAGGCTGGGTGCAGCTCCCTGTGTGTCGAGACAGGTGTTCAACATCCAATAACACTGTCCTGGACCTCAGCAACCCAGAGAAACATGTAAATGAAACTTAAACAGTTATGATAAGAACCAGTTGACCATCTGGTCCACCCTTTCCCATCTTATCCCCCCCATCTCTACCTCCCTTCTTTGCTTACAGAGCTGAAATTTCTGGGAGTGTCTTTAGAATTGCAACTGCTATTTAAAAAAATAGACTCTACAGACCTCAGAAACCGGGGAAGATTTATTGAAGGCCCAGGACACAAAGACTTTACCTAGAAGGACCCATCATGATACACAGTTAAGGACAGAGTTTGAAGATTACAGTTTATTAAAAGTGCAGAGCTTTCTACTATATTAAATATTTGTTATATCTCTTTTATTGTTTTTCATTGTTCTAGCAAGTCATTGATTCAACAAGTACAGACTCAATGTTAGAGTTTGTGAAGAAGTACAAAAATAAAGCTCTTTGGAAGGAAAATAAGTGTGAACATTAAAATAAATGCCAAAACAGAGTGCAAGGTTGAGAGAATTCAGGACCAAATGTCTTGGTCACTAAGAAACCTTGTAAAGAATAAGATACCAATCACTGAGGTGTAGGACACATGGGCCATAGCAGTGTGAACAGAAAAGTGGTAACTGGGGCTGTGGCTGCATTGTTTCTTGATGTTATCCCATTTTAATTTCCAATGGACACACAAGCCCCTTATTCAAATTAACCATCATCCACAGAGGAACTTGTGGAAAGGAGGGAGAGCCTAGGAATCAATGCAGCTGGAGTAGTGGGTATGGACTGGTGTGTGTCGGTGGTTTCGAATCTCCCAAGCACTTTCTAATGCACTTAAAATGAAACCCAAACTTCTTATTCACCCTACAAGACCTTGCGTAATTGTATCCTGTCTACATCTCCGATTTCATTTTTTTCCTTTGCTTTCAATATTTCAGCCATTCTGGTGGCCAGGACCAGTCTGTTTTTTCCTCCAGGTCTTGATTTTGCTTCTCTCTCAAATGTCCCCTGCAAGCTCCTCACATCCTTCTCCTGAGATGGGATTTCTGTGACTTCCCTGTTTAGAGTAGCTGTCACTTCCAGTTACTGTCTTTGTCATCACCCCATTCCTTTCCTTCTTAACTATTCTATCAATTACTATGCAACAAATTACTACAAACCATAGTGAGTTAAAGCAAAAGCAATACTTTGATCATTTTCGTAGATTTTTCAGGGCAGAAATTGGAGAAAGACTTGGCAGGGCAGCCTCTGCTTCGGGTCTTTCGTGCCATCGCAGTCAGTGGGTGACTGGAGCTGGGACAGCACAAGGCTGTTGTGGCTGGGGTAGGTTGAACATGACCTTCATGTAATCTCATGGTCTCCCCAGTGGAACTAGTTTTAGCTTTTTCACAGCATAGTAGCCTCAGGGTAGTTAAATTGCTTACATGGTGGCCAAAGCCTTCAAGAGCCAACTGCTCCTTTGAGCAAAGTGCAAGTTTCATTGTTTTTTATGACTTAGCTTGAAAGTCACTTCGCATCATTTCTACTTTTTGTTGGTCCAGATTCAAGAATGGAAGAAAAAATCTCCACGTCTTCATGGGAGATGATTCCAGGAAACGTGGAGTGGGAGATCTTCTTGCATCCAACCTTGGAAAACGTGATCTGCCACAGTGTTATTTATTGTAATATGTAGGTATTGTGTTTATTGTTAATTTCTCTAATAGGCCTCCCTCCTTGGAATATGCATTCTCTGAGGCCTGGAACGTTGCCTATCTTGGTTATTCCTATACTGCTAGCCCAAAGTGGGTGTGCAATTATGATTTAGTGGAATATTGAATGAATGCCCAAATGACAGGATTAATTGATCTTTCAACCTTAATTCTTTTATGGGATTAAAACACATTAGTTTTGAAATAGCCTTTCCCCCTTGGTCCATCCATTTTCATAAGGCTGGAGTAATAACTACACAACAGCGAGATCACAACTCCTCACCAGCAAGGGAACAAAGCAGGACAGAGAACTAATTTGATGAATTGACAGAAGCGGGCTTCAGAAGGTGGGTAATAACAAACTCCTCTGAGTTAAAGAAACATGTTCTATCCCAATGCAAAGAAACTAAAAACCTTGAAAAAAGGTTAGATGAAACGCTAACTAGACTAATCAGCTTAGAGAAGAACATGAATATGATGGAGATGAAGAACACAGCACAAGAACTTCATGAAACATACACAAGTTTCAATAGCCAAATAGATCAAGCAGAAGAAAGGATATCAGAGATTGAAGATCAATTCAATGAAATGAAATGAGAAGGCAAGAAAAGAGAACAAAGAGTGAAATAAATGAGCAAAGCCTTGAAGAGATATAGGATTATGTGAAAAGACCTAATATATGCCTGGTCAGTGTACCAGAAGATGACGGGGAAAGTGAATCCAAGCTGGAAAACACTCTTCAGGATATTATCAAGGAGAACTTCCCCAACCTAGTAAGGCAGGCCAATATTCAAGTCCAGGAAATACAGAGAACACCACAAAGATACTCCTCCAGAAGAGCAACCCCAAGGCAAATAATCATGAGGTTCACCAGTGTTGAAATGAAGGAAAAAATACTAAGGGGAGCCAGAGAGAAAGGTTGGGTCATCCACAAAGGGAAGCACATCAGACTCACAGTGGATCTCTTGGCAGAAACCCTACAAGCCAGAATAGAGTGGGGGCCAATATTCAACATCCTTAAAGAAAAGAATTTTCCCAACCCAGAATTTCATATTCAGCCAAACTAAGCTTCATAAGTGATGGAGAAATGAAATTCTTTATGGACAAGCAATTGCTGAGAGATTTTGTCACTACCAGATGTGCCCTATAAGAGCTCCTGAAGGAAGCACTGAACACAGAAAGGAAAAACCAGTACTAGCCACTGCAAAAAGAACCAAATGGTAAAGACCAATGACACAATGAAAAAATTATGCCAACCAAAGGGCAAAGCAACCAGCCAGTAATAAAATGACAGGATCAAATTCACACGTAACAATATTAACATTAAACATAAATGGACTAAATGTCCCAATCAAAAGACACAGATTGGCAAATTGGATAAAAAGCCAAGAACCATTGGTGTGCTGTATTCAGGAGACCCATCTCCTGTGCAAAGACACACATAGACTAAAAATAAAGGAATGGAAGATTTACCAAGCAAATGGAGAGCAACAACAACAAAAAAGAAGTAGGGGTTGCAATCCTAGTCTCTGATAAAATGGACTTTAAACCAACAAACATCAAAAGAGACAAAGAAGGACATTACATAATGGTAAAAGGATCAATACAACAAGAAGAGCTAACTATTCTAAATATATATGCACTCAATACAGGAGTACCCAGATATATAAAGCAAGTCTTTAATGATCTACAAAGAGATTTAGACTTCCACACAATAATAGTGGGAGACTTTAACACTCCACTGTCAATATTAGGCAGATCAGCAAGACAGAGAATCAACAAGGAAATCCAAGACTTGAATGCAGATCTGGACCAAGCAAACTTAATAGATATTTACAGAACTCTTAACCCCAAATCCACAGAATACATATTCTTCTCAGAACCACATCAGACTTACTCTAAAATCGACCACATATTTGGAAGTAAATCACTCCTCAGCAAATGCAAAAGAAAGGAAATCATAACAAACTGTCTCTCAGACCACAGTGCAATCAAATTAGAACTCAGGAATAAGACACTAACTCAAAAATGCACAACTTCATGGAAAATCAACAACAGGTTCCTGAATGTAGATTGGATAAACAATGAAATGGAGGCAGAAATAAAGATGTTATTTGAAACCAACAAGAACGAAGACACAACATATCAGAATCTCTGGGACACATTTAAAGCAGTGTCTAGAGGAAAATTCATAGCAATAAATGCCCACATGAGGAGCAAGGAAAGGTCTAAAATCGACACCCTATCATCAAAATTGAAAGAGTTAGAGGAGCAAGATTTAGAAAACCCAAAAGCTAGCAGAAGACAAGAAATAACCAAGATCAGAGCAGACCTGAAGGAGATAAAAACACAAAAAACCCTTCAAAGAATCAATAAATCCAGGAACTGGTTTTTGAAAAGATCAAGAAAATAGGTAGACCACTAGCCAGACTAATAAAAAAGAAAAGAGAGATGATGCAATAAAAAACGATAAAGGGGACATCACCACCGACTCCACAGAAATACAAACTACCATCAGAGATTACTACAAACAATTCTATGCACATAAGCCAGTAAATCTGGAAGAAATGGTTAAATTCTTGGACACTTGCACTCTCCCAAGACTAAAGCAGGAAGAAGTTGAATCCATGAATAGACCAATAACAAGGGCTGACGTTGAGGCAGCAATTAATAGCCTACCAGCTAAAAAAGGCCCAGGTCCAGATGGGTTTACAGCCAAATTCTACCAGACATACAAAAAGGAGCTGGTACCATTCGTCTGAAACTATTCCAAACAATACAAAAAGAGGGAATCCTCTCCAACTCATTTTATGAGACCAACATCATCCTAATACCAAAACTGAGCAGAGACGCAACTGAAAAAGAAAACTTCAGGCCAATATCCATGATGAACATCAACACAAAAATCTTCAATAAAATACTGACAAACAGAATGCAACAGCAAACCAGCTTATTCATCATGATCAAGTAGGCTTCATTCCGGGAATGCAAGGCTGGTTCAACATATGCAAGTCTATAAATGTAATCCACCACATAAACAGAACCAAAGACAAAAACCACATGATTATTTCAATAGATGCAGATAATGCCTTTGACAAAATTCAACAGCCCTTTATGCTAAAAACTCTCAATAAACTAGGTATCCATGGCATGTATCACAAAATAATAAAAGCTATTTGTGACAAACTAACAGCCAATATCATACTGAATGGGGAAAAACTGGAAGAATTCCCTTTGAAATCTGCCACTAGACAAGGATGCCCTCTCTCACCCATCCTATTCAATATAGTATTGAAGTCCTAGCCAGAGCAAACAGGCAAGAAAAAGAAATAAAGTGTATTCAATTAAGAAAAGAGGAAGACAAATTGTCTCTATTTGCAGATGACATGATTGTATATTTAGAAGACCCCATTGCCTCAGCCCCAAATCTCCTGAAACTGATAAGCAACTTCAGCGAACTCTCAGGGTACAAAATCAATGTGCAGAAATCACAAGCATTTCTATACACCAATAACAGACAAATAGAGAGCCAAATTAAAAGTGAACTGTCATTCACAATTGCTACAAAGAGAATAAAATACCTAGGAATACAACTAACAAAATATGTAAAGGACTTCTTCAAGGAGAACTACAAACGACTGCTCAAGGAAATAAGAGAGGACACAAACAGATGGAAAAACATTCCATGCCCATGGTTGGGAAGAATCAACATTGTGAAAATGGCCATACTGCCCAAAGTACTTTATAGATTCAATGCTGTACCCATCAAACTACCATTGACCTTCTTCCCAGAACTGGATAAAACCACTACAAACTTTATATGGATCCAGAAGAGAGCTCACATAACCAAAACAATCCTAAGCAAAAAGAACAAAAGCTGGAGGCATCATGTTGCCTCACTTCAAACTATATTACAAGGCCATAGTAATCAAAACAGCATGGTACTTGTACCAAAACAGAGACATAGACCAGTGGAACAGAACAGAGTCCTCAGAAGCAACACCACACATCTATAATCATCTGATCTTTGACAAACCTGAGAAAAACAAGCAATGGGGAAAGGATTCCCTGTTTAATAAATGGTTTTGGGAAAACTGGCTAGTAATGTGCAGAAAGCAGAAACTGGACCCTTTCCTGACACCTTACGCTAAAATTAACTCCAGATGGATTAAAGATCTAAACATAAGACCTAACAGCATAAAAATCCTAGAAGAAAACCTTGGCAAAACCATTCAGGACATAGGCATAGGCAAGGACTTCATGGCTAAAACACCAAAGGCATTGGCAACAAAAGCCAAAATAGACAAATGGGATCTAATTAAACTCCAGAGCTTCTGTACAGCAAAGGAAACAATCATTAGATTGAACTGGCAATCAACATAATGGGAAAAAATTTTTGCAATCTATCCATCTGTCAAAGGGCTAATATCCAGAATCTACAGAGAACTAAAACAGATTTATAAGAAAAAGATAAACAAACCCATTCAAAAGTGGATTAAGGATATGAACAGCCACTTTACAAATGAAAACATCTATGAGACCAACAAACATATGTAAAAGTGCACATCGTCACTGGTTATTAGAGAAATGCAAATCAAAACCACATTGAGATAGCATCTCATGCCAGTTAGAATGGTGATCATTAAAAAATCTGGAGACAGCAGATGCTGAAGAGGGCATGGAGAAATAAAAACACTTTTACACAGTTGGTGGGAGTGCAAATTAGTTCAACCATTGTGGAAGACTGTGTGGCGATTCCTCAAGGACCTAGAAATAGAAAATCCATTTGACCCAGCAATCCCATTACTGGTATATACCCAAAGAATGATCAATTATTCTATTATAAAGACACATGCACATGTACGTTCGTTGTGGCACTGTTTACAATGGCAAAGATCTGGAACCAACCCAAATGTCCATCAACGATAGACTGGATAAAGAAAATGTGGCACATATACATCATGGAACACTACACAGCCATAAAAAATGATGAGTTCGTGTCCTTTGTAGTAACATGGATGAATCTGGAAACCATCATTCTCAGCAAACTGACACAAGAACAGAAAACCAAACACCGTATGTTATCACTCATAGGGGAGAGTTGAACAATTAGAACATGTGGACACAGGGAGGGGAGCATCAACATTGTGGACAGTTGGAGGGGGCTAGGGAAGGGACAGGGAGGAGTGGGGAGAGATAAAGATGGGAGAAATACCAGATGTGGGTGATGGGGGGATGAAGGCAGCAAACCACCTTGCCATGTGTATACTATGCAACAATCCTGCATGATCTGCACATGTACCCCAGAACCTAAAGTACAATAAAAAACAACAACAACAACAAACAAACAAACAAAACAAAAAAACCTTTACATCCAGTTTGGCAGAGGATATGCCCATTTGTTGTATCCCGTAATTCATGCTGCCAGATTTTTGGCACAAGGATCACAATCCTACTCATCTGAAACCCACTTAGTTGGTGCTTTTCTGCCATATTCCACTTCCATGTGATATTTAGAAATGTCTTGTTAGCTTGTTTCCATAGAGAGTGGCAAGAGCCCTCAAGTAGAGGCCACACCTAAAATAAAGCTTGATAATGGAAAAAAAAAATGGTATGGTCACATTCTTTTTTATGACAGTGTAATATTCCATTGTTTGTACATACCACATTTTCTTTATCTAGGCTACCATTTATAGGCATTTAGGATGATCACATATCTTTGCTATTGCAAATAATGCTGCAATGAACATATGTGTGCATGTATCTTTATGATAGAATGATTTATATTCCTTTGGGTATATACCTAAAAATGAGATTGCTGGGCTGATAATTAACTTTGAGTTCCTTGAGAAATCTCCAAACTGCTTTACACAATAACTGAACTAATTTATATTCCCACCAGCAGTGTATAAGCATTCCCGTTTCTCTGCAACTTTGCCAGCATCTGTTTTTGTTTTTGTTTTTTTATTTTTAATTAATAGCCATTCCAACTGGTGTCAGATGGTATCTCATTGTGGTTTTGATTTGCATTTCTCTAATGCTCAGTGATGTTGAGCATTTTTTCATATGCCTGTTGTCAACATGTATGTTTTCTTTTGAAAAGTATCTGTTCATGTCCTTTGCCTACTTTTTAAAGAGGTTGTTTTTTGCTTGTTGATTTATTTAAGTTTCGTATAGTTTCCAGATATTAGACATTTGTCAAATGTATAATTTGCAAAAATTTTCTCCCATTCGATGGGTTGTCTACTCTGTTGATAGTTTTCTGTGTTGTGCAGAAGCTCTTTAGTTAGGTCCCACCTGTCTTATCTTTTTTTTTTTTTTTTTTCTTTTTTGCAATTGCTTTTGGCATCTTCATTGTGAAATCTTTGCCAGGCCCTTCATCCCGAATGATATCTCCTAGGTTACTTTCCGTAGTTTTTATAGTTTTTGATTTTACATTTAAGTCTTTAATCCATCTTGAGTTAATTTTTGTATATGGTGTAAGGAAGGAGTCCTCTTCAATCATCTGCATTCCAATTATTCCAGTAACATTTATTGAGTAGAATGTCCTTTCCTCGTTGCTTGTTTTTGTCAGATTTGTTGAAGATCAGATAGTTTTAGGTGTGCAGCATTATTTCTGGGCTCTCTATCCTGTTCCACTTGTCTATGTCTCTGTTTTTGTGCCAATACTATACTGTTTTAATCAGCCCTGTAGGATAGTTTGAAGTCAGGTAACATAATGCTTCCAGCTTTGTTCTTTTTGGTTAGAATTGCCTTGGCCACTAGGGCTCTTTTTTGGTTCCACATGAGTTTTAAAATAATTTTTCTAATTCTGTGAAGAATGTCATTGGTGGTTTAACAGTATGAAAAATGGTGTTAAATCTATAAACTGCTTTGGTCAGTGTGGCCATTTTAACAATGTTGATTTTTTTCTATCCGAGGATGGAATGTTTTTCCTTTTGTTTGTGTCATCTCTTATTTCTTTGAGCAACCTTTTGTAATTCTCATTATGAAAATCTTTTACCTACTTGGTTAGTTGTATTCCTAGGTATTTTATTCTTTTTGGAATGGGATTGCATTCTTTTTTTTTTTTTTTTTTTTTGAGACGGAGTTTCGCTCTTGTTACCCAGGCTGGAGTGCAATGGCGTGATCTCGGCTCACCGCAACCTCCGCCTCCTGGGTTCAGGCGACTCTCCTGCCTCAACCTCCTGAGTAGCTGGGATTACAGGCACACGCCACCATGCCCAGATAATGTTTTGTATTTTTAGTACAGATGGGGTTTCACCATGTTGATCAGGATGGTCTCGATCTCTTGACCTCGTGATCCACCTACCTGGGCCTCCCAAAGTGCTGGGAATACAGGCTTGAGCCACCGCGCCCGGCTGCATTCTTTTATTCTATTGTGAATGGGACCATATTCTTGATCTGACTTTCAGTTTGGATGTTGTTGGTGTACAAAAATGCTACTGATTCTTGTACTTTAATTTTGTGGCCTGAAACTTCACTGAAGTTGTGTATCAGATCAAGTAGCTTTTGGGCAGAGACTATGGGGTTTTCTAGGTATGGAGTCATATCTGCTGCAAACAGGGATATTTTTGTTTACTCTTTTCCTACTTAGTGATGCCTTTTATTTCTTTCTATTGCCGAATTGCTTTGGTCAGGACTTCTAGTACTATGTTGAATAGGAGCGGTGAGAAAGGGCAACCTTGTGATACAGGAGTTAAGAGTAAATCACTTAGGCAGATAGTAAGGGTGTAGGAGTCCTTGGTAAGGCTTTTTTTTTTAATGAAAAGGAGCCCCAAATCATTTTCTAACAAAGAGCAGCCTATAAAGTTGAGCTGCACACATAGACAAGCAAGCTGAGAGATTGCATGGGTGAATGCTGGCAGAAACTAGGGACTAGACACATTCAAGATGGACGCTCTATCTTCCTTTATCTGCCAGCCACGTGTACAATAAGATGCAGATAAGATGCAGGCAAGATGGTGCTCATCAACTGGAAAGCCCATTTGCATAAGAAGATTAGGGTGGGTGGCCAGCCTTCCCCACACACTATGTAAACATCCTACCTGATTGAACTATCTGTGAGCCCTATCTAAATAATACACTGCCTCCTCAAGCTGGACTATAAAACTGACCATTTGAGGTCTGCCAGTTTTTTCTGCTTGGAGACCCCCTTCCTCTATGGAGGACCCTATTTTTCTTTCTCTTCTCTTCTACCTATTAAACCTCTACTCCTAAACTCCTCATGTGTCTGTGTCCTAGTGTAGTCTATATGTGGTTATCCAGTTTTCCCAGCACCATTTATTGAATAGGGTGTCCTTTCCCCAATTTATGTTTTGGTATACTTTGTCAAATAACTATTGGTTGTTCATGGGTTCTCTATTCTGTTCCATTGGTTTATATATCTTCCTTCACATCAGTACCATACTGTTTTGGTTACTGTAGGCTTGTAGCATAATTTGAAGTTGGGTAATGTGATACTCTGAATTTGTTCTTTTTGTATAGGATTCCTTTGCCTGTTTAGGTTCTTTTTTGATTCCATATGAATTTTAGGATTGTTATTCTAATTCTGTGAATAATGCTGTTAGTATTTTGATAATAATTGCATTGAATCCATAGATTGCTTTGGGCAGTATGGTAATTTTCACAATATTATTTTAATCCAGAGCATGAGATGTATTTCCATTTTTTTGTGTCATCTATGATTTCTTTGAGCAGTGTTTTTAGTTCTTCTTGTAGAGATTGTTCACCTCCTTGGTTAAGTATATTCCTAGGTATTTTATTTTTTTGAAGCTATTGTAAAAAGGATTGTATTCTTGATTTGATTCTCAGCTCAGTCATTGTGGGTGTATAGCAGTGCTACTGATTTGTGTGCATTGATTTTGTAACCAGAGACTTTACTAAATTTGTTTTTTTTTAATTGCATTTTAGGTTTTGGGGTACACGTGAAGAACATGCAAGACTGTTGCATAGGTACACACATGGCAGTGTGATTTGCTGCCTTCCTCCCCATCACCTATATCTGGCATTTCTCCCCATGCTATGTCTCCCCAACTCCCCACCCCCCGCTGTCCCTCCCCTATTTCCCCCCAACAGACCCCAGTGTGTGATGCTTCTCTCCCTGTGTCCATGTGTTCTCATAAATTTGCTTATCAGATCTAAGGGTCTTTTGGAGGAGTCTTTAGGGTTTTCTAGGTATATGATCATATCATCAGCAAACAAAGATAACTTGACTTCTTTTCCAATTGGGATGCCTTTTATTTCTTTCTCTTACCTGATTGCTCTGGCTAGGACTTCCAGTACTATGTTGAATAAAAGTAGGCATCCTTTCTTGTTCAGGCTTTTAGGGGAAATGCTTTCAATTTTCCCCACTCAGTATAATGTTGGCTGTGGGTTTGTCATATATGACTTTTATTTTTGAGGTATGTTATTTCTATGTCTAGTTTGTTGAAGGGATGCTGGATTTTATCAAATGCTTTCCCTGCATCTATTGATATGATCATATAGTTTTTGTTTTGTTTTAATTCTGTTTATGTGCTGAATCCCATTTATTGAATTGTATGTATTGAATAATTCTTGCATCTCTGGGATAAAATCCACTTGATCATGGCAAATTATCTTTTTGGTGTGCCGTTGGATTCAGTTTGCTAGTATTTTGTTAAGGGTGTTTGCATCTATATTCAAGGATACTGCCTTCTAACTGCCTTCTAGTTTTTTTGTGTGTGTTTGTTTAAATGTCCTTTCCTGGTTTCTGTATCAGGGTGATATTGGGTTTCTTTGAGTTAGAAAGGATTCCCTCTTTCTCAATCTTTGGATTAGTTTCACTAGGAATGATACCAATTTTTCTTCAAATGTCTGGTAGAATTCAGCTGTGAATCTATCTGGCCCTGGGCTTTTTTTTGTTGGTAATTTTTTTTTTTTTTTTAATTACCGATTTGATTTCACTGCTTGTTATTGGTCTGTTCAGGATTTCTGTTTCTTCCTGATTCAAGCTAGAAGGGTTGTATGTTTCCAATATGTTTCCAAGTGTTTTATATTTCCAATTTCTCCATTTCTGCTAAATTTTGTAGTTTGTGTGCATAGAGGTATTCATAGTAGTTTCGAATGATCTTTTGTATTTCTGTGGTGTCCATTGTAATGTCTCCATTTTCATTTCTAATTAAACTTTTTTGAATATTCTTCTTTTCTTGGTTAATCTAGCCAGTTCACCTGAAATCTTAATTGTGACACAGGTAAGATCTCACCCACGTTTCTTGACTAAGGACCCAAACATAGGCCTTAGATAAGTAACTGTAGTGTAGTAGACTACATGTAAGAAAAAAGTTTTGGTCCTAGTAAGTACTTTTAGATACTAATAGTGCTATCTCTTTGTGTTTAGATTGTTGTCATTTCTTTCCCCCTGAGTTTAAGTGTTTTGAGAATGAAGGACCTTCTTTTTATACCTTTGTCTTTTCAATAGGGCTTAGACCTGTCTTGATTAATTATATATCAATTGATTGGGAGATTGTTGAAGACTAGTCTAGGCCCTTTTGGGTTTTATTGCCTAAATTTAAAAAGACAGTATAATATATGGGAAGGAAATCTTTAAATTTTTTCCTATCTTCCTCCCTCCTTTCATACTTTCTTTCTTTCTTTCTCTATTTTCTTTCCTTCCTTCTTTGCTTTCTCTCTGTCTCTATCCCCTCTTTTCTTCCCTTTTTCTATTGTCCCTTTTTTTTTTCATTATAAAGTAAGGACCTGCATTTATTTGGCTTTTGTTTTTCCCCAAACACTGGGAATCAAATTGATTTTCTCCCTTTACATTTGCAGTAACTATAGCACATTAATATGAATGCTTCTTTAAAAAAATCTAATATTGTAGACAGGATAGCCAATTAATGGAAGCACATTAATATGAGATCCTAAGTCAAAACAAGTGGAATTGCTTTAAAGCAAGCTGCTAAGAAGCCAACAGAAACACATAAAAAAATTTCTTACCATAAAAAAGGAAGTAGTGAGAGCAGTCTCCACATATATCCATGGAGGACACAGGAATGTTGAAAGTAGGTGAAAATGTGAGTTCATGTCTAGAATATGATAATGCTTTGTGAGATAAGTGCAATAGACCTTCCACACAACTGCTGTGTTTGATGTTCAGCATGCCTTTGAAAAACTCTGTGGACTTTGTTCTTACCAAGGTCAGTAGCATAGTGAGTTCAGCTAGATAATCAACAAACTTAACAACAAAGCATGACTGCATTGTTGTGTATAAAACTCCTAATCAGAAACAAATGTTTGAAAACAACATACAAATAAATATTATCATTAATTTAGCAGTCTCGTTGTGGGAGGCAACAAATACCTAGAAATTTGGAGCAATTAAGTTATTGTGACCTTAATTAGTGTTTTTAAATGAATGAACAAAGTGAATAAACTTCAAAACCTCCTTCCTCTTTTATTCTTACCAGAAACTATCAATATTGTCCATTATGCCAAGAAGATATGAGGCCAGTTTGCCCTGTTAGACCTCTAATGAATTGTATCTGCATCTATGGGACACTATTTTCAAAGAAATTTCATGAAATCATCTGATTTGAATTTAGAAATGTGTAATTATCTTTTCATCCATTTTATCAAATATGAAATAAAACACAGATGATTATTTCTTCCAATGTCTTGACTATGAGACATTATAACAACTACTAATTAGTAGCTAGGGAGACTCTGACTCAGTTTCCACTGCTGGTTCAGGACCTTGCCACCATGTTGTTATCTAAAGTACCTTAGACCTCAAACTATGAACACAGATTAGCTTACACTCAACATCAATTTCCAGTCTAGCACATGATCTTGAATTCTATTCTGATGTCAAAGGAATGTGAGAATTGCCATACTGACCCATGCACCCCACTATTGTCTTGCTGAAGTACTTTCCTGGAAAGAACACAGTCTGAAATTATCTTTAAAATTCAGGTGTATTTTCACTTTTGTATACATTATGGATTTTCCTCTTCCATATGTCTATAGGAGAAAGAAGACAACATTTTGCTTAATCTTGTAATTCTTTATTCTATTAGTTACTTTCAAAAGAGTGTGAATGATTAATAGAATTACCTGAACTTTTACTACTCAGGGAAAATCTGTGGAGCAGCAGCATTGGAATTACCTAAGACCTTATGAGAAATGCAGACTATTGAGCTCACTCCATTCTTAGTGAGTCACAAGATTCACTAAAATCTTAACAAGATCCACAGATAACTGGTTAGGAAGAACAGTAAAACTTGAGAAGAATGAGCCTTAGAAAATGGTGTGCTAATTAAAAGGGATAGGGATGGGGTATCTGGGTCACACACAGCAACTGAGGTTGAATAAATGAACATATCTTTTCAGAGATTTACTGTTCTCGTGTTTTGGTTGGTGATGCTTGCTGTTCAAGGTTTTCAGCACTAGAGGGTAACGCTGGGCTGAATAGCCAAGTGAGCAAGCCCTCTCTCCAGAAAACAAATGGGCATCTCAGAATTATCTACTCTTAAACATTTGTTTGGTCTTTTGTGTTACATTTACTCTAGCTACCAAATAACAATTGGCATTTACTTAGCACAAATTATATGCCAAACACTATGCCAGGTCCTTTACATGAATCACATTTTATCCTCAGATGTGCTATTATTACCCTACTTTAAAGATAAACAAATTAGGGTTAAGGAAGGTCAGGATATATGTTTGTGGTCCCACAGCTGAGAAAAGGTATCTGACAGAGCTTGGCTCAGACCAGGTCTGTCTGACTGTGAGCCTGTGCTCATAGTCTACACTACAGCCATTCTGCTCTGGCTTCTCTTGACTTCTCTCAATAATCTATCAGGGAAGGGAGATTAAAGTAAACAACTGTGACTACCTTGAACAATCAAAAATAGAAGAAGAAAAAATTAAATTAAAATTCCATGTATTTTTAATGTACTTTCTTTGTAAGTGAGAACATAGTGATTATGTGCCCATGTTCTAGAGCTTTCTGTCTGATAGTGGACTGCTGGCCATATATGGCTTTTGAGTGATTGGAATGTGGCTACTATGACTGAAAAACAATGTTTAAATGAGTTTTTAACTAGTTTCATCTTAATTAGTTTAACTCTAAAAGGTGACACTCAATTCAGTCTTTAGAAAGCTGTTAAGTGTGTTTGGAACAACTTGGGCATGTTAATCTATTTTTTCAGCCGTAAGCTTTATGCAAAATTTATTTAACAGATCAAGTATTTTAGATGAAAATTTTGTGTTTGAATTGAGATGTGCTATAAATGGAGGATACACACTCGCTTCCAAAGACAATATAACAATGTAAAATATTTTATGAATAGTCTTGATATTGATTACATGTTGAAATAATAATATTCTCGGTGCATTGAGTTACACAAAATGTATTGTTAAAATTAGTTTCAGTTGTTTATTTTTACTTTTAAAATGTGGCTACTAGAAAATTTTAAATGATATATGTAGTTCACATATTTCTGTGAGACAGTGCTGCTCCCCCATTGCTTGGTTCAAATCCTCACTCTACCATTGCAAAGCTGTGGGAACTCTGTGTCCCATTTCTTAATCTATAAAATGGCATAAGAGTACGCATCTCGTGGTTGTTGAGAAGATTAAATGAATTAATATATAAAAAATACTTATTGGGAAACAATTTTTCATGCACCTTTTGTGTTTCTGCACATCTTGTAAGCAAAAGCTCTGAATGCCTTTCTTCTCAACTAGCTTTTAAAGGATGCTTGTATAACAACCAGCCTTGGAAGATAGTGATAGCTTCTCTCTCTAATGCAAAGTTCATGTAGGTTTTGCCTCCTGTCTTTTATAAAAGATTTGGGATTCCTAAGCTCAAAGTTTCTTCTCTGAAACTCAACCAACTACCCGTGCAGATATCACATGGCTTTTTATGTTTCAATCTGTGAGAACTGGGGCTCAGGGAACTGGTTACTGGTTCTGGATATTCCTGTGATTAATAAACCGTCCTTTTTCTCTGACCCAGGAGTCTCATGTCTTCTGTCAGCCTCCCTGAATTATGTCAGGCCAACTTGTTAATTTCTAAGGGGAGTGAAATCTCAGAACTTTCATAGCACTTGGCATTTCTCTGAGTAGGTGTCTGGCTACAGCACCATATAACTGTTAGCAATTATTACTAACTCTCACTTGTTTCCACTCTGTTTAGCTGACTTGTTACTGTACTACACCTGTTATGTCCACTTCCACTTAGGTAGATATCTTTTGGTTGCTCTTTTTTTGGGTCTCTGACATTCCCTCTGGCTCTACTCTATTGCTTATCTCACATGGTTATTTCAGGTTGTATGTGATGAAATTTTTAGAGCTGTATTTTATGAATCAGTGTAATGGATTTGATTTTCTTTCTTTAAATATTGCTTTAAATATTCAAAATTATTTTATTGCTCCAAAATTTGTCTCTTCCAGGATAATTTTACAAAACTAAATATAAAAATGCGTGGCGACAGTCTCATGCTCCTGGTTCCTCTGCCTGTATTTAGTTGAGGAGAGTTTGGCACCTGAAAAGCACTAGCCTCCCTTTCTTCTGCCCACCAGCAATTCTCTCTATATAATGCTTTTTCTTCACTTGTACACTTTTAGAGATATGCATACCCATGATCACTGGGCATAGTTTCCATTTGCGTATAATGCATTTTGACTACAGTATAAAACTGTATTTAGAGTTTAGAATTTTACTGATTTTGGTCAAAGGTGAAGGTAAAAATTTTCAGAGCAAGGAGTATGTACACTATACTATTTTCAGTAACTACAGGAACAAATGGGAACAATGTTAAAGGGAATATCAAACATTTCAGTACGCATTACGTACAAGGGATTATCAAACATATCACCAAAATGTTTTAACCAAATTGTCTCAATTGCTTTTAACTCTGACTTTTGAAGTAGCCAATATTAAAGAAAAAGCCAATATTAAAGAAGCTAATCTGTGTGATACCAAGTGGCAGTTACATGTCAATATCTATTTATCACAACCCATAGAATACACAGCTAAGAGTGAACCCTAAGGTAAACCATGAACTTTGGGTGATTATGAGCAACTGATATTTAAATTTAATTAAAATAAAATAAAACTAAGTATTCATTTCCTTAGTTGTACCAGCCCATTTCAAGAGCTTGATAGCCAGCCATATTGGACAGTCCAAGTATACAAGATTTCTATCATCACAGAAGGTTATATTGGGCAGTCCTGCTGTCATCCCTTCTAAATGTGGTACGTAAATGTGCGGATCAGATATTTTGTGTTGTTCTTTAACAAATAGCACTAGATTTGCTTCCACAGCATTTTTTACATAATTCCAGATATGTTTACAATTCTAAGTAACATGATTATACCTTGGTTTAGGATAAAGTTATAAAACTTCTTCCTTCCTTCTTTCCTTCCTTCCTTCCCTCCCTCCCTCCCTCCCTCCCTCCCTCCCTCCCTCCTTCCTTCCTTCCTTCCTTCCTTCCTTCCTTCCTTCCTTCCTTCCTTCCTTTCCTCCTTCCTTCCTTCCTGCCTGCCTGCATGCCTGCCTGCCTGCCTGCCTGCATACCTGCCTGCCTGCCTGCCTGCCTTCCATACCGTGAGTCACCGTGCCCAGCCCGGATAAACATTTCTAAGCAAATGCATATTACTAAGCAAAGAAGCCATTCTGAAGAGGCTACACATTGTTTGATTCCAACTACATGACATTCAGGAAAAGACAAACTATAAAGACAGTTAAAGAGATCAGTGGTTGCCAGGGCTTGGGGAGAGACAGGGGTAAGTAGGTGCAGCACAGAAAACTTTTAGGGCAGTGAAGCTACTCTGTGTGATACCATAGAGGCAGGTACATGTCAATATCCATTTATCACAACCCATAGAATACACAGCTAAGAGCGAACCCTAAGGTAAACCATGAACTTTGGGTGTTTATGATGTGTCAATGTAAGTTCATCAATTTTAACAAATGCACCTCTTTGGTGAAGGATGTTGATAACAGGAGAGGTAGGTTATGGCATATGTGGGAGGAGAGGGTATATGAGATATCTCTGTACCTTCTTCTCAATTTTGCTATGAACCTAAGATTGCTCTAAAACATAAAGTCTATTTAAAACTGGTAGAAAAAGATTAATATAACATAGATGTTCATTTTCTTTGTTTTCAAGGTCTCCATCTTTATTAAATATATTCATAGTGATAGTTTCCTTTCAATTTTTTTTTTTTCTCTTAACAGGAGTCTTTCACAGTTTTCTGTTACTGCAATATACCATCTTGGTACAATTTACACAGTTTAATGTATATTTTATTTATAGTACATACCACTTTACCAACCCAGTTTTAGTTTAAACAGATAGATGAATTCTAGCATACATTGAAATATTGCATTTGTTTGTGTCATGATAATGTTATTGCTGAAAATAAGGTCCTTTAATAACCACAGCAAGGATCCCCAGTGTCATGAGGATGACTGACTGCTGTGCACAAATATTGACTCAGTGTTGTTGTGTACATTCTACCCAACTAAGCACAAGCCTGGAATTAAGATGGAGACCACGCCATTGTTTCCTTTTTGGAGGCAGAAGGCCATGTTTCCACTAAGTTTTTTCCAGTGTTACCATTCCACCCTCGAAGTTAAAACAGCTTATCCCCCATGAATTAGATCCTTGCTCCTCAAAGTAAGCCCAAATGCCATCAGCATTAATATAACCTCAGGGTTTGTTAGAGATCATCTGAGGCCCCAGCCTAGATGTGCTAAATCAGAATCTGTGTTTTAGTGAAGTCTCCATGTGACATAAGGCACCCTGGAGTTTGAGAAGCACTGAATCAGACAAAGAAAATGAGACCTTCGTGAAGTAGTGGTGAATTGTGTTCCCTCCTCCTCTCCTCTCCTTCCTTCCTCCCTCCCTCCCTCCCTCCCTTCCTTCCTTCCTTCCTCCCTCCCACAGGTGTGAGCCACCAATTCACTTCAACATATGAATTTCATATGGTTGAAACCTCCAGTACCTTAGAATGTGACTCTTTTGGACAGAGAGTCTTTACAGAGGTAATCAAGTGAAAATGAGGTCCTTAGTTCAGGCCTGAATCCAGTATGATTGGTGTCCTTATAAAAAGGGAAATGTGGGCACAGAGACACACATAGAGGGAAGGTGATGTGAAAAGACACAGGGAGAAGTTGGCCTGGCACAGATCTTTTCCTCACACCCCTCAGAAGGAGCCAGCCCCGCCAACACTTTGATCTCATGCTTCCTGCCTCCAGGACTGCAAGGCAATAAATCCCTGTTGCTTAAGCCTCCCAGTGTATGATACTTTGTTATGGAAGCCTGAGAAGACTAATAATCTTGGTTATGCTTTCTTCTGTACCTTGAATTGACTGCCTTCTCGATGGTATCAGCTGGGCATTTCTGCTCTTCTATGTACCCAGAGAATGCTGTCCGGCAGGGTGCCTACAGCAGTTCTCGTGGGGACATAGTTCATGGAAGAGACAATAATGGTATTTGTGACAGTTGTAAAACCAAGCATTAAGGACCCATTAAGGACAATGGCAGCTTCCCTGTAACATGGACTTCTTCAGCATAAAGGAAATGATGGACATGGATCAGATAATGTCTTAAAAATTTTGGGTGAGAGCTGTGGAAGACATAAATGGATTCAAGAATGAACCTACCAGATGGAAAGAACAGAAAAAGGAGATTCAGAGAGCACCTAAGAGCAGGCAACACCAGAAGCACAGAAGAGTGGGAGAGAGCCGGCAAAGGGGAAGCTGGGAGATTAGCGGAAAACGAGCAAGAGTGTCGTTTATGATTATGTAACCACCACAAATTCGTGAAATGCAGTAGTTAATATATTCCTATCTAAGATTTGCAGTTTCAAATCTGTCTTCCACCTGGATCATGGAATTAGGACTCTTAATAGTGATACCTGTTTGTTAGAGCTGAAAGAGTGTGAGTTCTTTTATGTATAAGGAAGCTGAGCCTCAGTGTGGTGGGAGATGTATCCGGTAGCTTCCAGCTAATTAGTTGGAGACTCAGGCCCAGGATCCACATCTCCCAGCCCTCGGCCAGAGCTCTTGCCAGTACACCTGGCATGTGTGGCTTTTGGTAGCTATAGATCATAGAACAGAATGTCTACAATAAGTGAAATTGCTTTACATGAAGCACATGGATTTTGCATCAAGGAGTTTTAATTATAAGCCTATAAATATGTCAAAAGGATCTGACAACATCTTATTAAATTACAAGACTGAGCTCAAGTAGTTTCTGATGCTGGCATAGTCCCAAGAAGAATAAGTTTTCTAGTTGGGAGGTACCCAGCCTTATACCTACTCCTCCCCGCCCCCTCCTTTTCCCTTTTAAAGTGTTTGTTTGTTTTAACCATAGAAAATACTGTACAGAAATTATAAAAATGCAGAAGAAATATTTTATCCAAATTATTTTCCTTCCCTTTTTCCTCTCGTTTCTTTGAATGATAATAGACTTTAATCTTCAGAGAGTCCTCTGTAGAACACCAAATAGAAAAAACTATTTTTTACTGATGAGATGTTAAGTGTGGCTGTTATTTTAAATTGCATTTCCATTGGAAATAGGACATTAGTCTCAAATTTTCTATTAAAAAAGTGAGTGCAAAGGAGTGATTTTATAGACATATCTGTCACATTAACTGTCAGAATCCTGGGAAAATTGGCACCTGAGAATTTGTGATAGTACAAGTGTGAGCTATGAAGACTTTTAGTGAAAACTGAATGTTCTACTCCTCCACTGGTAGCTGCCTTAAAAATGTAAGAGTTACTTTCCAAGTTTGGAAGTAGGATCCCACTAACCTCATTTTATTGTGATCACATGGGATCCAAGACAATGGTTTCTTAATGTGTCCTCTTAAAGATCTCATGATGTCCCTTTTTAGCTCCGCCACAGCATCTCTCTTCTCACCGGTCTGTCACTCTTATTAATATTTGTATTGGCCAGGTATGGTGGCTCATTCTCGTAATTCCAGCACTTTGGGAGGCCGAGGCCAGTGGATCACCTGAGGTCAGGAGTTTGAGAACAGCCTCGCCAACATGGCGAAACCCCGATTCTACTAAAACTATTAAAATTAGCTGGGCTTGGCAGTGGGTGCCTATAATCCCACCTACTTAGGAGGCTGAGGCAGAACACAGGAGGCTGGGGTTGCAGTGAGATGAGACTGTGCCATTGCACTGGGCAACAAGAGTGAAACTCTGTCTCAAATAATAATAATAATAATAATAATAATAATAATAATAATACTGGCAGCAGTCAATATCTAAAACTGGGAAATGAAGGCCACTTTAAGTGTTTACAACAGTGGGAATTTAAAGCAGGAAATTGCTTACGCTGGTGATGGCAGAGCTGAGAAGCCAAAAAAGAGACAGTGGAGGAAGCCAGAGACAAGTGCGAGAAATCACTTCCATCACTAGAGTGGGTATAGGTACTACTATTATTATTATTTTTTATGTATGTAGGAAATAGGTAGGTCTGTCAGGGATTCAGAAGTAGCAGACACACAAGAAACAAAAGGGTGATCATGAGCTGAGCCACAAGGACGCATTCTAGGAGCCGGAAGGTACAGCATAAAGAACTCTGGTGCTTCCTGGGTCACTGTGAACATTAACTAGAGGGCTCTTTTCATGGTGACATTTTGTCTGACTTAAAACTTCTCTAAGGAACAACCTGAGCTGAGGAACACTTTCTGAATAAATACGTTGTAACACGTTTTATTCTCTTAGAAATAATAATGTCTTGCAGAGAGATAGCTTTTCCTTTCAACCAGTCAAAGAGATGCATTTATCCAGGAAGAAAGGGGACTTAACACATTTTGCTTTTCTAAAAAAAAAAAAAATAAAATTCGTGCTCAAAGTAACTGATGAAAATACTCCTGGTAGGGTTAACTGGAAGTACAATGGCAAGGTCAGCAAAATTGTGGGGTACCTGCAATCACCTTCGTTCATGTCCCTCCCGACTCCACATACTGCTTCTCTTCAATTTGGGCACCCAGTGTTCCTAACTTCTCTTCTACATTCTTTATTTATTCTTCCTCGAAAGAATGAGGTTTAAGGCACTTACACTTAGACCAAATTTATCAATGTAAGATGTTCATGGCCGCCTAATGAAACTGACCCTTAATGTTGGCATATATTTTGGAAGATATTTTAAAATTAGAACATGAAAAATGACAAAAGATGAGAATATTTTGAAGTAGTTTGGTTATAGAGTATTTGAAAATTGGTGTTTATGTAATCAGTCTATTTAGAAAAACATTTTAAATTCTAAAATAAAAAAGAATTTTACAATAGCACATGTACATCAAGTCATAAGATAAAGTTTAATACATTTGATCACGTTAAAAGACACAAAACACAGCCAATCTAACCAAATTTCAGGCATGCATTTACATAAATATATTAAATTAAGAAAAGAAATTATACACTTAAGCATCCTTTTCACCTAAAAATCATTAAATCCACAGATCAACAATAAAACCAATTCTCTGCATTTACCACTTCAAGATACAATTGTTCTATTTTAAAGAGAACACAAATACACTTGTTAGAATTTATATGCATTATACATATATTATATTTTACATAGATAGTGTGTATACATATGTAGTGTTTGTACAGATAGATAAATATATATACATGGGTGTGTGCACACGTACAGATACACACAGATGTACTTTAGGCCATCTGTACTATTACTGCTGAATTCTAAAGTTGAGCTGAACTGGTGCTGTTGGACGTGATTATTGTCTTTTGCTTCAAACATGCTCATGATGCCCATGGGGCCCACAATCCCCCCTAGTGAATGTCCTTGTCTTTTCTACAGCACATAATCATGGTAGGCACTTTAATAAATATTTTTTGAATTAATAAATGGATAGATGATTGAATAATAGAAGATTGATTAAAGAGAACTGCATATTATAACTTGGTTAAATAAATCAAATAAGTTCAAATTCAGAGAAATTTCCTGAGCCAATGACTATGCGTGTAACTTTCCAGACAGTTATAGAAATCTCTCCTAGAACATATGTTAACCCTGCTCCCTTCAGTGTGTACCTGCCTTTACTGTCTGTTCATATACCTTCTCCTTCTTATTAACAGGATTCTAAGTATGGGTTGATTCTGGTATTTGCTGTGAGTAAGGTTCTGGACAAACTGTCCTAATTTCAACAACCTAAAGGAAAATGAGCTTCTAGAGACACCAAAACATGTTAGAAGAATGATAAAGATAATCATTCCTTAAAACTAGACAAAATTAATCACAGATGAAACCGAAAAAGACAGAGTTTTCATTTTAGTATTTTATAGTTGTTCATTATGATTCAACAATTTTTTTTACTTTAATTAGTTGGATTACTTTTGAATAAATAGTTTAGTTTACTGTAGCATGTCCTGGAGAATCAAGTTCTAAAAATTTCATAGTACCTCAGTTACCATTTATCTTATTACTACATGGTTCTTGGTGAAATGCATGTCTAAACATATGTAGTGAATATAATGAGATAAGGAAAATATCTGATTTCTCATAAGGTAGTCAACTGAGTTTTTCCAATAATAGTATTAGGAAAGGGATTCTATTGTACATGAAATCTTAATTTATTCTAGACAAGTCATGTCTCAGATTTTAAGAACATGAGGTAAAGAAACATATCTTTCGGGCATACCATCCCAAACCTGATCATACCTTGTTCATGTAAATGAAAACTATCAATCAGTTATTTTTTTAATAAAAAGAAAAGTGTACAAGAATTAGTTTGTAACTGCAAAGACAAAGCTTATTTCATATTTAGCCACTATGAATTTCCTATTACTGTTATTGTTCAGTTCTTTCTATGTTATGTGCTGAAATGTTTTCTTTTTGACTTAGGAGATTATAGTCAATTGAGATAATGCATCATACATTTATATTAAGTTGCATATGTATGTATGTATATATATATATACACACACACGTATTTTGAATTTAAGTAATACATAATCTATATATGTAAAAAGAAAACCCCAAGAAACCCTACAAAGGAGATGGCTGACTTTATGATGTATGTTAAGAGGTATCCTTAGATTTATGTTGAGCTGATACCATTTTTTATGTTACTATTTAGTCTGGCTCAAAAAAGAATAACAGATTTTAAGTACAAGGCTTTCTGTTGATACAAGGAATCTAACTATTTATTTTTTATTTTATTAATTGACTTATATATGACCTATACAAATCACATGAGAATCAAGGTAAATGATGGGTATACCTAAGGTTCATATTTAATGATGAATTTGAGAGAAGTCCTAATCTCATAAGTGAACAAACCTTTCCATAGCAGCTAGGAAGACCACCAGTATGACTGAGAAGAAAACGGTTCTACAATACTCCCTCCCAATCCCATGAATATAGTTACTCTTCTAAAATCTTATTTCAAGATGATGTCTAAAACTTATTTAGAGAAGATAGTTAAGAGAAGGAAGGATTGAAGTTGGCTAGGATTAGTGTTTGACAGGTTCCAAGGTCATTATATATATACATATATATATATATATATATATACACATATATATATGTGTGTGTGTGTGTGTGTGTGTGTGTGTGTGTGTCACACACACAGTAGAGACATATGTATATGCTTCTATTCTTAGGTTTCCCACTTTTCTTGACATCTTATTAATTATTGGAGGTATGACCAATTTGTGTTGGTGTGACACAAGAGAAAGAGAGTAAGATAACAAACATATTTCTTTTATGTATTGTAAAGATGAACTTTCTGATGGTATTGCCAGCATTCAAGTAATAGTTTACTTCCTGAGAGTAAAAACATGTCCATTTTCTGCCATGGGACTTTGTTCTGAGTTCCCTGAAACTTCAAATCTCATCCCAGGGGTGGGGAAATGAAGATTTTTAAAGTCTCCATTGATGAACTGCTTATTTTTTTCCTCTCGGATTTGGAATAATTTTCTTTAAAATTATTCCATAGAGAAGGTTGATCCTCAGCTAAGAAATAGCTACTAACTTTCCCTGCTGTTAGCTAACCCCAGTATTATTCCCTATGTCTTTCTTATATCTATGCTTGGGCAGCTGAATTGGACTGTTAGTGATTTATACTCTTCCTTATATCTTTCAAGGATTGTAATAGATCAGTATAGTATGTCATTTGTTTACTATCCACTATTCTTTGTTATATAGAATTTGAGAAAATGTGGGACAAGGAGAGGCTATTTTCATAAAAACAAAGAAAAGATCATAACCAGCAAAATCAATAGCAAACTATCCCAGGCTACCTTGAATATAGATATATTGAGAACATGTCTATCTAGGCAAAACCAACAGAAAATACAGGAGAGGGAAGTGGTTAAAAGAAAAAAGAATATGTGTGTTTGTGTGTGTGTGTGTGTGTCTGTGTGTGTATGTGTGTGTATATATATATATTCTTTGAGAGAGAGAGAGAGAAAGAAGGAGGGAGGGAGGGAGGGAGAGGAAGAGAACACAGATATTATAGGTAACATTTTATAGAAATACTTAAACTAATTTGTTAATCAGTCAACTACAATTAAAATTATAACTCCCAATGGTATACCATAGTTTTCCTCTAAAAATTTGGGGTTGATTTCTTTTTTATGTTTCAAAGCTAAGAGGCTTAGCAGAAAGTTAGACTAATAAAAGTTTAATGTATACCTTGAACGCTCCTAGATGTAGCATCTAATCTCACATCTTACATCTGGTAGGCTTGTATAGTTTATAATACAGAGATAAAAACAATATCAAATGCAAATGGAGGCAGGGCATGGTGGCTCATGCCTGTAATCCTAGCACTATGGGAGGCCAAGGCAAGTGGATCGCTTGAAGTCTGGCGTTTGAAATCAGCCTGGCCAATATGATAAAACCCTGTCTCTACTAAAAACACAAAAAATTAGCCAGGCATGGTGGTGCGCACCTGTAATCCCAGCTACTTGGGAGGCTGGGACAGGAGAATTGCTTGAACCTGGGAGGTTGAGGTTGCAGCAAGCTGAGATTGCACCATTGCACTCCAGTCTGGGCAACAGAGCAAGTCTCCGTCTCAAAAAAAAAAAGAGCAAATCGATTAAAATTATTAGTATATTATTTTGTAATTATTTCCAAAGAAATAAATAGAAAAGAAATAACTATTTGGGACTTGCAAACGACAAACAGAACCGTTTTCTATTTAGGTTGTATGTATATATATGTGTGTTGGTTTCTCTGCTTTTTATGAGATACTCAATAATCTGAGAAAAATTCTGAGTATTCTTTGTGATAAAATAAAATATATATTTTACAATAATTACATTGAAAAAAATCCAAGAAGAAAAGTTATTGATGGAAGCAATTTTTGCCATCACTCAAGTTTCTTAAATATTTTCTCCTTTTCACTTAAACATCTGCCAATTGGTGTTTCTTTTATTACCTTAAATAACTGTCAAGAAAACAAGGTTCTATGAACCAGGACAACAGTATGGCAGAAACAGTAGTAGAAAGGTTATTTCCAACCATTTAAAACAACTATAACATCGTTTCACATTCAACTGACAATAAACTTGAGAATGGAAAAGGAAATAATAATATACAATTTTCTTTTTCATTATTTCATCTTTATCTTACCCATCAGTATTCTTACGAAGGACCTTTTCTTTCCATTTGAGATTGTGTGCTTTATGAACTGAGCAGATGTTGCCTTTCATGTGATTAAACAATAATTTTTTCCTAGCTCATACTTTTTAATCAATTCCTACCTGCCTCTCATCATGAATCATGGAAGATAATTCGCCAGTCATGCATTTAAAAAATCTACTTGAAAGAAAAGGTCAAAGAGATTTTTTGAATTGACCACTTAATTTAAAATATGTTGCCATCAATTAGCCAGTGCTATCTACTTTTCTCCTAAGAACAGAAAGAAATGACTCCAATGACTTTACTTTCTTTGCTTGGTTTAATATCCGTGGATCTTGCTATCTTCTCTTGAGAAGAACTTGGTCTTTTATTCTAACGACTCACAAAAGAAAAGGCAATGACACCTGGGGCACATATGTTTTTCTAAGTCACTTAAAAATCTTTCACTTGGGAAAAAGCTGTATAAAAAACCTGGGTCTGGTCAACTTAATATGGATATTTTAAAACAGTAGAACTAATGGCAATAGGACACCTTTTATTTTGGGGAGGAGATGGAAAGTTTAAAGATGTAAGAAGAAATGCTTGATTTTTTTACATTTTGCTGAATATATAGCAGTATCCTTATTGTTTTCAGGGAAACTAGGAATGGGAGAATGTGTAATAAAACTGCACAATTTGACAGATTTAGACAGCTGGCTCCCTCACAAGAAGTTCACATTTTGTTAATGTCACCCACGTTGAATAAGAGACGATTAGATGGTAAGGTCCATTTACAAAAATGGTTGTCAGGACATTTTTTTTTTTTTTAATTGTAAAACTTTCTGTGATGGAATTCAGTAAAAGGGCTATGAAGAGAAAGCAATGGAGACAAAAGATTGCTATTAACCTACAGATGCAGGCTACTGCATGGTTCATTGCAAGATTTGTCACACTGTTGGGCCAATGAAGTGTTGGTGTGACTAGAAGGGACCACCCCTTTTCTGGGGTAAGAGGGCAATTTGGTCTCCATGCTCATTTAATCCTGAGACTTCTTTGAATAGACTGTCAATTGAATCTAAATTGTGCAAAATTATGCATGCACTTTTTAATGCAGGCTATTGTTCACTAAGCACTGAACCAAGATTTCTCAACCCATTTCCATTTGGCATGAGGTCACTTGAAACTTAAGTAATCATATATGGAAGACAAGAGCAGTGTACTTAACCAATCTTTCTACATTGTGGCTCCTATATAAATGCTTACTGGGCTTTAATTGCAAATCTCTCACCTTAAAACAATAGAGAAATACCAGCTACAATATATTTTTTAAATTAATGGTTGTATTCCTAAAGGTAAGGAGCAGGTTTAGAAAGTCAGCTGGTGCTGCATAATCTATACTGCTCCACAATTTAGATTCTACAGGAATGGATGTTTACAGAAGGAGGACAGCCATAGTGAGTGTGCACTTGTCATGAGTAGATGTGTTTTTTTAGTAGTGCAAAGAGGCCTTATATTTTGTTAAAATCCAAACTTGGAGAGCTGGCCTTGAAAGCCATAAAGAAAAATATCTACTAGACTTTTTGCAGATTTAAGTCAGAATGTGTCATCTCTTTAAAACCCTAAACAGAATATTTACAGAAAATTTATTGATACATTAACCAAAGAGTATTTTCATTGAGTTCTGAAGGAACACGTACATTTAAAGTCATATTTGGCAAGAATTATTATGTTAAAAATTTGTACAGGTGACAGCTTACATAGCCAAGATTTTTTAAAAACAAGTGAGCTCTTCTCCAGTGAGGTTCGATTCAATGGAAATCTGCAACATTCTAATAACATATACTCTGACAGTCTTACTATGGCGAAAAGCACTTTACAAATGTTTAATGCTGGAATTTTATAAAGATTGGCTGTTTTCTTGCTTTTTCATCCGTCGTTAATGATTATATGTTGGCACAAGGATACCTTGCTAGATTAGATCCACAGCACATTAAAGACTGTTTGCTTTCTCACTCCCCTTCTTTCCAATTAAGTTGGTGAAAAATGTAACTTTAGTATTTTACAGGACAGGGTAAAGGTGTTTCATCTAGGTGATGTCTATATTATAAAAATAAAATAAAAAATATAAATACGTAACACAAACCCAGTGCCTATTGTTAAATAAAATATACAGTAAAAGCAGACCTTTTAGGAAGACTGATTTTAAAATATGCCATTATGATTTAATTATAAAACCCTTGAAAACAGTCTTGAGATTAAGATGAAGTAACCAGATTTCTCTGCCAATAAAAAGGTAAGTGCGTAACATTCTGTAATTGGATACACTGACAAAAATGAAGATTACAATTTTATATCAAGTTGCTCACTTAGAAATTCATCAGGGAGTTCTGAAACATTCTCTCTCAGTATAGTACTTTAATATAAAAATATTGCCTTTTTTATTAGATCCATCAGATTGCACAGTAATGTTTCAAAACTCTATTAAAGTTGACTTTAGTGATTACAGACAGAAAATTCCTGGGAAGTCAAATAATCTATTCTGGCGACATAAAAAATCCATTATCAATTTACAATGGAATTTCTGCATAAATTACTCTGCACAGGGAAGTAAATACTTTAAAAATTCATCTGTTATGCAGCCATGCATATAGGGGTTATGAGTGTGTGTATGTGCATATGTGAACAAACGTGCTGACATACACACAAAAGATCTGCACATTTTTGGAAATTATTTTTAAATTAGTGAAAGAGAATGAAATCACAGGAGTGTGTAGCAGGATAACAGTCTTTTTAATGACAGGATAAAAAATAAATGCCCATTGGAAAGGAATAGTCAAACAGTCCCATAAACTATACAATGTAACTTGTTAGATCCAGCAAGTAAGATGTCATGTCAATGATCTGATCAAGAATACCTGCCCTGGTCACTCTGCGGATGTTTCTGTCCACTTGTTCACATTGAGGACCAAGATATCCTTTTTTACAGAGGCACTTGTTTGGTCTAACACAGACACCTCCATGACGACAAGCTGGCTCACATTTTGCTGGGAGAGAAAAAGAGCAAGAACATCATACTCTCATTCTGTATGTCAGAAACAGGACTGAGCATGAGACCAGCAAATATTTGCTGACTAAGGGAAGCGAGGGAAAGAAGAAGGGAGATAATTACAAAATGATCTGAAAGATAAATATATGTAAGTAGGAAACAGGCTTTTACACTTATAGTTATTTGGGGGCCTGAACTCAGCAGAGAACGAGAGACATTTCTACAGAAGCAGAGATCACGAGAAACAAATGCAACCCTCTGCAAAATTAACTCTTTTTAAAATGAAGATTTTTGTCCTTTGAAATCTCTGCTCCACAGGAGCCTTCCCTACAGACGGCCCCGCACGCTCTACTATTTTCCCATTCCTTCAAGGTAGGACCTCAACATGGAAGCAGTCCAGCCTGAGGGGGAGACACAGAGGCTCCAGCATCTCCAATGCAACATAAAGGAACAGTTTTGGATTTTGGTTAGGTGGAATAGCCACCATATAAACTCCCTTGAATTCCTCCTTTCCCTTGCTTCCAGGGGGCACACAGCATATATGCTTTGCTCTCTGATTACACTTTGAAGTCCCTTTCCGGAGTCAGTGCAATTGGCCAGCAAAGGATGTTTTGAGCAAACCTTTTTAGGGTCATCCTACAGCCCAGAATTTATTTATTAAAGAATTTTTACCACTGCATTATAAATGGGGAATATAAAGATTTAATGCTAAAATGAAACATAAAATTGGGTGTATAAATTGCCATTTTCTGGTAAGATAAATCTGGGGAGTACAATCCCTGTGGATGGAGTCAAATTCCTTCAATACATTTCCTTATGTTTTGACGAGACATGGTCATTTTGACCTTTCAAATGCATTAATCAAATTCCAGGGGCCTGTGGTTGACACATGGAAAAGAAAAAATAAGAAGAAAATAAACAATTTTATCTTTTAAATCTGTGGGAGATGAGAAAACAATGTGAGTACATTAATAAAATTCTCGTTTGCGTACAAAATAAACATTACTTTTATAAAATGATTTTGGTAAATGTTATATATTCAAATGATTTAAATTTACTCAGTGTAAAGATGAAAGTACCTCATGGAGTAAAACTTTACAATAACTCAATGTATGTCTATTTTAATTTATATCACAGTTTACTATTAATATCAATTAAGGTATGTATAATGCCACCCGTATTCAAGATAATTCATTCATCCTCAGTTTAAACATACTGCCACCAGAAGGCTTCAGGTAACATAAGAGATTAGGCAAAATGCAAAGCAGGGAATATAGCAGAATGGACACTATTATGTTATATTCTGTTACTAAAAGATGTAGAGAGGCTGAGTGTGGTGGCTCACATCTGTAATCCAAGCACTCTGTGAAGGTGAGGCGGGCGGATCACATGAGGTTGAAGTTCAAGACCAGCCTGGCCAACATGGAAAACCCATCTCCACTAAAAATACAAAAATTAACAGGGCATGGTTGTGGGCACCTATAATCCCAGCTACTCAGGAAGCTGAAGCAGGAGAATCATTTGAACCCAGGAGGTGGAGGTTTCAGTGAGCTGAGATCACCTCACTGCACTCCAGCCTGGGCAACAGAGAGAGACTCCATCTTAAAAAAAAATGCAGAGAAAGTAGATATTGTCAGGTAGCAAAGGAAACGGAGAGACAATATATTATCAGGAATTTGAATATCACTGCATTTGAATACTGATTGTCATATTTTTGGTCAACTAACAAAAAGAGAGAGGATGGGTCAAAAAATTGTGAGCATTTGTTTTAAATAATGTAATTACTTAATTTCTGTTGAGTTTTAATTTTGATATCTCCTTCCTAGATACATAACCATAGTACTAATTAAACACATCATGTTATTAATGCCGAAGCAATGCAAGTTTAAAATATATTCTCTATATGTGATTTTCAATGTTGGTTATTTTTGTTAGACAATATAAAAACAGACAAGTTATAGTTATAATTTTTTGAAACAAATACATCTTGAGGACCAACAAAGAGCATTTATGAGTTAATAATATTAAATGTTAATTTGAGATTTTAATTTTTATTGGCAATAAGTATTTTAATATTTGAAATAGCTGAGATCAAAATCTTTTCGAAGTGTTGATATATGCTGGTTGTTAATTATGCATATTCAATTTTAAACTCTAGGTTTCTAAATTTATCTAATTTTCTTACTTCACACAAAGTAGAACTTAAACGTCATTGCACATAATTGAGGAAATATCAAGTTACAGGCTAGAACAACCCTGGAATAAATCTCCTTTGCTGTCTCTGAGCAGATGCACACCTAGTTGATGGTTCACAGGGGGGTGGCGAAAAGCATGAAAAAAATCTCATAATATATCTCTAAATAACTGCATTTCTCCTTTTATTTAATAACACCCACTGAAAAGCCCTGTTTTTAGTCTGCTGTAGCAGGAAAGCAAGCAGTAAAGCCAGGGAGGTCATTTACGGGGTGTCTGGAAAATGCTAGCACTTGGAGGGGAGCTTTGCATGTTCTAAGTCATCGCTAGTGTGAAATCTCAGAGCCCAGGACTGAGAGGTCCACAAGATGATCCAGTTGTGCTGTTTTTTACTTTTTGAAAGGATTCAGTCATTTAAAGATTTTGTATCTTTATAATTAACTTACATAAGTGAATTGTTTACATTAAGAAAATAAGCAGGATTTTACTTACAAGCTCGGAGACAGATGAGCATTAATAGTATTGTAAGTGGCTAACCACTTTTGAACACTATACAATTGTAGAAGAAACAACGGATGTCGAGTTCTTGAGTACCTAAGGACTGGCTCGTCCCTAGTCCTTTCAGGTGAAAACAGAAATACTAACCGATTCTGCAGAAGTCCCCCTCCCAGCCTGCACTGCAGCAGCACTTTCCTGTGGGGGTGCAGTAGCCGTTTCGACAGAGCCTGGAGCACTCCGAGGCCAGCGTCTGTGCGGGTTGTACCGTGGCTCTGCATTCCTCAGGCATTAAAGGTCTACATTAAAAGACAATAGTTGAAAGTGTATTCTCGTTGAAAATCAACATTGGAACGAAATCTAGTGATTCAGTGGCTTACAAAACATGCCTCTTACTTTATAGAGAGGATTTTTTAAAAAGTGACTCAGTCAGATATATTACTGTCTAAGAACAGGAAATACATACAGTTAGGAAACAAATTAAGCTGTTTGGAACCCAACTGAACACATTAAACATTCTCAGAAATTTTATCCTGATCAAAACCCACTGATGAAAACTATGTTTAATTAAATTAATATTTCACATTTGGTAACTAAGAATTTCTAACCATTGCAATACTTAAAATAAATATGTATAAATATCTTAAAACTTTCTCTTTTATATCTACAAAAATGTTTAGGAATAGTGTCTGAGAGAGTTTCCCTTGTTATTGACGCAGTTGGTGGTATTACAGGGCTGAAGGCATTCATCAAAATGACTTGTGGCCTATGGAGCTTTGGAATCAATTTTTGTTTTAATTTTACATTTCTTTTGAGGTAATAGTTTCAGACTGATTTTTCTTGAAAGGTGACCATAATATATGTGTGTACACTATTGAGTCAAAGTTTAAACTCCATGCACAGAAAGATCAATATATATATATATTGATTATACATAAGTAATCTGATTTTGATCCATATATAATGATTATATATATAAATAATTTGATTTTGTCCTGCTATTAGGAAAAAGAATGCCAAAAGTAGCAAACAGAGGCTAGGCGCGGTGGCTCACGCCTGTAATCCCAGCACTTTGGGAGGCTGAGGCAGGCAGATCACAAGGTCAAGAGATCGAGACCATCCTGGCCAACATGGTGAAACCCTGTCTCTACCAAAAATATAAAAATTAGCCGTGCATGGTGACAAGCGCTTGTGGTCCCAGCTACTCAGGAGGCTGAGGCAGAAGAATTGCTTGAACTCCGGAGGCAGATGTTGCAGTGAGCTGAGATTGCACCACTGCACTCCAGCCTGGTGACAGAGCAAGACCCCATCTCAAAAAAAAAAAAGTAGCAAACAGAAACATCTTATTTGTAATGTAAAAAGTCATAGATTTTAATTGTTCTACAACTGACATCATTTATAGAGGAAACCGAGATGCCTTCAGAAGATTTTTATGGATCTTACTGTTTTTAAAGTAAGACTGTCATTTGAGCTGGGTCAGGCTGGAGTCATGGTCACAACTGCTCATTATCTAATCTTCAGGGAAAAAATGCAGTGGCACATTCCTAACAGTCACTGTTACCTGTGCCGCAGTGTGGTGAGAAGTTTCTTTTCAGTTAAGGAATGTAAATGAATGTTTTCATTGCCAGTCAAATCAACAACATTAGGATGGCCAAACAAACGGACACCTTAAGTATCATAAAAAGAAGGTGATCATTACAGGTCAAAACCTCAAGGGTAAATTACAGAACGTTCTGAGATAAGCAAATAATTAAGCCCTGCAGACTCAGCTTTTTTGAGATAGGTTACCTTGTTATGTCCCTATGGCAATATAAACAATGATAATAATCTGAGGCCTGACTTCAGGCTGTTTCCACAAGGACTCAAAACCATATATGTTAAAAACCAAAATATTTAAAATGTACAGTGACTTCTCTAGCTCTTCTCCCCAAGGAAAGTTCCACTCTATGTTGAAAGTGCTGTGTTCTGCAGCTAACATGATAATTCAGAAAACTCCCTTAAATCTATTCAGTCTCTTATTTGAATCTAGGAATGGTCAATTTATGTGAAAGGTCCTTCAGGCATTCTATGCCCTAAGCATATTTTTATTCAAAAAAACATTAACAATTTCCATGTGTTCCTCAAGAATGTCTTTCTGAGAGTAAGGGTGGGGTGGTATAAGGTAGAGAAAATGTTAAATGGCTATGCCAGGGAAAGTAAGGACACAATCTTCGTCGTCTTCTTGTCCTTGAGTATCCCATGTATATTCTATTTCTTTCTCATTTAAAATTTTTATTTTGTTTGTGAGACAATGGTGGCATTTCTGACCACCAGAAGAGCAATTTTTCAGTAGCCATGATCATTTACTAAGTGGCATTCAGTAAAAAAAATATGCTAATTAAAATTGTAGAATTCTGTGCATCTAACTTCTATTCCTTACTCACTTGCTCACCCACTTTCTGACTCATTCAAGAAAAGAGACTCAGAAATAGGGTATGTCAAAAATATATTACATGCTATAGGCAATGCAAAATATGCAGGTACTTACCCTCACTTACTACTCTATGAGATGGTTTATGCCTGAATAGGTGAATCTAAAGAGATGGCATCATTTAGGTCATGAATATAGGTCAACTTAGTTAAACAACTAGAAAATGTTGCCTGTTTGAGGCAAAGTATAGGAACACCGATTCCTGGACACTGGGAAGAGGAATGAGGACAAGATGAATAGAAATCCGATACTGATGGGCAATTCTTTAGGGGAGAGTGTCTGACCTGTTTCCCTGCTGATACTCCAATTGGATGCTTTGACTATTTTTCACCAAACATTCAAACATATGAAAACTCAGATTAGGAAGAAGATTCTAAATTGTTTTTTTTTTTCCGACTAAGATTTGGTAAATGCTTGCCTACCCACGGATATAGTAATTATTTCACACCTGGGCTTGTTTACTTTAATTTATATAAGATTGTGTGGCTGTCATATACAAACATTGTAATTCTCTCAACTTTTATTTAAATACCAGGAGAAATTATCTTTTTTTGGTCTATACAGTGATAAAAAACATTCTGTATTTATTGTACTAAACCAATCCTCTCTCTTTTAAACTGTTACTCTATCTGGGCTCCCTTAATATGAACATTGACATAAAAGATTGAGTGTCTCTTATAGGGCTTTGTTTCTCTTCAGGAATAGGCTATTTATCTCTCTCTCTTCTTTTTTTTTCTTCACTGAAGGTTTTCTGAGAGCAGAAGCTACATATTCAATCTTCTTCAAGTCGAATCATTTACTCGGGTAAGTACTGTGCTCTTCAGGGGCATAAGACATAAATACTACAGGGTCCTGAGCCTCGCAGAGGCTACTGCGGGAAAGACAAACATGCATACACAAAAGTGTAATGCATTCCGATTTTGCTATGGCACAGGTGTACATGAAGTATCATAGAAATACACAAGGAGGCAACTAGTTTAAGAGATGTTATAGAGAGATGACATTTACGCCACCATGTATTTTATCTTTTCAGCTACTCATATTCATAGGAACTAGGAAAATACTGTATAGGCAGTCAATAGAAGTTTATTAAATTAAATTAGGTCAGGTATGATGGCTCATGCCTGTAATCTCAGCATTTTGGGAGGCCAAGACAGGTGGACCACCTGAGTTCAGGAGTTCGAGACCAGCCTGGCCAACATGGTGAAACCCCATCTCTACTAAAAATTCAAAAATTAGCTGGGTGTCGTGGTGGGTGCCTGTAGTTAGAGCTGCTCAGGGGGCTGAGGCAGGAGAATCGCTTGAACCAGGGAGGCAGAGATTGCAGTGAGCTGAGATCACGTCACTGCACTCCAGCCTGGGTGACAAGAGTGAAACTCTATCTCAAAATAAATAAATTGAATTTAATAGTAGTAACTTTCTCAAATACACTCTCTGAAATATGAACTCCATGAGGACAAATATTTCCTCTCATCTCTTGTGGTTCCCCAGGACCTAGATGAATGTGTTGCACATGGAAAATGATTAATAAAAATCTGTTGAATGGATGAAATTAATAAGAATATGGAATTTTAAAAGGGTGTTTGTGTTGGGTGAAGATATGAGGAAAATATGGGCCATTCAGGGAAGGGATATCCTTAAAATCTAATTGCTATACCTTCATATCATAAACACAAACATTTACTGTATTTCTCTCTATTGACTAAATAAATTTGTCTTAAAGTTTTTTCCAAGGTACAGTTGAATTCATTCTGAAAGATGTATTTTTATACTAACTACAACCATAGTAAATGAACAGAAGGCTAAGCAAGTCAAGGTCAGCATGAGATAAAGAGATAGGATTGTCTTCTTTTCCAGATGGGAATTAAGTCAACACATTAAAATTCAATTTTCTAATATTTGGTAGTGTCTGACAAAGATTTTTCATGATTCCAACTATTCCCCTGCAATAACTCTTTGTAATGGTGACATTCTCCCTTTTACGGAAAAGAACAGGCCTCCTTTACATGGAATAAAGAGAAACAAAAACGGAATAAATAGTACCTTTAAACTTACTTATTATTGTCATGTTGAAATAGACCATCTTACGTATACTTAAGTACTACATATACACACCTAGATAGGATATAAACAAAACTTTAGGGTATATTTCTGTGTTGCATTAACCCATTTTCATACTTATTTTTATCGGACTGGAAAATTGGGTGCTTTAATGTATGATCTAATAAGAATCACTTAAACTGTCTCATTCTTCTTTGAAACATTAACTCTTCAAACTTTTGGCACTCTATTAAATGAAGTTTGAAGTAACTTTCAAAACAGAAAATGTACCCCAGAGGGTGTTTAGGCTTGTATAAAAGAATACTTCTAGCCTATTTGTTGACAGCTATCTCCATAGCCCTTGAACTTAATTTAAATCAGAAAAACATATTTCCTAGTCCCTTCATACATGACAAACAATGAAACACGAAAACCCTAGTGCAAAAAACTGTCCAACATTCTTTAATGTATAAAACACTATTTTCAGAAATTTAAAATATTTTCTTAGAAACCGACTTTGGCTTGCTTTGTGTAGTAGTATAAAGATTTAGATACTTTTTTGAAAACAAAGAAGTTGAGAAGCATAAGTGATTTATAACACGCGTTATAGGTGATGACTCTGTGAATAGCTAAGATCAACAGTGAAAGTCTTTGGGTAATGGTATTATGAATGGTTTTCGTTTCATGATATTTAATTTAATGGATGAACAAACAAACCAATACACAGGAAATCCTTTGATTCTGTTTGGAGGTACAAGGATAAATCCTGTCTGAGCAAGAGTAACTACTTCCACATGAGCACTGCAGAAATCTATTTTGTCTCACAAAAAGGAAAGGAGCTCATTCTGAAATTTTTGTGAGCTGTCTAGATTTTGAATTCATTTCATTGTAAAACAAGATATACAGATCATGAGTAATACTATGTATGAAATTCTGATGGAGGTTTTAGAAGTTGTAATAATTCTGTAGCCTCTCTCTTAGACAGCTATGTGTTTAAGGGTGGAAGGTGATATAAGAGCTGTCTTAATCCCTCATCCACAGGTACGCTGGGATACATGGAAAAGAACACCCTTGCAACTCTAACGTTTAAAAAACTACTTATCTTCCATGTTTTTTTCATTCTCATGAGTTAGGAAAAATTGACAAGTCAAAATCCCCATTCCACAGAATGAGGAATCTTAGGTCCTAACCCCAGATCTACTGATTTTGAATCTTTAACAAGATGGCCAGGTGACTCGCATGCATGTCCAAGTTTGTGAGGCCTGTTTCTAAATTAGGACCATTTCCCAGCCAGGAGGAATTAATGTGGCCATTAATTAGTGTGTTCAGGCGCTTCCAAGTACAGAATCCTCTGAAATCTTCCAACTGGGTGGAGTCTTTGCCGTGAACAAGGAGGCAGTCTTCGAATGCCACAGCAGATTCTATGGTTTAATGAATTTCCTCACGCCGTAAGCAACTCGATTACAGAGTGATTATCCTTGACCACTCATCATTTTAAAGCCAATACTCATCACTTTTACCTAAAAAAGGGTAAGGAAGTGAAAAATATCTCATGATGGGATAAAGTTTTACTGTCTCCCATCTGCAGAGCTCTAGGCATAGGAATAAGTGCTAGTATGTGTACCAGCTGTGTACTTGCTGCGTCATCTGTGTATTAATCATTTTAGTGCCTTTCTCAAAGGCAGTACACAAACTGTTATTTCTCCTCTTCATAATTGTCTTTAATCTGACTGTTCACTGAATTTTTCCTGGTGATATCAATGTTTCTTACTTCAGTGTCAGTTTACTGATAAGGAGTAGAATGATTGTATTCTGAATGATTTACTGTGTGTTTTGAGACCACATGTAGCCATTTTGTAGCAGCTTTAAAAACAACAATGCGGCCAGGCTACGTGTCTCATGCCTGTAATCCCAGCACTTTGGGAGGCCGAGGTGGGTGGATCACGAGGTTAGGAGTTTGAGACCATCCTGACCACCACGGTGAAACCCTGTATCTACTAAAAATACAAAAATTAGCCGGGCGTGGTGGCTTGTGCCTGTAATCCCAGCTATTCAGGAGACTGAGGCAGGAGAATTGCTTGAATCCTGGGAAGGGGAGGTTGCAGTGAGCCGAGATCATGCCACTGCCCTCTAGCCTGGGTGAAAGAGTGAGACTCCATCTCAAACAAAACAAAACAAGCTAACAAACAAAATGCATTATATAAACTTAATTTAGCTAAGGAATCATATATTTATAATAAAATCATATTCCATAGTGGAGCCAATGGACTCTATTCCTGTGTAACCATGTAATATTGATCTCATTGGGACTTCATGGCAGTAGAAACAGCAACACACATTTCCTAATGGTATCTTTCAAGTACTATTTGAAGTACAGCAAGGAATTAAATGTTTTAAGAGTTACTGCTTTCATTTTATTTTTAAGGAATATCTTCCTTGACATCATAGCATATGTAGGCTGCAGAAATATCTATTTTACGTATTCTTAAATAATTCTGGGCTGGGCGTGGTGGCTCACACCTGTAATCCCAGCACTTTCGGAGGCCAAGGTGAGCGTATCACAAGGTCAGCAGTTCAAGACCAACCTGACCAACATGGTGAAACCCCGTCTCTACTAAAAATACAAAAAAAATTTAGCTGGGTGTGGTGGCTCACGCCTGTAATCCCAGCTATTCAGGAGGCTAAGGGAGGAGACTCACTTGAACCCAGGGAGCGGAGGCTGCAGTGAGCCAAGATGGCATCATTGCACTCCAGCCTGGGCAACAGAGAAGACTAGTCTCAAAACAAAACAAACAAACAACAACAAAAATAAACAGAGGGTGGGGGGGTTGGGGAGGGATAACATGAGGAGAAATGCCAGATATAGGTGACAGGGAGATGGAGGCAGTAAACCACCTTGCCATGTATGTACCTATGCAACAATCCTGTAAGAACTTCGCATGTAGATCTTGTGCAATAGATCTAGAACCTACAGTACAATTAAAAAAAAAACCCCGATATTAGAACAAAGAGAAAACAAACCTTTAAATTCAAGGATAACTCTGAACTTATGTACTTTATGAATTATATTCAAATTTTTAATTTGTACTACATATTTCTAAAAGTCAAGTTTAGGTTTGATAAAGCTAATGTTCTAACTTATTTTTACACAGTGTCTAGAAATTTCTCTGTTCCGAAATGTGCTGAAAACAAGTAGAGCTTGGCATTGACTGTCTTCTTTGTGACTAATAGTCTCTTCAGAAATAGTCTCTTTCTCTCTCTATCATGTTAGGAAATGGTGAGAGGGTGGCAACGTGCAAACCAGAAACAGAGCCTTTACCAAGAATCCAACCATGCTGGCGCCCTGCTCTTGGATTTCCTTCAGTACCATCACAAGTAGATGTCTGTTGTTTAAGCCACCTGTTGTTATAGCAACCTAAGCTGACTAAGACAAGGGCTTATGGGAAGAATTGGTTTGGGGCAGACCCCTCAAGATCTGTGCAGCTTTGTAACTAAAGCAGTGGTGAAAACAAAAGTTGGTATCTTGGAAGAAAGTTTGAGCAACGAAGTGAGCAGCTCAGAAGTAGCTGGAGGTTGCTTCAGGAAATTAGAAACACACAAACAAAATGATGATGGAAGTGGAACTCTGAAAAGACGATGTGCACCCTGAAGAGAGCCATGCAAGGCTTTGGGGTGACTCTTGGAGGAGGGAAACCCAGTGTAGGCATTTATTTTTCATTGACAGCTCAGCTGAGAAGGCTCTTTCTGCTTGTGCAACAGCTAGGCTGAGGGTATGTTCCTTTCCTTATAATTCTGGTTATGTCTTGCTTGAGAAGCTACATAACTTTCATGTTATCCTGATATTCTTTTTTGTATTTGAGCTTATTAGTGTTAAAGAAATTCATAATGTAGCAGAACAGATTTGAATGGGAAGCTGAATCATGGTGAGTTTTACCTACATCAATAATTTCTGGATCATTCATTTGGCAATTTATGATGTACAGTGTTACGGTACAGTATTTTTGTTGAAAAGTGTTTTATTTCAAATGATATTTTTAATATTTTAATAATGTATGCAATCTCCTGATTTAAAGTAAAAATCAACTTCTTAGGGGATGGGACCAATTTCTCATTTATTTTCTCCCTCCATAGCACAAAATGCAAATACAATATCTTGAACATAGGAGACATACAAAAAATGCTTCTAATGACATCAGGACTAATAAAATCAGGACTCTTGGATTGTATCTTTACTTACTCTGATATGACACAAATATAAAAACTAATTAATTAGGGTATGATTTTAAAAAAGCCAATGCCATTGCTTCCTAATATGAAGAAGGAAATACATTCTGTTCAGAATTTCATGTCCAAAATCAAGTTTTTAACTTAAATACTTAATTCATAAACCATAATTGATAAAAATGTTAGAAACCAAGTATTGCTTATGCAACTTAATATAACCAGAGAATTTTTTTCTGATTTTATCTATTTTTATTGTGATGAAAATAGCTCAGGGGAATGACAACTAATTAACAAATAGAATAAATAGGCTTGGCGTGGTGGCTCATGCCTGCAATCTCAGCACTTTGGGAGGCCAATGCAGGTGGATCACCTGAGGTCAGGAGTTTGAGACCAGCCTGGCCAATTGGTGAAAAACCATCTCTACAAAAAATACAAAAAATTAACCAGGTGTGGTGGCGTGCACTTGTAATCCCAGCTACTCGGGAAGCTGAGGCAGGAGAACCGCTTGAACCTGAGAGGCAGAGTTTGCAGTGAGCCAAGATCATGCCATTGCACTCTGGCCTGGGCAACAAAAACAAAACTCTGTCTCAAACACAGACACACACAGACACACACACACACACACACACACACACACACACACACACTAAATAACACTTGTATTACAACATAATCCAAAAGACTTAAAGAATGTAGTATTTTTCTTTTAGAAATCATCAAAAAATAAATTATTAACTCCATTTCCCCACTCATAAAGCAATACATCTACCAGTGTTTTAATTTCATATCATATGAAGGTAGAAATTTAAATATCACTAAACACTTTAAAGGAAAAAAGAAACTTAAGTTTCTTTCCTATAAAAGAGCACAGAAATGTCAGTTCAAATTCTCTTTGAAGATGACTAGCCTGATGAATTTCCAAATTTCAATGTTCATATGTCATTTATTTGTCATAGCTGACAAAAATGTCATTTAAATGACAAATTTTTTAACTCAACAAAAATGGATTAGTAACAAAATGATGTTAAGATGCAGTTTTTTCTTTGTAAGCTACGTCTTCCTCTAGAAAACGTCTTTTCAAAAAATTTGCATGACTGTTTTAGAGATATCTAATGCAACATTAAATCTGCCTTTATCTAAGGTACTGCAATATCTGAAGATATACTACCTTACAATAAAAGTATCAGACATTCAAAAGTACTAATATCAGACATCTAGCGTTGCCCTAGAAGAGACAGTGGCAGGCATGGTAATGATGGCGGCCATGTTAATAAAAAAATATGCTTTTAAGAGTTTTTGACTCAATATATAAGTCTCACTTTGAAGAATATATTCTTCATCATTCACATTCTCCATTTTATATCTTTTTAAATGAATGCCAATTTGAAGTGGCAATTCAGTCAAGTTTTCATAGCAGTCTGTCCAATTGCTAAAGGTGATATTCTAAGATTCAAAATTGATAGCTTAAGAGTGACTACTTAGTATAAAACAGAAAATTCTTTTGAATGTTGGGCTTATATGTCACATTTCCAGGAAATAGGATATATACATATACATACAGGAAGACTAATATATATTCTCACCATAAATAACGATAAGTATAGTTAACTTGACTGAGTCATTTCACAACATTTATCAAAACATCATGTTGTACTCTGTAAACATATGCAATTCTTATTTGTCAATTATACCTTAAAGTTGGGGAAAATTAAGGTTTTAGAGTCATCTTTAACAATTGTGAGAGGCCAGTGAAGGATTTCAACAAGGGGAGAAATAGAAGTAGTTTTGCATTTTATAAATACACATTTGTCAGCATTGGGAATAAAAGCATATGATGGTTTTTAAAAATAGGACATAAGCACTTCAAAATAACACAGTCACACAAAGGTTTTTTCGTAAATTATTATATAATAGTTTCTATTTATTTTGAAATAGGTGATGGTTCTACATAACATTGCATGTATTACCCGTATGTTTAAGTATGTTTGTACTCATGTACATGTATGCAAATCTTGCTAAAGTATAAATAAAATTTTAGTTATGCTCAGGCTGCTACCATCTATTATGTATGCATGCTCATCCATTCATTAGAAGTTTTGACTTTGATCTTATCCAATTCTGTTGTAGTATATCTCTAAAATTTCAGATGCTATATGGCAGCTTGGGAGGGATTTGTTAGTTGAAAAGGTATTGTGCACCACAACAGGAAATCTAGTATACTGAGAATAAAATATTATCAGTCAGATAAGTGTATATCCATCTTTGGTTACTGGATACACAGAATAATGATGATAGCAGAAATGTGGAAAATGTTTCCTTGTCTCTTAGACTTCAAATCCACCATGCTGAATGGACTTTTATAGGGCATATACTTGTTCATGACCTCTAGTGTTAAGAAATTCTGTCATGTTTGAAAACTAGTCCCTAGTGGAGCCTGTATCCCTGTTAATAGCTGAAAGGTCAATGGAGCTGCTAAACAGTTTGTATTACTGTCAGGGTGGCCATGAAAACACCACCTGCTGCAAGAGGACTTGGCAGCTGGGTCAACAGGCACTGTGGGAATTTATCAACTTAGGGGGGCCACTTGCATAAAACTTTGACTGATGAATTGGGACTAGACTGGCTTATTGGGCTAAAGCTGCTCTATTATGTATGACTTTCTTTAGGATGGCAGAACTGCCTGCTGGCTCCCAGAGACATATGTGAAGGATAAACAGAACGGTATCCTCTTATAAAGTGATTATTTTTTTGAAAAAAGCACTCTGTAGCATCCAGTGTAATAAGAAGTAGGATGAAGATATTAAGAAAACAATAAACAAGGGACAGTAAGTGGGCCATGGGGGGAAGAGGTATGAGGGGAAGTTTTGGATATTGGTCACAGAGGAGTTTGGGGATACAATGTTTCTGTAAAATGACCTCTCGAGCCTGGAATTTGCATTGTTAATTTATAGGCGTCTTAAGGGAATGGTCTGTGTGACTTGGTTGGGTAACAGATAAATGGTATGTTAAAATATAGCAAGAGTGAGTATATAGTAATTAAATCAACATGATGGAGAATAATTTTCCTTTACAAATTCCTGGAGAAATAAAGCCTGGAAACATTTCAAAACAAAAAAGTCATTTGGTTTAAGTTCATCTAAAAGAAAAATTAAAGAATATTTGTCAATACTATGAAAAAATTTGTGTTCTATAAAAATAAATCTTGGAAGTTACATAACTGTCAGAATTCTTTTATTTCCACCCCCAGGAACATTTATGTAATTTTAAAAGGATTTAGCAAAGAGCAAGCATCCAAGGTATAATTTGGACATTTGAAAACTACGTGTTGAAAGTTTTTTTTTTTTTTTGAGACAGGGTCTCACTCTGTTGTCCAGGCTGGAGTGCAGTGGCGTGATCTTGGCACACTGCAATTTCTGCCTCCTGGGTTCAAGTGATTCTCCTGCCCAGCCTCCAGAGTAGCTGGGATTACAGGCATGCACACCACACCCAGCTAATTTTTGTATTTTTAGTGGATACAGGCTTTCACTTTTTTTGGCCAGGCTGGTCTCAAATGCCTGACCCTCAAGTGATTCACCCGCCTTGGCCTCCCAAAGTGCTGGGATTACAGGCCTGAGCCACTGCGCCTGGCCATACTGGGAGTTCTTAGAAGCTCCATGAAGGTCTGTATTCCAATTTTGGAACTAAAGGAACCTTAAAAGTTGAGAGATCACCTGAAAATAATCCTAGAATGCCTAGAATAAACACACAAAAATTACTAAAGAATGTAATATGTTTAAAATATATTATTTAATCACCTTCACAGCCCTCTGTAGCATGCAGCAGGGACAGAAATGTCACCTATATATTATTTGATGGACAAAGGGGCACAGTATGGTGAAATAATCTGTGCTGGGTGCTACACTAAGGAAGATTTAGAGACCAGATCAATCCACTCCCTGTCTTAACCAGTTAGATTTTCTCCCAGTCTTGACTGGTTGCAGATGGCACTACTAAGTGAAAGTAAAATTATTGCCAAGATTTTGTGGCAGCTTATCTAAATCTGTTTTCCAGAGGTGCTAGATGTAGGAACCCCCAGCCTATGGCATGCTGGATTCAGTACTAGAGACTTTATGGATCTTGTGAGTTGACTGAGCCAACTGGATGATTGGTATTGATTTGACCCTAACTCTGCTCTGCCATACAATGTGACCGTTCAATCCCTGAAGATATTCCAGAAGTGTATACAATGTTCTAACATGGAGGCAAACTTAATTCCTTTTTGTTTCCTTGGAATGTTCCTTTTGTTTCCTTTTATTTTTTCCTTAAATTAACTTCTGAGTTCCAGGCATTTTCTATTTTTTTCCATGCTAAATGATGGCATTTAATTTTTACAACAGGGTACCTCACCATCCTTTTCTGAGATGGCTGCACACTGTAATTGATTTGAAACTTATGTGAATGATTATGTAACTTATAGCCTTAGATCAAATTTTCCTTACAGACTGAGATGGTAATAGTAGAACCTTATCTATTTTTGCCAAAATGATTTAAGAGATACTGCATATATAGTTTCTATGGTTTCTGAACTCCCTCACTGTGTGTGTGCGTGTGTGTGTGTGTGTGTGTGTGCGCATGCACGCACATGTAGGGAAAAATAGAAAAAACATAAATCTTATGGTAAGAGTGTAACTTCTATGGCATATAATACAGAAAATAATAATTTCCTAATTTGCTGCTTTTCTCTTCTTGGGCCACAAATCAACTGATGTTTGAAAGTTATTCTGAAAACATTATTCTAACAAGTCTGGGGGCTTCAGTGCAAGAATATAATTAACCTAAGAGTTTAATTTGTGGTATGACAAGACATGTCTATATATTGCTTTTTAGTTGATAAGATTCTTTTATAAAATTCTGCCTCAAAAATTTTAGAAAAACAATCCTGCTCTAACACAGACATCCTGAACACTACTATGCTTATAATTAGTTTGTTTCCAAAATAATCCTGTTCACATACTTAAGTGTCTGCTTATACAGAACTTCAACTCATCTAGGAAGAAATACTATAATAATAAACGTTGATGGCCAAATCAAAACAGCATGAGGATCCCAACAAGTGTTTATAAAAACATTTGTTTTCTTATAGTCAGTTTAATTTTGGAATTTATGCTCATGTCTGTGTACAAGGACGATGTCTTTGGGACTCTGCCACTTCCCCCACCTCCTGAAAAGCAAACACAAATCTTAACCCAAGCCCGCCACATGACATGACTCGCCAGAAGCAGGCACCATAATAAGTCAGGGCTTCAGGTATGTCACTCTGAGACCACCCTACTAGAGGAGAGCTAAGATCACAAAGCCAAGGTCCCTTATGGGAACCTTGGTAATTAGACACTAATAATAGGTTGAAGGTGTAAAATTCACCTCAACTCAGCCACAGACTAAACAATCCAGATGAAGAGAGAAAGATTTTTGTGAGGAGAGAGAATCCATTACGATACTACCAGGTACTTTGCAAAAACGTATCAGCTTAGTGTAATGGAATAGCAATGACTGTTTTGAAACTAATTGTATTAGATCTGAGTGAAATCCCTACACCTCATTATGAATCTTTAGAATGCTGCTATTTTGTGAATTAACATTGGTTTGATTTTTATTCTTAAGATTGCCAACTTCAACAATCCCCTAAGTGTCTGATTTTTTTTTCTTTAATGTCTTTACTTTTCTTACGGAGGTCATTAATTTCACACGAGGAAAAAAATCGCTATAGCATATAGATGGGTATTTTTCTTACTGTGAAAGAATGTGTATACTGTTAAATAGAAAAGAAATGTTATCAACTTGTGATATGTGATACTGCCCGGAGATCGCTTAGAACTGATTCTTCTTTTTGTTCCGCAAGAGTCGATGTAAATCTACGTTTCCCTCAGAAAAGCATTTTGTGGTATCACAAAATGGACAAAAATCTCAGAAAAACATACGAAATTTACAATTTGCAAAGAATATTTTTAAATGTCCTTAGTAAACTTTTCAGATTATTAGAATTAATTCTTTTGAAAGAAACTTGAAATTCAGAAATTGAAATTTGAAAATGGGCTCATGAAAATAATGCAGGAGGAATCTGAAATTTGCAGCACAGTGTGGCTGAAGAGTGATAACTCCTAGTGTTCAACAACAGTGGTGTCTGTGATGATCCTTAGGTTTTTTTATGGTTAGCTGTTTCTAAATTTATGACTAATGTCTTTTTGACAACATATAATTTTAGCAGCTTCTGATAGCTCAGGTTTGATCCATGAAATTAACAATGGACTAGTAATGATTCAAGATGATTGAAGTACCTATGTATACATGTTGTGAAGGGTGGGTGGGAAGGACCAGGGGTAAGATAAACATACTCTTTAAAGGATTAAAGCATTCAAATCTTTCTTTTGCTGAAGCGAATAACAAAACCCTCCCTAAGTTTTTATTTGTCTGGTCACTACAGTCTTCGTGAGCACTGTGAGCTTTTCAGATAGTTTCCAAATGAGGCTCAGATGTTGAACTGCCAAAGTAACTTACCTGTTTACTTAGCAAAAATCATACTAAGCAGCTGTCATGTCTGCCAGTACGTTTCTCATTTTCTTAGCAATAAGGAGGGTTTATGGCTTCTGACACCAGAGCCTAAGCCACTGCCTCACATGTCAGTCCCCTCTCTGGCTTTTAACTGAGGACTCTGATTCCATGAATATAACGCTGCTCTGTGATGACAGCAAGAACAACACGAATGAGCTTTTAAAGCTCTGCATAATAGCATTAGTCATCTTAGACAGGGGAAGAGGATCCTCTCAGGACAGTGCTGAGCATAAGGAAATGGCGGAAGTGGACATCTTGGCTGATTGCTAATTGTAATGTTTCTGTCATTAATTGAATGAACTAAAATAACTGAAAGAAGAAAATTACTTGGCTTAATAGGACAGAAAGAAATCTCACCTTTTGGGATCTACAATTTTGTAGAGTTTTCCATTGTGAGTCTGGGTCATGCTTTTACTGCTTGATAAAATGTAAACTTCACCTGTTAAAGAAAGAAATAACAATAAGCAAATTCACAGCAGTACAGAACCTTACTTCCTATTGCCTGGCAGATATTCTATATGTAAATCTATCTCCATCTATCCACAAGAAAATCCCTTGCCTAAAGATTATGCAAAAGTCTTACAAGTTTGCCTTCACAATGCATCCAGAATTCCAGATTCCAGTCACTCCTTTAGTAGTAGCAATATCCTGCCACTACTCGTGCAAGCAGATATTATTTCTCACCTAGATTATGACTACAGCCTTCTAACTGAGCTCCCTGTTGCCACTCTTGTTCTTCTGTGTGTATTCTCAACGTACCAGCCACAGCAATTCTTTCAAAGAAGTTAGACCATGTAAGTTAAATCACAGTCATTTGTTTCAATGCCCTGCAATAGCTTCTTATCTCATTCAGAGCAAAAGCAAGTCCTGACAGAAGCACTTATTGCTATAACCTCATCTGCAACATTTTGCCCTCTTGTTCACTCCTCTCTAGCCCCCACCTGCTTGTGGTTTCACACATGGGAGGCAGGTTCCCAGCTCAGGCTCCTGTTTCAGGTTCTTGCTGTTCCAGGCTCCTGTCACAGGCTCCATCTTTCTGTGAGTCTCCGCTAGATCAATCTTTTTCCCCACCTTCAAGGCTGTACTTAAATATCACCTTTCCTGACTGCACTTTAAAATTGCGCCTTCCTCAACTCCCAACAATTCCTCTTCACTGCTAGATTTTTCTTCAAAGTATTTATTACCCATTTATAGGCAGTATTTTTTAAAAATGATTTTCATTATCCTTTACAACATAAATTTCATGACACTAGTTTAGACTTTTTGTCTCTTTATCCACTGCTGCATCCCCAGCATCTAGAACAGAGCTTGGCACACAGTAGGTGCTCAATAAATATTTGTAGAATGAATATTGAAGGCCAAGTTTTATCTTGATTTATTTATGTGCAAGACTGATAGGTGTTGGTTATCAAGTTGTTAGTATTAATTGACAATTTGAGGCCCCATGAAATTGGGCTGCACCTTCTTAATCTTTAGCTTTTTAGGAGATATGAAAGTACAACACAATATGTTAAAATAAACATTGGAGGGGGGAGAGAGAGAGAAAGAGACCTTGATGCTCAGTCTCAACTCTCTAAACTCTAACTCTTGATGTTAGTTGTGTTCAAATTGGTGAAATACAACAGACGGGGTACTCTTTTAGGAGAAAACCACCCCATTTATCACCACTACTTTCATATAATTCTATGTATTGAATTGATCATGTGAATAGAAAATTAGAAGATATATTTATAATTACAGCTTTAAATAAGTTTTAAAATTTATATTTGTTCCTCTCTCATGAAATAATCCTCGATTTAGTCTATATTTTTCTTTTTCACTTCATTATTGTGAACTAAACACACCCTGCTACTTTTCTACTTCTGAAAAGGATGTTACACAGTTTGTACTAAAAACGTAGGCACAATAGAAAAAATAAAAATGAAAGTAAAAAGCGAAGGAATGTAAGCGAGAGAATTAATACTTATTTTGTCAAATATTTTATAGTTTACCTCATTTAATCCTCACAACAAATCTGTCCAGACTTTATAGTTAAAAAAATGCAAAATACCAGACTCTCAATACTTTTATTTATTTTATTTATATAAAGGGAGTCACTATGAAACTATATTTACCTCTGTAATTTAAATTAGTAGATAGCAAAATTTTTACTCATTGATCATGTTTCAATTTCAACTTCTTTTTGCTTGTTAAGCTGCATGCATTTTGATAAACATGCATATTATATGTCATGCCATAGATTGTCCCATGCTAACATAATTTCTATTTTATTAGAGATGTATGTAATAAAAAATATCACTAAACAGTTACAAAATTATCTCTTCAGGACTAAAAAATTCTTTTTCCTACTTCCCATTTTTCCACCTTGTATTTTAGTATTTCTAGTGTGGAAATAAAATATAAAGGCCCTCAGGGAAAAGTTACTGGTAGATAATATGTAACTGGACCATCTTAATTTCTGGAGTAGATCATCTTTGCTGTAGATTACATTCCCAACAAGTAGAGGATAAGATTGCTATATTTATTCTTCAGGGCAGAACAAAGCCTCTTGAAAGAAGTGAGGATGAATCTTAACAAATCTAGTTTATACAGTACCTAATTCATCTTCTCCAAATCCCAAGATGTGGCCGGAAAAGTAGCCTCTACAGGACCCACTAGTGCCGAGACAGAGTGGTTTTTCCTGCCACTGCTTTGTCACAGGACTTTGCTGGAGAGTTAAGAAATTCCTACAACAAAAACATACCATAAACCTACAATGAAAACATGCTTTTGTTTAAAGACGACAATAAAATGTTTAAAATAAAATTCATAACAGTCGCTTTGCCATAGGCCTGGCTTCTAAAGAAAAAAATAAAATAGCCCATAATGTGTGTGAGTACTGTGACATTCCCATATGCGGAGAAAGTACTTAAAGATAGTATTTTGTTTGGAGGGGGCACTAAAAGTACCTGAGTATGAGAAAAGCCCTCCCCTTCATCCAGAGAATGATACTTCCTCGCCAGGACTAGACTCCATGCTGTGCTATTAATCAGAGAGAGGAACAGGGGAAGAGCATGGGGTCAGTACATTTTTCTAGTTCCCAGTAGCGATCAAGAGTATCAGCTCTGCCATATGCCTGAATGCCAGTGACTTGGGAAACAAGATTCTTAATTTGGATTTCATCACGGAGTTTATTACAATTATCTACAATGTGACCTTGCAAATTGAGATTAAAATTTATTTTGTATTGTTTTTACTTATAGAGACAAATTATGTTCTCTTGCTTAAAATCCTGAAAATTTGGCAAAACCAAAAATCTTTATCCTTCCAATATAATTTAAAACAATATTTATAGAGCAGGTAAAACAATAGTTTTCAAATTATTTATTGTCATGGTAAATTTATGTTGAGGATGAAGGGAAGAGGTGAAATAATATGAAAAGTCCATCTGAAGATTTCTATGGCCTTAAAATTTATTTTGTGAAATTTATCAAACCTGTTGAGAAGCATTTTTTTTGTAAGTTCTTCAACTAAACCATTATATCTATGGAACTAAAAGTAAATAATATTTATGTGTGTTCTCCATCTGATCCACAAAAAGAGACACTCATTTGAATATTCTGTGGCAGTTTGCCAAGCGATTAATGGATATGTCATTTGGTATATCTTATTGTAGTATCAGGTAACCTACCCATTACGATCTCCAAACACATAGCTTCCATACAATCTTTCTGACTGGCAGCCCCGGTATACAAATCCACCAACCAAAGGACCATTACTGAATGGCTTGAATTCTAAAAGTGAGGGCTCACTTTCTGGAAAGAAACATAGCATTAGATCAAATGAAACATATATTCATAAAGTAAAAGGAATTTTTAAAAATTGTACTTTAAGTTGTGGGGTACATGTGCAGAACGTGCATGTTTGTTATATAGGTATGCATGAGCCATGGTAGTTTGCTGCACCTACCAACCTGTCATCTACATTGGGTGTTTCTCCTAATGCTATCCCTTCCTTACCCTCCCTGCCACCCAACAGGCCCTGGTGTGTGATGTTCTTCTCCCTGTGTCCACGTGTTCTCATTGTTCAGCTCCCACTTATGAGTGAGAACATGAGGTGTTTGGTTTTCCGTTCTTGTGTTAGTTTGCTGAGAATGATGGTTTCCAGTTTCATTCATGTCCTTGCAAAAGACATGAACTCATTCTTTTTTACGGCTGCATGGTATTCTATGGTGTATATGTGCCACATTTTCTTTATCCAGTCTATCATTTGTGGGCATTTGGGTTGGTTCCAAGTCTTTGCTATTGTGAACAGTGCTGCAATAAATATACGTGTGCATGTGTCTTTATAGCAGAATGATTTATAATCCTTTGGGTATATACCCAGTAATGGGATTGCTGGGTCAAAGGAAATGTACATCAAGCAACAATTACTGCAGTAATTTAACTCTGAAATGTGTTCTATGATATACCAAAGGGATTCTTGCTAGAGATATTTAGTGAAAATAGTCTCCATATTTAATGAAAATAGACCTCCTTGTACAGTTTAGAGAAATGAGGATACTCTGCAAACTCTTGCTGTTGTAATTTTCAAGACATACCAAGTTTTCAATAAAATCAGAATCTGGATATTTTGGGACTCATGATTATTTACTTTAGAACCAAAATACTTTAAAAAAACACTTAAGGTTTTACATACTAAGTTTTGTGTAGAAATGCTTCTGCATATATTAAGTAAATTGAGACAGACCTCTGCCAAAATATATAAAATGTTTAAAAGCCTACACTTCAATGAAAATAAAACATAGTACATAAAAGGTCTTTAAACACGCATTTATTCTATATGTGAAAACGTTGTAACTCAGTCAAGTAATATCTTCGTTCAAAATATTTTAATATTCTGTTCAGAGAGTTGTGTGGATAACAAAGTCTATTTCAATAACTCTTGAGCTACATGTGTATAGCCTGTGTATCTTTCTGTGCATGCCATTACATACTTGAATATATGAATGCTAATTGTACTGGAAAAGCTCTAAAACCACTTGCAAATTAATATGAAAATTACCTTTTATGTGTTTAATGCCAAATAAGTATTATCAACAGCTTTTATCAAAAGCTTTTGTGGAAAGATAGTAATTTTAATGACCTCTTTCCCTCCCATGTGATTATGATATATATGAGGCTACAAAAAGATAGAAAAGATAAGAGAAATTTTAAATAATGAGCACACTGAGAGGTAGCAGAATTGAATAATTATGTCACAAACTGGAGTTAGGCTGCTCAGATTCAAATCCTGACACTGCCACTTTGCATTGTGTGAAAATTAATCTTTCTGTGCCTGTTTCCTCATTTGTACAATGTGGCCAATGACAGTGCCTATCACATAGCGTTGCTCTGTAAAGGAAATGAGTATAAAGTGCTTACTACTGGGTCTGGCATGTGGTAAGCACTGTAGATGTGTTTTAAAAATACATAAATGTAGGGCTGTTGATATTGTAACCAGTTTTAGCTTAACCTCAATTAATGTGACTGTAGAATTTAGTTTAATCTGCAAATATAGCCAAAATTTCATCGAGCTAGTGAGGCATTAGGTTTTTTTTTTTTTTCAAAGCACATTACTCTTTGGTTTGGCTTTTAAAAGATGCATGTGCATGTACGTGCGCGCGCGCACACACACACACACACACACACACACACACACACATATACAAACACAAATACCTGAAAAAAAGTAAAATAACTGAATACCACATGAACTAACACAGCTGCTTCATTCCTGGTGTTAAATAAATATCTGTATTGAATGAGTAAATAGAAGAAGCAATCAATTTAATAATCTTAATCTACTGTGTTTCCTGAATCATAATAATGGTTGATATATTGCTTCCTTCAAAAGGAATAAATTCTAAAATATTAAAAAATACTAAGTGTTTTGAACTTTATTATTATCCAACTTTGTATTTTTACATGTTCTCTCTAAATATTCAAGCATTCATGTTATTAAAAATACTGCTTAAATGTCCCATTCCCATGACTTGTTTTTACACATTGATTACTTTGTTTTCTCTAAAATAAACATTTCTTTAAAAAAATTACATTTTTATCTGGATCACTTACAATTTCCCTAACTACTGAGACAGGCATGTTGGATATTGAGAAATATCTTAACTTTTAACACTTGTTCTTTCTCTGTATGTATGACATTAAGACAAGCTCTTCCTTATTGAATAGAAGTTATTCATCTTGATTCTCTGATGAGCAAAATATAAGCTGCTAACTTTTGAAGGCCTGTTAAATTTTTTGGACCTACTGAGAACCATTCAACCCATGATAATTAACCAGATGGAACCCTCAGGGCTTGTAAGAGTCACTGGAGCTTTAAAAAGTGGGCAATTTACTCCCTCATCATTGTCAGGCCAGTGTTTTTATGCTTTCCCAAATGCTCATTTTTCAGAAATCCTTTTCTCTTCAATTACTAAATATACTAAAACAAAACTGGAACTAAAGCAAAATCAGCAAATCATGCTCTACATACCATAATCTTTCCCCTTTATTATCTGTAGGATTCTGGCTGATGATCTGTTTTTTCCATTGGAGTCTGAACAAAGTATAGTTAAATTGATGTTTATATCAGTGGGATGTCGATCCACCGCACATCTGCATAACAAAAGAGGGGATACATATTAATTCCTACCGTGATCTTTTCCAAGCTCAGACTGGAGACTCCTGACATAGGAAGGAGACTTTTGCGGATTGGTGAGGATCCTATGGGCAATTTAGTTTGGATCTTCTAGAAACCACTGAAGGAAATAGTCTGATGTGTTTGCTTTCTTGGTTGAAGCTTAATAATCTCTGGAATATATTTCTTAATCTCTGTTGTTATGACTTATAATTTCTTCTGTTATAAATGTCCATACTGTCTTAAAACAACTGTGAGCCTGTTCTTAAGGAACATCACATGTATAATACACTGGTGAAGTATTGCAAATAAGAATCAGTGTCACTATCCAGGAACAGAAAACCAAACACCTCATGTTCTCACTCATAAGTGGGAGTTGAACAATATGAACACATGGACATAGGGAGGGGAACATCACACACCGGGGCCTGTTGAGGAGGGTGGGGGCCAAGGGGAGGGAGAGCATTAGGACAAATACCTAATGCATGTGGGGCTTAAAACCTAGATGACGTGTTGATAGGTGCAGCAAACCACCATGGCACGTGTTAACTTATGTAACAAACCTGCACGTTCAGCACATGTATCCCAGAACTTAAAGTAAAAAAAAAAAATCAGAGTCACCATCAACTCATCTCTGTGTTGCACAATACGACATTAGTTATAATATTCGTTTTGGGTTTCTTACGTGAAGTTGCTGCATTCTAAAACTTAGGCTGCTCTATCAAAGGAAAACATGTGCACCTTTTCAGGGAATACAGTAGAGCTGGTCCCTGCAAACATGGAGGTATTTTATGCTGACTCTGATTTTATGTTCTCCATCCCTTTATGGGGGCCAGAGTATCTCTGTGACTTAAGCCACCGATAGGAAGCTCCGTAAGGGGAGGTGACACTTGCAGCTTCATCACTATCTTCCTATCATCTGGTTCAAAGCCAGGAATATAAGAGGGGCTCAAGGTTTGTGGCATATTTAAATCGCTGAGGGACTGGGCGTGAGGGGGAAGAATAAAGTTAACTAATACAACTTTTGAAGTTCCCAAAAGTGTGGAAAACAGACTTGCCTTGTTTTTAGGTTTCTCAGTCTTGGCACTATTGACATTTTGAGCCAGATAATTTTTTGTCTGGGGAGGCTGTGCTGCCAGCTGCAGGGTGCTCTGCAGCGTCTCCTGCCTCTGCACACTGAAGGTCAGCAGCATCTCTCCCTCACCCCCCACCACACCCTAACTGTGAAAACCAAAAATGTTTCCAGACATTGCCAAATGTCCCCTGGGGGTTAAATTATCCCATTGAGAACCACTGTTCTAGGCCAACAAAATACATCAATTACTCAAAAACAAACTCAAACCATTGGAGCTATTAAAGAAATGTAAGAAATAAAATAAAAGAACTGAGAGTTGGTGCTGGTTCTCAAGAGACAGAAGAGTCATGTAGCAATTATAAAAAAACAAACAAAAAACAAAACACAAACTCTTGGCTCCAGATGATCCCATTCATGATAGGAAAACCATAAGCCTGACCTGCCAAAGATGGGTTAGTTGTTCTGTGGCAACAGTCCCTTTATTGTCCTCTCTAGTTCAATGATTCACAGAACACAATGCCTGGCAGGGATCATGACAGAGACATGCTGTGTCTTAAGGTGGAACTACGTCCACAGAGGAGAGAACATTTTCCCCCATTACCTTTCCTTGAAGATGGAGAAACTATGAGAAAAAGAGGTTTGACTTGTTTCCAACAAGAAACAGCAAATCTGGAAAACAGGCCAGGCCTCACAGAGGTGGAGTCGCTGGGGGCTTTGAACTATGGCTCCGGCTGAATACGAGGTCCATTAAGAGCTGCTTGACCCATGTAACCTTCAGTTTCTTATGTGAAAAAGGGTCCTGCCAGTGAAACTCTCTGAGTGACACTATAATGGTGGATGCATGTCATTATCCATTTGTCTAAACCTACAGAAAGTATGACACCAAGAGTTAACCCTAATGTAAACCATGGACTTTGGGTGATTATGATATGTCAATGGCAGTTCATTGATGGTGACAAATGTCCCACTCTATGGGGGATGATAATGGGAGGGGCTATGCATGTGTGGAGCTAAGGGTAATATAAAAATGTCTGTATCTTTTTCTCAATTTTGCTGTGCATGTACCACTGTCCTGAAAACTAGTCTATTAATAAAAGGGAAGTGGGAGAAGCGGGGCTGATGGTGAGCTTTGCTGAGAAGCAGAGAGGAGATAAAGTACACGGGATACTTAGTTCAGCACCCTGCAGTAGAGTGCTTCATAAAAGTTTGCCTTATTTTTAGTCAATAATTAATTTAGTTTTCTTTCTGCTTCATTAAATCGTCTTCTGCTTAGAATACTCTTGGAGAGAGGTGGAATATAAACTCCAACTTTTCCTTCAGCCCTCTGCCCCCAGAGGTGGGGAGGCTCCGCGGCCCAGGCATCTTGCCACACGTCTGGTCTCTAAGCATCTCATCCCGTGTTTTTGGACTGAGGTTCAGGACCCCCAGGAAAGTTGCGAGAAAGCTCCAGTGGGATTGTGGTGACTCAGGCTGGCTGACTTCAAAGTGTTGCTTTGTGGTGGTATCTGTGAGTTCTGAGCTCTAGGAATGGAATGTGACAGTTTCCTCCACATCCTGAACCCACCTTAAGTATTCCCTGTCGCACAGATTTTAAGATCTGCTGAGATGCCAAAAAGGAAATGAACTGTAGACTTGGGCTTTGATGGAGGGGAGATGAAGGGCATGAGGGATTATAAAAATAAAAGGTTTGAGAAATATTCACCTTGCACATAGTGAACACTCAATAAACATTAAATGGTAATAATAACTTACCTAGTAAATGAATGAATGTGGCCACATATCCCTGAGTATGAATAATAGGCCATAGACTGGATGAAGCTTTCGTCACTGAATTGCTGTATTATACTTCATAGCATTTAAAAAGAATGTACCCCAAATTTCTCACTTTACATACTTTTTAGTTTTTCTTTATTTTGGTTCACTATACTACAAATACCTAATATGGAGTCCTTAATATTTGCAATTTTTTCACAGTGAAATAAAAGTTAATATTTAGCTCAACTTCTTGCAAATGAACACTGCAGCATCGCATTTGAAGTGAAGCTATGAGAATAAGAATTGCAATTTATTAAAAACCTACCAGGGGTCAGACACACTATTGGTACTTTACTTACAGATTTTTATTTAATCATTGCAAGGCAGTTATTATTCACCCCCATATAATACATAAAGAACTTAAGATTTAGTGGGATTTAAGGAGACAAATCAAAAAGTTTATCTCTTTAAACTGTTCAGATTAAAGTCTTGGTCATTATACTAGTCCAATAGTGTTTATCTGATAGTAACCCCTCCACATTTTGAAGTGAATTTTTCTCGATGAATATGTCCTTTTCCTTGTCTAATCTGCCTTCTCAATCTGCTTCTCATGGTAATAGAAGACAGAGTACTAAATGCTCACTTGAGTAACGACCTGCTGTGACTTTAGAGGCACGGCCTTAGATACCACCTTTGGCTGTTCTATGATGGTATATGCTCTATGCTGTGTTTTCCCAGCTCCCAGATCCCTCCCTGGCTTTAATGTCAGTGAGAAGACAGACTTGTGTTCTCACCTGCCTGGATCGTGGAGCCCGTGAGCAAACACTTCAGGGGGCTGATTGGTGCTGTTGAAATGTGGGTTGCTCCTTGGTATGGAATAAGGCACGCTGCACATGTCCGTGTCCACTTCCAGCCGTAGCACTGAGCCTGTGAAATCACTGAGAAGTTGGGGGACAGAACATGTATTTTACATTTTCATTACATATTTCATCTATGTTAAATATGGTGAGGTTGCTCTATTGATAAAAGAATCATCTCGTTACTTGAAATAAAATTATTAAAGTGGCTGGACACAGGGACTCATGTCTGTAATGGCAGCACTTTGGGAAGTCAGGGTGAGAGGATCATTTGATGCCAGGAGTTCAAGGCCAGCCTGGCAACATAGCGAGACCCCATCTCTACAGAAAATTTAAAAATGAGTCAGATGTGGTGGCATGCAGCCAGGAGGATCTCGTGAGCCCAGGGGTGTGAGGCCACAGTGAGCCATGATGGTGCCGCTACATTCTGGCCTGAGCAACAGAGTGAGCCCTTGTTTGAATAAATAAGTGAATAATTAAATAAAATAAATTCGTTATTGTGGAAAATGAAACCGGGGCATTCCAGACAAGCGACTGAACCAAGACACGGCGTGATGGTGGCTGAGGATGTGGCATCAGTAGTACACTGCTTTTTTTTTTTTTTTTTTGACTCTGTTCTCTTAATTTTTGTCAGCCTAAACCTATGTATTCTACCTCTCTCAAGGAGCTTCACTGGGCGATCGATGTTAGCCCATTACACAGCGTTGAGAGGCAGTGTGGATGCACAGGGCCCCCGCTTTTCTGTGCTGTGTGTAGCAGAGGCAGCCCTGCAGCAGAGAACTACACAGCACTAATTCTTTTTATGACAAACAAAAGATCACATAGCATGTTAGTGAATTCCTTTTCATTTCATAAATGCAGATGCTGACAACACAAGTTAAGTATTTAACCAAGGTGACCATTCAAAGATGGTACTTAATTCACTGGTGCTGAGCTTTTCTCCTGGTACTTAAATCATTTCAACCTTGAGAGGAACCCATTTGTGATCAGCCTTTTACCTTAACCCATCCATTTCTTCCATATCATCCAGTGTAATCATCCCATCACCGAGAATGATGTACAAAAAGCCGTCAGGGCCAAAGAGCAGTTGTCCTCCCAGATGCTTTCTGTGGAGTTCTGCAACTTCAAGAAAGACTCTGGCTGTTCTCAAATCAACTTGGTGGGGATTTTTTCTACATTGTGGGAAGAAAATAATGCCATGATTGTTAAAATATGTAAGGTGAGTCTGCCAGAAAGTAAATAGTACATAAATGGGAAAACAAACTCCTGGCACATAGTAAGTAGTAAACATATATTTGAAATGGAGCTAATAGAAATTGCTGAAAAATTACATTATTTTCCAAGTTTCAGAAGTAGCCTTTAAGTTAAAAGACAATTGAGGAAAAATGTCAAAACCCTCATTCTCAATTTCTCTTAAAGACACATGGAGTTTTCAGCAAGATGGAGATAATGATTTCATTATTGCCACCTTATGGCTACTTATTTGCAACTTCTAAATAAAAAAGCTCATGAAAAGTTGATGAGAAAATAAGATACAAATTTTAATGCTTCGATGGCTTTTAGTGATACCTGGATACTGTGTATTCCACAACCCTAAGAATGTGGTCATGAGGCCCGATAGCCCACCGTTCTTGGTTGGTGGTATAAGACACATACAGCTTTCCATTTTTCTTGTAATTGGGATGGAATGCGAGGCTTAGCAGTCCTCTTTCATCTCCTCCCTGCAGTCAAATGAAAAACACAAAGAATTGTAAAGTTAATTATGTTCTTTATTGTGTTTCAACTGGAACCCCAAAAGAGTCTCTTTCTTTCTTCTGGATAATCTTTGCCCAACCTCTTTTCTTTTCTTCCTTGCCTACTGCACAGAAAAGGATTATAAAACATTTCACTTTGTGGAACTCTTTAAGGGTTAGAACAAGACAATTGTCTTGTGTGGTTATCTATGCGCAAGAGTCTTACACCACTTTTGTCAAGTGATTTGTGTTTGTAATCTTGGTATGCTAGGAAGACAAGTTTAAGTGCTGTGAAGAATTCTTTCCTGGGTTACTAGGTTGCTTGTAGTTCATAGAAGACAAATAAAAAGGTTCATAATCAACAGTCACTTCTAATCCAAGTCTCCAAAACCTAAAACACAGTGTGGGCTGCCAACTCCCACTGTCTTGGCAATATGTTTAGAAAACAGTTAAATTGCTTGTGTAATATGTAAACCTTTGCTTTGCCCTGGAGGCATCTACATCAGTTGTCACAACGATGGTGGTCTGTTCATCACAGCTAGGTAATATGTGGCCTTGCCTTGCCTATCTATATAGAAGTAAGACATTGTTACATGAATCCCTTCACTGCAAAGGGTTTATCTTTACAGAAGGATGAAGCAGAGGGAGGGGGCTTAAAGGCCACGGCTGGTGAAGGAGTGGGAGAAATGCTAGAGAGGAAAGGGGACACTAGGAAATTAAAGAAAAATCCCAAACAACTTTCTTGTGTTATTATATGAATGTCAAGGATTGTATACATTAGGCATGCCAAATGCTATAACAATTAAAACATCATCATGTTTTTAAATAGAACATTTATCTTTATTTTCTGCTAATTCAACTTGTTGAAATTCAATATGGTCTCAGCCTTTGTTTTATCCCACAAGTAGTCTAGGAATTTCTATAATGAAATCAAAGTAACTAAAATTATCTAGATCAGAGCCTTAAAGTTCACATACTAGTAAGCCAGGGAGCACTTTCTCGGTGAAAAACATGTCATAGAAATTGAATGCTGCAACTGCTGATAGCACATCACCTTATTTATTCCATTAAACATCACGACATACCCTATGGCAAAACACTATGAGAAGTTATTCCTTCTCAAGTATTAGCAGAGAAAAACAAAATCTCTAATACTGCAACCTCTTGATAAGGTCATGTTCAGTCATGGAATCACTCCCATGTTTTTGTCCCCCACAGAACAGTATATGTTACTAGCAAAGCATAGAACTGTTTCTAGTTCTTATTTTACATGGCATTCAGAATTGAAAGCTTTAGGCATAAAACTTTACTTTTAATAAACATTGATTTGTTTCCTGGCTTAGGGAAAATGTTTTTAGATACAGATCATCCAAAGTAGAACATCCAAACATTCAGAGCATATAAATATTAAAACAGCTACAAATATCACAGAACTACCAAATCATTTAAATGTCAAAAAGTCAACTTCCATCACAATCTGTGTAATTTTAATTTTAATCACAAAGGTAAAACTCTAATAACATATATGAATGACTGTTTTTCAGATTATCTTGTTCTGGTGATTTTAATATTGACTGATGGTTCTGTTTTTCTTCTGAAATCATCATTAAATAAAAATCTCTTGGCTTTCTTATGAAACACTGGAAGCTAGGATATGTAAGTACAATTTGACTGTAGAGAAGCCACTAAACATTTGAACCTCCTTGATGGATTGTCTAACGAGGCCCAAGGGTGGGATTTCGTTTGTGATTAATTCCTCCCTCGAATATATTTCCCTCTAAAGCTGTGAGTGCAGGTTAAGTACTGCATGCCTGCTTCACAAATGTTTGTGTTCCACTATAAGCAGCTTTTGTTGAAAGTAGTTCTTTGTAGTTTTTAATCAAATCATCAGAAATACAATTTGAATTGGATAGCAACATGCTTTAAAACTGTGCTGGTTGCTTTTCAGGAATTAGGAATGTAGAATTAATGCACTGTAGAAAGACAGATGGGAAAAGAGATTTAAACAAATCCACAAGTGATAGGAGACAATTGTTCACTTTAGAGATACTATCTATCACATGAATGACTTTGGGAGCATTTTTGACATTTATTAAAGTGCCAAATATGGAAACAGAAAGAGACATGTGAATGACAGAGAAATAAATAAAAAAAGCAATTTTAAAAAAGTCAGTAATTCTGAATTTTTCAGGTAATAGGATTTACAATTGATTAATTATTACATATGATCTCACTGTTAATATCAACTTCCAGGTGCAAAGTCGTGTTTTGGTTGGGTTAGAAACTTGACTACTCTTAAGTCATTTCAGAGAAATACTCACTTTCATAATGACACTGATGAAAACAATTTAATGTATTATGTAAATATCCTAGATTCGCTTGAATCCAGATTTTAAAATGATATAACAGGATTCCTAAATGTTCAGAAATTAGAAAGGACAGATATACTCCTGTTGTGCCAGGGTGCCAGGAGATTAATGTTTGCGATCTCACATGTCACTTGAATTAGACTTCAGAGTTATGTTGTCTATTTAATTAAAACATGTTACTGACAAATTATGATTTAACTCTCAGATGCAAACCTATCTCAGATCTGGATCATTTTTCAAGGTCTTATGAAGAAATATGTTGATTGGGCACTGAAGGGTTACTTGTAGATCAGGGTCAGTTACGGGGCACACCATCAGAAACACCACCAGATACTTCAGGCCCTTGGGCCCCATAAGGTCACTTCAGCTGTAGTCTTCACCAGGACACTGTTCTAGCCCGAGAGCCTGAACACTGATGCCTGAGCCAGGACTGGCAAGCGGACCAGACCTCCCAAGGTCCTGTACTTTTTTCTATTATCTTAGCCCCCTTTGCCCCAAATCTGACTGTGTGTGTTCAAGGCCCCATTCTGTTGGTCTGAGCCCCAAGTCCAAAGGCTCCCTTCTCTACACTGTTTCCAAATCTGATAACCCAGCTTTAGAGGCTCAGTAGAAAAAAAGCAACAAAGCCCTGGTAACAATATTATTAACTACTCTTCTTCTTACCCCTATCCATCCTTCCTCTTCAATATGTGTGGTTTTATGGCTCAGAGTATATGGAATCAAAATCATACACTCCTTCCAGAAATGTCAATTATTGAACTGAGTCTAGGGAGCATCTGGGGAGTTTTTATTTCATTCTTGAGCTTCTAGTGATTAGTTGAGCCAAGCTGGATAAAAAGGGAGAAAAACATATTAATAGAATGGCAAATGAAAGATTTGTGATCCAGACAATCATGCCTTCCAAAAAGACACTGACTTCTAACATTATACTTTTTTTTTTTTTTTGAGATGGAGTTTTGCTCTTTTTGCCTAGGCCAGAGTGCAGTGGTGTGATCCTGGCTGGCTGCAATCTCCACTTCCCGGGTTCAGGTAGTTCTCCTGCCTCAGCCTCCTGAGTAGCTGAGATTACAGGCATGTGCCACCATGCCTGGCTGATTTTGCATTTCTAGTAGAGATGGGTTTCACCATGTTGTTCAGGCTGGTCTTGAACTCCTGACCTCAGGTGATCCTCCCACATTGGTCTCCCAAAGTGCTGGTATTACAGGCGTGAGCCACCGTGCCTGGCCCTAACATTATGCTTTTAAAAACTGTTAACCAATGTCCAAAATGTTTATCCTCACCCATGTGAAAAGCAGTGATTTGCCCAAATATTCACATTATAATTGTACTTCGTTACTAGCACTGAGCTCTTTGTATGTTGTGCTTCTGGGAATGCACAGACAGCATTGCTAGAACCAAACTGAAAGCTCAAAGGGCAACAAGTAATTTACAAACAAGACTTTATAGTTTCCTTAATTTGGTAATGCTTTAAAAACAACAACAACAAAAACCTTACTGACTTGAACCGCACCCAAACTTCATAGGCTGCCACAAGACCCCTTCTTTTCCTTTGCTCAGCTCTTCAATGCTGTATCAACTTCTGGACAGCCATACAGCAAGCACAGATGACTGCTCAAATTTGGAGTGTCGAATGATTTGAAAATAATGTTCCCACACTTTGGAACCTGGAGACTAACTTGTTTCAGAGGAAATCATAAAATCCTCTTCAGGAATTTTTAATAAGTATTTCACTATCTGCCATTCTAGTTATCAGTGAGCTCTTAGAAGCAATTTCACAGGATCCACAGAAAATAGACAAAACCCCAAAATGAAGAATACTGATAACTTTAATGTAAGTATAGTATCAGACCTAGTGCTGGAGCTTTGGGATAAATTCTTCCCTGATGAGCAGTTTAAAGTTATAACCAATTAAGAATGTTCCTCTTTGAATAATCCGAAAGTATTTTTTATTCTTTTATTTTTTTATACATGGTTTCCCTCTGTCACCCTGACTGGAGTGCAGTGTCACAATCATGGCTCACTGCAGCCTTGAACTTCTGGCCTCAAGTGATCCTCTTGTCTTGGCTTCTGACAGTGTTGGTATTACAGGCATGAGCCACCACACTTGGACCTATTTTTTCTTTTTAAACGAACGTTGTGGGGCAGTATCTTTCACTGCGATACTTTAAAGACATTTTCTTCATATCTTAATGTGGTTAAAGTTCATTTTTTCTGATTTCCGTTTTTGCTTTAAATTTGCCCTAATGTCCTTCAGGAAATGTTGACTTGTACATTTTAGGAAACATAGTTTTTCTTAGTGACCTTTTGGTAAGTGGCTGATTTCAAGTTCAGTCATCCACAACATGACCCTATGACATTAAGAAAGCCAAAAAACATAAACTACATAATGTGACACTATGTTCAAGATATTATTTGTTACTGCCTTGTCAAAAAAAGTATTTAATATTTATTCAACAAATACTTACTGAATACCTATTATGTGTTAGACATGGTGCTTAGGGGTAAACAATCAATAAGAATAAAGCCCTGCTCTCAATGAGTTTATATATGGGAGCACATAACAAAGTATAGTTTTGAATATTGAGTTGCTTCATTCCTATCATACTTTTTTTTTGAGGAGGATGAACACTGCTACATGGTTAGAAATGTGCATGGCCAAAGAACCAGCATTAAAGATAAGAAATAAATATTTTTGATAACTTCTGACATAAAGGTTAATTTATGTATTAGCACCTGAGGTTTCTCCACTCTAAAACTTGGTAAGAAAAAGAAAAAGAAAAAAATAGCTTGGTTACATAAAAACTAAATGGCATGAAGAAGTAAGCAGAGTTTCTACAAACAGTAAGACCATCTTGTAATTTATTTTATGTACATGACACATGCACACAGGTATGAATGAAGGTTTCTAGTAAAATTGTTGCTCTCTTAATGCTCAAGATATTTCTAAGAATTCACCTAAGAACAGAGTGGTGGTATTTTGAATTTTCTATAAGATATATACTTTTCCTATAAGGCAGGCTTTCATTTTTCTTTTATTAACTGTCATTTTCTTGTCTATTTTTTTGCTGATATCCATCATGAAAAGAAAAGAGGACTTGGGACTAACATGGGACCCTCTCATGAAAATCTATGCTTTCTCTTAGACGGGAACTGTTTACTGATCAGAAATGGGAAAACGGGTTTGTTTGAGAATTGTTAGTTCAAACACAATACCAAATTGTATTCATTTTTTATTGTTGCTATAAAAATTTACCACAAACTTTGTGGCTTGAAGTAACAAAAATTTATTATCTTAATTTGTAGATTAGAGCTCAATATGGGTCTCACAGATTATAATAAATGTTGGCAGAGCTAAGTTCCTTTCTAGAGATGCTAGGAGATAATCCATTTTCTTTTGTTTTCCAATTTATGGAAGTCATCTGCATTTCTCAATTTGTATCTTCTTTCTAGCGTCTTCAAAGCCCGAAATGATGGATTGAATCCTTCTCATATCACATCACTCTGACCTCCTTTGTTTCCCTCTTCCACTTTTAAGAACTTGTGATTACACTGAGCACTCCCTACCACCAGATGATCCAGGATAATCTTCCTATGTGCTGTTTAGCCATCTTAATTCCATTGCAACCTTAATTCCCCTTTGCCATGTAAGGTAACATATTCATAAGTTCTAGGGAAAGGACAAGGACACCATTTGGGGAAGGACATTATTCTGCCTACTACGTGAATATTTTAGTCTGTTTCTATAAAAGAATCCCAAGCATTTATGACTTGTGTCTTCATGGCTATGCCCTCCTGTGAGCACTGAAAGAGGAGACCAGTGAAGTTCATCTATAAGTTCACAGGATATACTTAAGGAACACTCTGTTGCAACAAGCTCTTTCTCGTAGCTGTCAATACTGAAAGAACAATCAACATTCTTCAGAATGAAGTGAAAGCATCCTTCAGAATTGAGAAGGAAAGACCATTTAATAAAACGTGGACACATGAAGCTTTCACATATGAATTCCGTTAAGATCAAAACTCCCATGTTAGTTAAATGCATATCCAAGATACAGAGAAGGTAAAATTAAATATACACAAACAATTTCTACTAACTAGAGGACAATCTTTGCATTTTCAGTTAATTAAAACTGTGTTATTTTGCTGCGTGTATAAGCTGTGAAACATTGCAGAGCACTGATTTCTTAACAACTCTTGGAAAAGACAAGGAGCATCATTTTTCAATAGTTTCCAAAGTTGAAATTGGTCTTAGAACAGAAGTGAATCCGCTGAGGTCCCTGAGTTAGCTTACGGGAGAAACATGATTTGCTTTTGTGATATAATAAAAAACATGTTTGTTCTTTGTCTCCAGTTCTTCGCACTAAGCCTCTAAAACTCTTGGAATTTCCTGAGTGATAGGAATGCCTTTTTTTTTTTTTCATTTGTAATGAACTGCTTTAATCACACCTGAGTTTATGCTAATGAGCTGACTATTGGTGGGCTTCTAGATAACTTCAGGATGGGGGCTGGTAACCAGAGGAACCCACCATGTGATCCCAGTTCTTTGGGAGGCCGAGGCGGGTGGATCACGAGGTCAAGATATCGAGACCATCCTGGTCAAGATGGTGAAACCCCGTCTCTACTAAAACTACAAAAAATTAGCTGGGCATAGTGGCACGTGCCTGTAGTCCCAGCTACTCAGGAGGCTGAGGCAGGAGAATTGCCTGAACCCAGGAGGCGGAGGTTGCGGTGAGCCGAGATCGCGCCATTGCACTCCAGCCTGGGTAACAAAAGCGAAACTCTGTCTCAAAAATAAAATAAAATACAATAAAATTTCCTCTATTTTTCCAGATTTGGTTTCCTCTAAACTTAAATTCCAATTCATGGAATGCTGAGGCTCAACTTGCCTCTTCTCCTTAATTGTGTTTACTCACTGTTTCAGTCATGAATAGCTTAACAAATGGGGTTACCTTCTGAGAAATGTTTCGTTAGGCAATTTCATCCTTGTGTGAACATCAGGCCTAGATGGTAGAGGCCTAGATGGTAGAGCCTTCTACACACCTAGGCTATATGGTATGGCCTATTGCTCCTAGGCTGCAGACCTATGCGACATGTTGCTTTACTGAATGCTGTAGGCCACTTAATACAATGGTAAGCATCTGTGTATGTAAACATAGAAAAGGTACAGTAAAAATATGGTGTTACAATCTTATGGGACCACCATTGTATATGCTGTCCGTCATTGTCTCAAATGTCTTTATGCAATGCATTACTGTATATAAAATTTTCAAATGCTGGTGGGATACAAGCTCACCTGCATCACATTCCATCACATCTGACAAATAAATCTGTCCTGCTTCAGATAACATTGTGAGCTGCTAGAAGGTACTCAGCAATTCAGAATTTTTGGAAGTGTCTCATGGGGTATGTAATCTCTGGTATGTAGCAATTGTTCCATATCAAATCTATGTTTAGGATTTTCAAGCAATTTATCTTTTGAAGGTAGCAGATGCAAAGACAGACTAGAAAAGTACAAATGGGAGAATAAAAGATATTCCATAAGGAAATCATCTACCTGTAAGTCACAATAATTCTCTTTTCTACTCCCTTCAAACAAACAAAATAAATCAGTCATACTAGGTTTAAGTTACAGCCTACTCAGAGTGAAGATATTAGCAGTGGCTATTTTCTAGAATTTCTAGTTTCATAGCCCCTTATTTCATACACAAATGATCTTTTGATATTTCCACCTATAAGGAAAAACATATACACATACTCAGTAATATACTTATAACTATTATAGTCACAATATTTTATGTATATATGTGATGTATTTTATATGAAATTTGTATTTGTCAAATGGAATTTAATTTATTATGTTCATATCACTATTTCCTCCTAGGCTTTTAAAGCATTTGAACTGTGACATGTGATACATCAAGGCATATTAGAGACTGGATTGACATGTACCTTTTATCTTGCCGAGGCAGCAGTCAACAGCTGTGGAAACTTTAATATATGTGCACAAGGAATCCAATATAATATCAGAGAATGGTTTAAACATGAGGAACTATATGGCTCAATACGCATCAGATGTTAATAATATCCATAGTATTCCAAAGTTCAGTTTTCTAAAATATCTTCTCAATAAGACAAAATGCTCTAACAAAATTAAACTGTGTGAAACATCTACTTGAAACAAATAAGTAATAAAATAACAAGCACACAAAAAGCACAAACCCTTTTCAAAATGAAAATCCTAGCACGAAACACTTTTTTGAAGAAAAATATATAGAAATATTGGTGACACAGAGAAAGCACAGCTCTTATTCTGTGCACTTAGGCTAAATGAAAATAATGACGGTTTAACAAAATCACAAGAATATTCTTGGGAATAAAAAATGAATAAAAATTACAACCAGAAAAAGCTTTGTAACCTCACTAAACTATTATGAAAACCATAGGTTTAAGACTTGTTGAACCTTAAATAAAAATATAATTCTAGACTGAACTATAAAAGGGTAAAATATTAAGCTAACTACTTTGTTAGACACAACAAAATGTTAGATATGTAAATGAGGAACAAGTCTCCAATAGTGGAGACGTGACAGTGGAGGTACTGACTTTTTAGTACTAGTTGGTTGCACTGAGTTCTTACTGTGTGCCAGAGATTGTTCTAAGCGATTTGCAAGCATTAGCCTGTTTAAACCTTACAACTCTAGAGTTTAATACTGTTTTATTATCTTTATTTTCCATTTAAGGAAACAGACATAGAGGAATTGAGTAACTTGCCCAAAGTGCACAAACAAAAGTAGCAAACCAGGGATTGTCTGTGACTGGAAGACACACAATTCGAACTACTACGTTACAATGCTCTACCAAGTGTTTCCTAAATGAAGAAATGAACAAATGAAGAGGTTGTTTTCTCTTATCAGCACCCGCTGTTCATGAACTAGGCAGTTTTGAAACAGTCTTAAGTAACTTGAGTTTTTGAAGTTCTACAGAGGAATAAAATAACACTCATTGCTCAGTTACTTTAACTTACATACATTACTTTAAATTAAATGACTTAGTCATTTTAACTTACGTAGCATATAGTGAAGTGTATACCTCAGTTATTTTAACACAAAGGTTAATTTACGTTTTAAGGTAGTGTTGTGCCAGTAAATGGGATGTGTGAAAAAAAAAAAAAAGAAGTGCTGATTTGTGTAAATTTCTATGGTACAAATACTCTCACTGAGGCAAAGGAAAACTTCTTAGTAAATGTCTTAAATCTATGACATAAGGTTTCTCAGATAATACAAAAAGATGATGAATGTAAAATTACTTTATGAACTCTAAAGTGCTATTCGAATTGAAGACATAACTATTATAGTGCACAGAGAGGGAATAACTATTTTCACATTCAGTTGTTCTATAAAATAATAAGCTTCTTAAGTAGGGAATGTGATTTTGAAGTACAGAATGTGATGTCTTACATTTTGATCAGATGAGGAATGTGTGCACTTTATGTAGAAGAAGTATTAACTTGCTGCCTGCCATCCAAAGAACTTTTGGACTTCAGAAAATTACAGGCATGGACAGGCACATTTATACTTATATTTAGCACCAGGCTTACCACATACTTTTGATAAAGATTTGTGTATATCTTTTCAGGAGATTTAGGTGGTATGTGTTACCAGTGGTTGGTTTATTAACAAATGATTTGTAAGGCTTGAGGTAATCTAAATTTTTGTTTTAAAATGGAAATATCCTTAACTTGGTCATTGTAGAAATATAGTGTTTTTTCATTTAAAAATATATAAAATTTATACTCTAAAGTTAAACATAAAACAATTTATTTAGTAGAAAAAGATAAGGGGTGAAAGAAACAGACCCCAACATTTGTTTGTTCTCTAATAATTCCAGTGGGAAATAACAATATTTCCTTCCCACCAAAAACAAACACAATGTAAAAATGTACTTCTAAGAGTTGTGATAGAAAAATGTGTTTTTGATAGTAGCAACAACTGTGAAAATTACTTCAGAGCACTATTGACCAATATGACACATATTTATAGAAACAAAAAGGATACCAAATTTAGATTTAAATTTGGATAATCAATTATAAACTAAGGAAGAATGTAAGACTATTCAAAGAGTGTGTGAGAGTATGCACATCCATTAAAATATACATATCCCCAAAGACTAGATGACACCACAGAATAAATGAAATATTATATGTATTTGGAGAGGTTCAATTCTTTTTTCTCTGAGTGTCTCATGGATTTCACTTTTAGGACCATTCTTAAGTATAAATAGTTAAAAGAAAACCTTAAGTTGACGATATTGAGCATGTCTTGTGAGAAAAGCAAGTATTTCCTTTGGAATAAGAAAGATAATTTAGAAAACCCATTAATTTATTCAGACTCCCTTATAATTTATTTTACTTAATGGATAAGAAGTGTCTTTCTTAGAATGACTTCGTCTGTAATGAAGACAAATACATTTTCATATTTTGTTAATAATAATCTTACAAACATAAGAACTACTAAATAACTTTTACAAAAACAAAAGTTAATTTTATGGAGTTACTGGAATATTAGACTTTTATATTGAAAACAAATGAAATAAAATGGACTTATATGATTTAATTCACCATCTTTCAGGCTAAACTCTCTGAGGCATAAAGTCTTATCATTTTATTTTAAACATTAAGCCCAGGAATATAAAGTAAGTTTTCTTGATAGTTTCATGTGATTTATACCTTTTTAGTTTAATTTTTTTTCTGCTGTCAAAAAATGGGAGATTCAGGGTCTTTTCAATAGAAGAAAGAAATCACAATATTAAAGATAAATGCTTAACTATAGCAAACGGTCCAAAATTGTTTTTAATGAATTTGACCTCTCGCTTTTATAAAGTTTGTTTTTACGATGTGTGGCTAATATGCCGGTCATGCAGCTAAAAGCATTATCTTCACATCGTTACATAGAAATATAACACTGGCATACTTGAGTTTCCTAGTCATGTTTCACTACTCTTGCCCATTATGTATTTCTATTGTTACTCTAAATAAGAACTCAAATTGACTTATGTAAGAGAAAACATTAAGCAATTAAGTAAGATTATTGCTTTGAAAAGAGGCCTTGAAAAAAAACCCCAATCGTTTAGACCACCAAGGAACACTAATAAATTTAAGGAAATATGAGGTTTCCTCCATGTGACTTCTCTTGAAGAGTTATGCAATAGATTGCTGGAACTTCAAGGTCATATAACAATTATGGTACTTTAAAAATTACTTTCTAAGTAGAGTTTGTATTTACATGATTTATATGCCAATTAAACTTGCAATTTACCAAGAAGCAGAATCAAATTCTTTGAATCTTTAATATTTTCATTTACTATGTTCCAAAATGATCAAATGCAGAATTCTAACAACATAGAAGCATTAAAACACTAAAATATGAGAAATCTAAACATTCGTTTTTATAGGAGAATTATACTTACTCCAAAATATCATTAGCTACAAATCAACATTTAGAAAATAAACATTTGCCATGCTTCAGATATCTAAATTAAGAAATTCTTTTTGATAGTTGATATCTTTTCTTTGTATTAATTCTGAGTAAAAACTATTAATATATATTTCTGACCAAATGCATCTTCACTATTATATTAAGTGACAATTTAAAATGTAAAATTTTGTAATTCCATGTTTTCTTTAAGAAAGAAATCATGGTGCTATTCCATTCAGATAAAATAAATGTGGGAACCATATATTATAGAAATCAAAAAATCTGGATGAAGTTTAAAGATAGAAAAGTGATTATAAAATTAGAATAGAATTTATAAAGAAAGTCTAAAGGGAGGGCTTGACTTTCTTAAAGTCACAAAAGAAAAAACGCTGAGGAGTACAAATAACCTTATTTAAGTACATGAGGATTTATTTTAAGGAGGACAGTGTCCAGCTGTTCATCTTTTCCATAGAAGTTTCACCAACTTCCGAGGATAGATTTCAATGAATAAAAGCTTTGCTTCTTATAATTTTTAATATAATGGAAAATATACTTTAAAAATCTATGATTAATATAATTTTGGATCAAAGGGCAGAATTTGAGGGAACTTCTGATATTAAAATTTCTTGAGACTATATTGTTAGTTAACTAAGGGAAGAACCAAACAGTGAAAGACTGACCAGGGTTCTAGTATGTTCATAATTCAACACATGTAGCAGTTTGAAAAAACGGATGGAAAATTAATGAGTCCCATTCAAATTCCCAGTATCACTATGCAGAGACTAGTTCTTGATTCTAAATAGTAGGGCAAATGAAGTGTTTATAGTGCTTCCACTTTTCTGCCTGCCAGCACCCACTCTCTTCAAAATCTATAATGTTATGAACATTTATCCTCACTCACTGCACAGCTTTTGCTCTCAGATTCCACCACATCACTCAGTCATCAAGGGGCAGATATGGTATGCCAGTTGCATCCATGTTTTCATGTGTCAGATTCCTATTCATTCATAGCATGGTGTTTAAGACTATGGGCTCAGAAATCTAGACTATCTTGCTTTGCAACTTGACTCCACCACTTGATAGCTTTCTGACTTTGGGAAACTTATCTGTCTCTCTGTTTCTCAGCTTTACCATTTTCAAAATGCATGCAGTTCCTACTTCGTGGGTTGTTGCATGGAAAGATAGAAGGATGATCCCTGACAGACTGTTGGTACTCAAGAAAATTTAGCCATTGTTACAATATACCACAACTATTGTATTCTAGCTGGGGAAAGAGACTTTACATAAGAAAGGTTATACAGAAAATACATATTTCAACTTTGGAAAGGACTATAAAAGACAAGAATAGGGTGTTATGAAAAAGAATTCAGGGGGAATGTAATTCAGACAAGAGCGTCAGGGAAGACCTTTCTAAAGAGAGAAGACCTCTCTAAAAATTCAAGTTGAGACTTCAATGATGAGAAACAGCCAGAAAGGGAAGAAAGGGCAGCATCTCCCAGAGAGATACTTTATGAGTAATGAGTGTGATTCTTTGGAAAAAAAGAGAATGGAAGAGAAGAGTACAAAAATAAGTGTACCTCCTATTCTTACAGATTGTGGAGAATTTTAGGTATCAGAGGGCACACGTAAATATGGTGGAGAGAATGTGGGCTCTATTACATGAGAGTTGGGTTTGAATCCTTGCTTACATGACTTCCAGGCTGCTTGACTTTGGGGAAATAATTTAACATCCCTGAACTTCAGTCTTTTTAAATTTTTATTTTACATGTTTCTCACTTTAAAAAAAAATGACATTGTGAAGTAGAAGTTATACTACCTTTACAATAGAAAGTTACTAGTACTCAGATGGCACATATTTATTAATTATTTAGTAATCAGCTCTTTTCTTCATCATGGTGGGGATGGGTGGGAGGAGCAATGAGCACATTGTTCATATACATGACAGTAGGATATAGGAGAGCTATCCCTAATTGTATAGAAGGACTGAGAATATAAGATTGTACCAAGGAACACATAATCATTCATTCATTCATTCAGTGAATTCTTCTCTCAGAACTATCACCCCAAACCAAGGTGCCACCTTTGAAATGAATAAGGTTAACTCTAGCAAAAGTGATAGTTAAATGTTTCCACCTTGACATTTTCCATTTTAATAGGATTTTTTTTTCCATTTTGATAGTTTCAGGTGGAAAACTATAATTGGATATGGTGTTTGTTTTTTTCCCCTAATTTGATAGAATACGTGACAAGTGACTTTAGGGCGAGGGCTTTGGAGGAGGCATTGCTGACGGCACTTAGATTTATCATGTGCAGCATTTGCAGTAAAGCTGCTTGTTTTACTGGGTAGCTGGAATTATTTGAAATCAAATTTAAAAGCTAATTTAAAAAGGTATCTCCTTCTTTATATACAAAATGTAATATACGATAGACAATAATAATCTAAAATACATAGACTTATTTAAGTATATAAAGAGGGACTATATTTGTATTTATATGTATTATGTGTAATTATTTAAAAAAGAAAATAGAAATATAAGCACATTAGCAAAAACTACATAGGTGTAATCATCAAATGGTTAAAAAGCAAAACTCCTGAAGCAGCAATCCATCAGCCTAATTATGGACACAAATATCATCAGTATCAACAAATTGCCTTGCTTCTCTTTTTCTTAAATATTGCCAGATGCAAACAGACTGTCTTTATGTCACACACGTAAGCCTAGATAGCAGGAATCAGGGACTCAAATGTGAAATTACCTATCAAAATTAGCATGCATGATATAAACATTGAAGATTTTTTTATATGTATAAGCAAAATGTAAGGCCATGTTGATGTTAATATTAGAAATCCAGATATCTGGAGGTCTATATTTTATTGCTGTAAAAATGATATGGGAAGTTTTTTTTCTATTAGAAAACTGGCAATCTTTCAATTTTAATAAGAGGTAGATATCAGAGATACATGTAAGATTTTCTGGGAGCCCCTCAGTATACTGTGAAATATTATTTTGTGTAATATTACACATCATTCCAAAACAGTTTTGAAGTAGGAATATGGCCTAAGGTAGAACTGCCCTTATTAATGCTGGAGTGACTTTGGCATCCATTGCTGCTGAGCTGGTTAAAACACAGATAAAGCTAAGTTTTCTTTGAATTTCCTGATATAAATCTAAATGGAGGTTAAAAAAATCATGGACAGCATAAAGGACAGTTCATTTTTCTTCTTTGACTGTGAGAGTTTTTGTTTCTGTTGGCCGTGTCTGATGATAGGACACTGGTCCATTCTTCACATAGATTTGTAACAAACAAATGTGGTCATTTTACTTTGCATCTTTAAAAGAATAACAAAGCAAAATTTTTGACTCTTATCACCTATAAAGTAGGCCCAAATAATTTAGCAGGGACCATGAGACACTTTACAATATGGCCTTAACCTTTTTTTTCCAGCCTCCACTTCTGTCATTCCATCTCATGTTCCTGTTTTTCCAGCTACGGTGAACTCTGATGCTCCCTTGACTTTCATATCCTGATGCCTCTGCATTTGTTTGTTCCCTCTGCTCTGAAGACCATTCCCATCTAGTTTCTCTGGAATAACTTGTTGATCGTTTACGACCAGTTCTAGTGCTTCTGCAAAGTCCTCCTTGATTCCAGAGTTTAGCAAGCATGTCTTTTTCTTTTTGTCCTAGTAATTTCCAGTTATTGCTAGGACACCAGACTACCATCATATAATTTTGCATTGATTATACTACCAGTCTTCCTACTCCATACAGAAGAAATCTTAAATGGAAATCAAGTTTTATTATTCTTTGATTGTATCTCAGTACTTAGCCCAATGGTTGACACCTCTAGGTATACAAATATTCATTTTGTGGGTTAATAGTAGACTATAAGACTTATACCTCAATTTCATGAAGTTCATCCATATTTACCCAATTAATCTTCTCTTTCAAAACACAGTGTTACCAAATAAGTCATTTAAAATGATTTACCTGCCTGTAATCTCAGCACTTTGGGAGACCAAGGTGGCGGGTCATGTGTGGTCAAGAGTTCAAGACCAGCCTGACCAACATGGTGAAACCCCGTCTTTATTAAAAATACAAAAATTAGTCAGGTATGGTGGTGCACGCCTGTAATCACAGCTACTCAGGAGGCTGAGGCAGGAGAATCACTTGAAGCCAGGAAGCGGAGGGTGGAGTGAGCCGAGATCACACCATTGCACTCCAGCCTGGGCGTCAGAGTGAGACTCCATCTCGAAAAACAAATAAATAAAATAATTTACTTAGAAAAGATACTAGGGTAAGGCTTCAGTATAAACAGAACATTAACAATTTCTATTTGATATTAATAGAGAAAAGAAGCATCTTGCTAAAATATGTAATAAACAGTTATGAAAAACATTCTTCTGTTAGTAACAAATAATGGTCTATAAAATATTGGAGTAAAATTGTTTTTCAAGTTGTAGAATAATCTGAGCAGTGCTCCAGGCAAAATCAAAAGTAATTATTTACTATTTTGAGTTTTAAAAAATTTTGTACTTTACCACCATGTTCTTTTTGATGGTAAATGCATAAAAGAGAACTCATGGTAGCAGAGTAGTCCTGGAATCACTTCCCAAGATTAATGTCACTAGAAAACATCAGGCAAAGTATTAAGGGGTAACACTAGACAATTTGTTTTTCTTTGTAACTACTTGTCCAGATCTTCAGAGCAAAAACACTAATAAAAGTCAGTCATCATGATGATGTCATTCTCATAATTTCCTTAGAAATAAACTAGCAAGTACAAAAAATATTTATAATGTACGACATCATCTATGTGCCTTTCCATTGCTCAAACGTTGGGTTATAGTTAGTGAGGTTTCCTGTTTGTTATAAGGAACACACTCTGGGTGAAATAAAATAAATTAATAAAAGCTCTCTGAAATCAAACTGTCTTGTAAATCACATGTGCGCAGGTATAGTTTAATGACTACAGATTGAAACAATTGTATGACCTAATAATCCAGCAATTGATAAAAAGATATTTTTTTCTTTTGCAAACCAAGCCCTTGGGAAGGTATTTATCTGTCACTGAAATGGCTTCAGTGTCTACAACAAGCTCTAAATGATATCTTCCTAGTGGTACGGCATGGTCCCTAGATGACATTTATAACACACCAAATTTGAAGAAATAAATACTCCAATGACATTTTTGGTGCTACCACTTTAAGTTCATAAAATGTCTATGGCCTTCATCCAGACACAGAAGAACTGAGAAGTTGTGTATGTATGAGAATGACTTCTCATCTCTTTCATTCTTGCATATAACTGCTTAGATGGTGGATTTCCTCATTTATCCAATCCTGCAACTGTTTTGTCTGGCAGAGTTAATTAACGTCTACCAGTTTACATAGTTTCTTTGACATTTAACATGCTCCCTGTGACTTGTGTCTTTCAAAGGATAAAATGGACTGAGGAAGGGAACAGAAGAATCTCACATTTCTTTAAAGATATTAGAAGGCATAACTCTTCCTCTTAAGTTCTAGTATTTATTTAGACTTCCAATTTATTTTTGCAGAAAAACTTCTCCCTCATCCAAGATGGGAAAATCTTATCTTGGCACAGGTGAGCCTTTTCCCCAACACTTGCATAAATTATGCATTTTCACTTGTTGGCTGCCTGGGACTTCAAAAAAAGAATCTCCAGTTAATTCTACAGAAGGACACTCTGTCAACCGGCACCACTGGTACTCCTCTAGCAAGCCACACTTAACTTCCTTTACAATTCATATTGCTACTCAGGGCCAAATCAAGCACAGCTTTTTTTTTTTTCCTGCTTCAACAACAAGCTATTCTGAAAGTGACCGTGTTTGGGAACCAAGGCTGACTAAGGCAGGAACATGCTCTGTGTTTGACGTTGTGTTAGTTTATCATGCAATGCTCACAGAAGACAGCAGAGTTGAAAATCAGTGCTGATTCTGTAGCAAAAATTTTTAAATGCATTCATAGGCTGGGTTTTGGATGGTTATTAGATGGATTTTGTCCACAATTATTGGACATGAAATTTGAATCCTGGTTCTACCAGTTACTAGATATATGTCATCGAGAAGATTGCTTAACTTTCTGAACATGAGTTTCCTTATCCATAAAAAGGGACAATCATACCTAGATTACAGGACCATTGCAAAAATTAAATGCATTGCATCTTGCAAAAATTCTGTAACACAGTGAAACTTCAAAAAAGTGGATTCCCAATTCTAACAAGTTAAAAGCCATATGCAAATAGAATGTAAGGTGTCAAACTTAGCTTTGATAATGCTGAGGTGAACTATAGGCTGATAGCAAAAAACAAACAAACAAAAAATGTTGCCAAAAGTTATTAGGCCCCTGGAACGTTTAAAGCACTCACTAGACTAAGTGACCTTAACGGTTTTGTGGTGAAGGAATGATGCAATTGATCGAGTGAGGAGTGAAGACACTGAAGCATCAGCTTAATTTAGGGCAACTCCACACAGAATAAAAGAATTCAAAGGTGCCTGTTTTCCTTTTCCGACATAAGGCTCGCTACACTATGAGCACATCTAATACACTTTCTTGATTCCTACTTGCAGAAGACTAAAATATCCTCTGTGAAGTTGGTAGAAATTAAACAGGGATGCATCATTAAACTCTGTACTAGCTTAGAGTTAATACATTAATGTAGATTCTAAACCAAAGCCATGTGGAGGAATGGCAGCATTAAAGATGGATTTGCCAGATACTACATTCAGCCCTTTGATTTGTCAGAGCAGCACCATCTGTGGGATCACACTTTACCCTGAGTCACTCCTTTACTCCAAAACTCTCTACTTATACGAAAGCAATGTTTATTGCAATGTAGCTTCTGCACAAAACACATGAAGAGAATATTATTAGGTTGTCACAGGATTTATTGCATGGATGGTTAACACCTAGACGGACAAACATAAACAGGATTACTTGCGACATTATGAAGCTATAACCAATGATAAGCAGACTGGCTGAATATAACAATTACGTAGAGTGACAAAGTGTAGTAGACGACCAAAAAATAAATCACCCTTGCCCTGAGACTTGATCATTTATTTTAAGCCACTCTGTCACGGGGCCCAAGAAATAAAGAGCAATGCCTTGAACAGCAATGATTGGAAACAGGAAATATAGTCTGAGCATCTTTCTTTTTAAGTGTTTAAGTTTTCATACATGTTCCTGTTTTCATATTTGTCCCTGTGACTGTGGCACCCGGACTAGGGTCTACCAGAAAGTTCTGACAACTGTACAAGCTGCGTTGCTAAGAAAGTTGTGGCCTTATGCTGAGCCAGCAAATGGCTCTACATTCTCATTCCTCTTTTCTCCTTCTTTCCACTCAGAGTCATGTAGGTCTTTAATAATCTTTTAATAGTCTATACTAAGTCTTTAACTTAATAGTCTAAGTTATTAGAAACTTTACGTTTTAATTACAATTTGGATAGGCAGAGAGCAATTGCCTTTCCCATAATTTCTTTTAGTAACATTTCCTATTTGTCCTTTGTTTTACTATTAATTTTTCTAACAGATCTTTAATCTCCCCTTTTCTTCTCCATCCCAATTTCAATAACATCTTTAATCCCAAGACACCCTACTCTGGTGATAGATACTGATTTACTAGTACTCAGGATAGTAGATAACTAACTACTGCATTTTAACCAGCCTTTACTTTTAAGCATTTGTACTGATTTTTAAAAATCTTTGCAGCATTTCCCCAAAGACAGCTTCTCATGGATATCCCTGTTCTTAAAAAAATAAAAAAATCCCTCTTCTTTAAGTTTGGTGTCATAATAATACTTCTTAGAGCCTCTAGGGAGGATACCAAACTTAATTTTATTATGGCCACTGTAATTGGTGGGTGAGCCACACTTACTTCCTTAACCAATTCATATGCTACTCAAGGCTAAACCAAGAGTAACCTCTCTTTATGCTTCAGCAACAAGCTGTTCCAAGAAAGCAGTTGTTTATAGTATTGAGAAACTGTGCCTCCAAGCCACATCCCAGTGTAATGTTCAGTTGGCAAAAAAGAAGGTTGTATGTTGTTCAACAGGGAAACTTGCCTCATTCGACCACCCAAGAGGGCAGCAAAAATAAGTCACCTAGTAAAGGTGGTCTTTATACAAAGGTCAAACAGAACTTTACTGGAAACTTTGGGTGGACTGGAAAGTCCTGGCTTAATATAGTGAACTGCATAATTTAAAATGTGCTTCAGTTTTACTATAAGTAAAGCTTATTTCAAGATCAATGCCTGCCTGATTATGCTTTTTAATAAAAAGAGCAATAATTTAAAAGGAAAGAAATGGAACAAGATGGCTGGTGCAAGACATTATTTCCTAATCCTGACACAACCCTAGATGTGCCACCTTCTTACTTCTATTGTTTTTTCTCTTTTATTAGTATTTGCCTATAGTGACAGATATCTCATTTTCTTGATGATGAGAAGGATCGGAAGGGCCTATGAAAGCAGGGAACCAAGAAAAGGAGGAGTGGCCATCATGTTGCTTATATCAGGCACAAGATATTAAGTTTAAGTTAACTGAAATTCCACAGTTTTTCCAGAGTTTCTTTTTTTGGTTATTTGTTGCCATTATAAAGGTCATTTTAATGTCTACTTTATTATGTACAACTATTTAATATCAGACACGGTATAGTTAAGGAAATTTTATAATTTAAAACTCTCCAAATATTGCGGTGACTGTATGTCCTGGTTTTCTGAACATAGTTCTGGTCTATGCCCTAGTAAAACTATTCAGATATTCTTCTTAAACTCTCAAAATTGTCCCGGTTTGGTGACAAATTAAATGGACACCCTCACTTTAATATATACATCAACTATTGAGCTTGAACAGAGGAGAAAATTCTAAAAGTACACTTCTAGATAAAAATTTCAATTTTGTATAGCAAACAGTGCCCAAGGCTGGCACACAGGCACATGATATTGGTATGATCCCTCTTCTCCAGAAGCTTATGGCCTGCATGGACATGGAATGTCAGTGTACGCTGGTTAGTGCTACAGTTAGGATACAACTCATGAAGAGTGTTCTTGGGATATCTTGCATAGTGCATAAGGCTGCAGCTGTACAGTATACGGAAATCGTGGCATTGATAATGGCAGAAAGTAGCAGTATATGCAGGGGGCCAAGGTAATGAAGTCAGAATTGAAATAGGTATACAAGACCCAGGCATACCAAAGACTGGTGAAAATCCTACACAAGTCGTTTAGAGTTGAAAGTTACAGTATACAATCAGATGCAACGATGCTATTTTCTTTTCACTAGTCCAGTATATGGAACTAAAAAATGGTTCTTAATAGTGATGTTCTAAAAAATTCAAAGCCCTAGGAAATATAAACCATAATCTCAAGTAGGACTAGAATGTGTATTTAGAGAAATATGCTAAACTTTTATAGAATATCCCTAATTTTGTTAAAATATCCTTGTACAAATGATATTCTAGTATCTTCAAAGTTTTTTGTTTGTTTGTTTTGTTTGTTTTGCTTTTTGTTTGTTTTGTTTTTTGTTTGTTTTGTTTTTTGTATTTTCAATAGACACAGGGCTTTGCCATGTTTGCTAGTCTCCAACTTTTTATCTCATGTGATCCGCCCCCCTTGGCCTCGCAAAGTGCTGGGATCACAGGCGTGAGCCACCGTGCCCAGCCTAATTCTTTCTTTCTTTTTTTTTTTAGATGGAGTCTCACTCTGTTGCCCAGGCGGGAGGGCAGTGGTGCGATCTCAGCTCACTGCAACCTCTGCCTCTTGGGTTCAAGCAATTCTCCTGCCTCAGCCTCCCAAGTAGCTGGTGCTACAGGAGGTCTTTAAAGACTTCGGCCAACACGATTTCTCAGGGGGAAGTGTGCTGAGAATCACGAATTGACCATCCATATTATGGGTCAGTAAATGTTTTTCTTAAAGAGCCAGATATAATAGTAAATATTTAAGGCTGTGTGGGCCATGGAGTCTCTCTGGCAACTGCTCAAACCTTGCTGTTATAGCACAAAAGTAGCCACAGAGAAAACATAAACAAATGATGTGGCTGTGTTCCAATAAAACTTTATATACAAAAACAGGCTGTGGACAAGATTCAATCTGTAGTTTGCCAAGCCTGAATCTAAGTCATTACCCTATCGTGTGTCTTAAGGATACTTTACTCTGGCCCAAAAGCTAAGTAATGTCCACATATGTGGAAGCAGTTGGTATACTATAATTTATCATAAGTTTTAAATTCAATTAAATTTACATTATTTGACTATTATCTTAAATTTAATTTCTAAGAACCAACCATTATAAACAGTGTTTTTTTTGTTAACTCCTTACCATTCCTAAAACAAAAGGAAACATTGTAATTAGTCACGATTTTTTAAACTACAGCTTAACTTTTATGTTCAGAAACTCCTCATAAAATACCATACTTTTCTGTATTTTTTTTGTAAAAATGAGGATTAAAGTGAGTAGCTTAGCTCTGATTGTTTATCTCAAGTGATGATATTTTCTCTCTGTCCAATCTGATCCAAGCTTCTTTATTTTAGATAAAAAATAAGAAACATTAATTATTAATTACATATCAATAGTCTAAGCAAATTAATAGTTTCAAAATTACTGAACAAGAATGTACAATCCTATGACCTGACAATGGAACTTTATTCTGGAAGTTACCACTTTAATGTGGGCAAGATTATAAACCAGAGACTCGTTTTCAGTGTTCAAACTCTCTCAGGTTTTGCCTTTCTTTCTCTCTTTGCTTAAATCTATTTCTTCCTCTCTAAACCCAAAGATACCCAAGCTTTCTGTTATCAAAATCCGCATTTGAGACAAGAAATGGAATTTGCTTTCACTAAACTAAAAAGATTGGTAAGGATAACAGTCAGCTTTCTCAGGAATATTTGCATTTCAATAGAGATTAAAGGCTAATAAAAATTTGGCTGATGATCTTTGAAAAATATATTTTACACACCCTTGCCTTTGTACATACAGTTTTAACTTGTTCTTAGAGTCTTAGTGTCAACCTTTTAAAAAATGGTCTCATCTGTATTTTGTTTCACACAGAGATGGCGTTTTCCTGAAAATAACTAATAGTCAACAGCAGTAATGCTGCTGTTTCAGTCTCTCTTCTCAAAGCTGTTAAGAAATTCCATTAATTGAAATATCAATGAGAAGTGAATGCAATTCTCTCTCTCTTTTTGTCCTTTTAATAGATTTATTGTTTAGAGAAGTTTAAAGTTTACAAGAAAATTGAAGAGATAGCAATTTCCCATATATTCCAGTCCCCTGAAATTCTCTTCTTTTACTTTGATATTTGGTGGTGTTTTGAAAGAAATAAATCTAACCCAGGGTGAATGGGTTTGCCAAAACATGGTGTCATGTGGCCCTTCACTTTGTTTTCATGGGAAAACACTGCATTTCCTTTGGTTAAGAGCACCTGAACAACCAGCAGGCACTGTCATCCCTAAAGGAATCTGTAACCCATGCTTTCTAACTTTCAGAGCACATTGGGAAATTTTCGCTGTCCTGCAAATCTGTTGCTTCCTCTTCTGCTTCTCAGTTCCACTTCTCGGTAAATTAGTCTGTAGAGTGCCTTCTATATCCCCCATATTTCTAATCTACTGTACTAATCACTGTCACTCAGAAACATGAACTTTCTGGGAAAGCTTACAGCAAAACATCAGGCTTGTTAAATAATGAAGATTAATTTTACAAATAATTCAACATGAGTATGGCTCTGTGTGGCTAGCCAACCTCAAATAAACTATTTTGTCTCTCCAGGCTTTGGTTTCCTCAACTGTAAAATGAAAGAGCTAGGTTGCATGATTCCAAAGGTAACTTTCACTTCCAAAAGTTTTATAATTTTATAACTAAAGCATATGGCCCCCAGTAACAGCTATTTTATTTGAAGCCCATCAGTCAATTTTGCCTTCCCAACTCTGATCCCAAAAGATGACGTGGAAATCTGATTGCCAGATAAATGAGATCCTAAAGCATGCTGCTGTGAGATAAGAACTCTGCAATTTGATAGACCTCTGAAGTCCAAGAAGCTCTGAAGAGCAAAAGCAAAACCTTTTTCTGTAAGTTTCCTGTATATTTATTTGCCAGCAAAACTAGACCTGAATGGTTGTGAAAAAATTCATAGTCTTTATATACTCAGATGTTTTTCTGCAGTTAGATTAACGTATTTGATTATGAGTTATATATTACCCAGACCCCGTGGGTAATATATAACATATGAACCATATTGGCTTAATATACACCTGAAAATCTTTGAATTCTATTACTTAAATAGTCTCAGTGGTGAAGAATAGTGAAGGATGATGAACCTTATATATTTGTAAAGACCTAAATACTACAGTATTTCATATTTTACATATAAGAATAAGCTGTTTTCACATTTTTCATACCTTTACGTACATTCTTTGAAAACTGGTCATTTTCATCATGTATCTTTTAAATTATTAGTCAACCAAAATATTCAGTTACTGAGAAGTTCCCATTCTTTGGTAGGAATAAATGGAAATTTTCTGCAATTTAGTATTTTGCAGGTCAGTAGTAGGAACAATGAGATGGCTTCAATACCCTAACAGTGAACAAGTAAATGAGATGACAGTTGAATTTGCTTATACAGTAATCCTGAACACAAGTCCAAAAGCCCTTATTTCTTCTATCTTCTTTTTTAATACCATAAATCTTTACCTGAATGCTTACAAATAGTTTGTTATAATCCATCAACATGTAAAAACAGAGTTTCTGGATTTTTTTCTAGTTCCTCTGTTTCAATTAGAAGTCCAATAATCATTTGCTCAATGAATGAATCCATCAATGAACAGCAAACATATAGTCACAGCTCTGATGTAGAGCTGAATCATATTACTTTTGCAGAACTACAAAGTACAGGGAAGATGTTAGTACTAAGTTCCTACATAGAGATCTTGGAAAGTAGATTTTTCTTCTGAGCTAATTTCCACAAATCTGTCAGTTCTTCGATCAAACAAAAAGTAGTTTTGTAACTGTCTTCCGGTAATAATCATCTAACTGGGTTTTTCCATGGGTAAAAAGCTAGTTTTAAAGAAAAACTTCTCCTTATCATTTGAATGAATGGCAAAATGAACAGCATGACAATGGGTCAAGGTGGTGAAATAAAGCAGAAATGTTATTTAAACTTTCTAGATAGGTATATTAAACATTGCTTTTAGAATGGATATGGCAGACAATAGAAAACAAGAAGTTTTTTTTAATAAAGCACAGTAAGTACATAAGCATGTTACTAGGCAGAAAAGACTAAAAATCTGTGACATAATTACATAAAACTACTCCTACTTAAAACTCAGATATATGACATGAAGCAGTTTTTTCATTAAAAAGAAATTAATTTTTTATTTTTGAATGCTTATTGTGTATAGGTAGCATTAATTTCATGAACATGTTTAAATGTAACCAAGGCTGTCAATGAGAAAGCAAATGACTAATTTAAAGACTCTCCAAACTGCTAGATGTAAAAGCACACACATTCTCCAACAGAGTCAGGATTGTGCTTTTTAAACTTTCTCTTGTTTTCATTTAAGTGAATAAACAAGAATAGATTTTAATATGCATATTAAATAGCCAGAAAGGCACACTAATAGACTAATGAGAATGTTCAGAAATGTCCTGCATATTTCAAAGTGTAACTCGCAATATTACATTTTAAGTAGTCTACAGCATGTTAATCATACTATTGTGACTAAAGACAAATTAAAACATGTCATAGAGAACAGAGGCCTCAGAAAATAGGCCTCACATCTACAACCATCTGATCTTTGACAAACCTGACAAAAACAAGCAATGAGGAAAGAATTCTCTATTTAATAAATGGTGTTGGGAAAACTGGCTAGCCATATGCAGATAACTGAAACTGAACCCCTTCCTTACACCTTATACAAAAATTAACTCAAGATGGATTAAAGACTTAAATGTTAAGACCTAAAACCATAAAAACCCTAGAAGAAAACCTAAGCAATGCCATTCAGGACATAGGCAGGGGAAAAGACTTCATGACTAAAACACCAAGAGCAATGGCAACAAAAGCCAAAATTGACAAATAGGATCTAACTAAACTAAAGAGCTTCTGCAGAGCAAAAGAAACTACCATCAGAGTGAATAGGCAACCTACAGAATGGGAGAAAATTTTTGCAATCTACCCATCTGACAAAGGGCTAATATCCAGAATCTACAAAGAACTTAAACAAATTTACAAGACAAAACAACCCCATCGAAAAGTGGGTGAAGGTTATGAACAGATACTTCTCAAAAGAAGGTATTTATGTGGCCAGCAAACATGAAAAAAAGCTCATCATCACTGGTCATTAGAGAAATGCAAATCAGAACCACAATGAGATACCATCTCACACCAGTTAGAATGACGATCATTAAAAAGTCAGAAAACAACAGATGTTGGAGAGAATGTGGAGAAACAGGAACGCTTTTACACAGCTGGTGGGAGTGTAAATTAGTTCAACCATTGAGAAAGACAGTTTGGTGATTCCTCAAGGATCTAGAACCAGAAATACCATTTGATCCAGCAATCCCATTGCTGGGTATATGCCCAAAGTATTATAAATCATTCTACTATAAAGTCCCATGCACATGTATGTTATTGTGGCACTGGTGTGTTGGCAAAGACTTGGAGCCAACACAAAGGCCCATCAATGATAGACTGGATACAGAAAATGTGGCACATATACATATGGAATATTATGCAGCCATAAAAAGAATGAGTTCATGTTCTTTGCAGGGACATGGATAAAGATGGAAACCATCATTCTCAGCAAACTAGCACAGGAACAGAAAACCAAACACCGCATGTTCTCACTCATAAGTGGGAGTTGAACAATGAGAACACATCGACATACGGTGAGGAACATAACCAGGGCCTGTTGAGGGGTGGGGGGTAGGAAGGGATAGCATTAGGAGAAATACCTAATGTAGATGCCAGGTTGATGGGTGTAGCAAAACACCATGTAATGTGTATACCTATGTAACAAACCTGCACGTTCTGCATGTGTATCCCAGAACTTAAAGTATAATAATAATAATGTCATACTTGTTTACCAAAGTTAATTAAATGCACATAATGGAGCTCAACATCACTGGAAAGAAACTGTGAACTTTAGAGCTGCACGGTACAAAATATTCCAAAATTATGTTACCAAAGTACAAAACCTCATCATTAGATGTTTCATAATCTCTATATAAGCATTTTGGAGGCAGTTCCTGATATACTTCTGTTATTCTTATAGATTTGGATGCAAACTACAGTGATTCCCTAATAAATACGATTAATGGACAGAAATAAAATAGAAATTTTACAAAATCCTTTCCAAATAAGGATGGGACTATACGTTGTATAGATGTGTTTATTACAAGGCTTCAGCTACTCCTTTTTTGGGAGATGAGCCATTTTCTGCAACTTAGAAGTTACTAAGTGAGTCTTTTTGACTTCATTGCTTCTGGCATTTCAGCAAGGCTTTCTGGGTGTATTTCACTGCTACCTCAAATGTGGGTATCTGGGTCTACAGGTCTTATAAAAGAAAGTAGATATAAGTAAGCAAGAAACAAATATTATGTGAATATTAAGAAAATACCACTTAATACGGCACACTCTACCAAGTGAAAACCTTAGTTGGGTTGCTTTATAAATCTTGAATGTCCCTAACATATGCCACAGAGGAAAGCCCAGTACTAAGAAGCATGAGGAGAGAGTCAGGCAGGATTGACTATTAAGAGCCTGGACTCCGGCTCTGAGCGGCTTATTTGTTCTGTAAGGAGTGAATGTCTGTTGTTATCGCTGCCCAGTGTCCACACGCTCTTCCTCGACTAACAACACCTTGAATTCCCCTTGGGGTTGTACCCTTTCCACACTTGGGACTGAATGCTTTGGACTCTGTCCTTGGCTCCAGAGAAGTTCTGGGACCCATTAGCGGCCCCAGGGTGGGTGTGAGGCCCAAGCCAGCAGCATTTGCTGAGACCGCTTTGGTACCCAGGGAAAAGCAGCCCTCATTCTCCTGGATTCACTAAGCTGGTAGGATGTAAGCCTAGAGCTGCTACAATCTGTGCCACAAGGAGAAAGCTTGCGAAAAAATGAAGCCAACACAGGAGAAAGTAAAATTATTTTGGTTTTTGATTAAGCCTATGTGAACTCAGTTTCTGCTTTTCCTAAGATCTTCTTCCCTTGCATTCATTTTTCACTTCTTTTGAGACTCAATTCTCCCTGTCTCCCAGACAGGGAGAAGCTCCCAAATCCTGTACTAGGGGGAGAACAGCAGTCACAGTAGCTAAGGTAACATTTGTCTTAAGCCAACTGATTATACAGAGACCTAACACATCACTGGGAGGCTGGCCATAACTGTCTTTGCTGTCTACTACAGAATCCCTAGCTGAACATGTAAGATACTTTATAAGGTACCCTCTCTGGCCTGATCCAGATGTTTAGCCTGATCTCAGTCTCTTCACCATGTTTTTTGCAGGAAAGGCAATGCCCATATCTTTTAAGAATCATTCCCATGTGAGTCACAGACACCCTGAGAAGGATGGGGTTACCTGTTCTTTCCTCTGGTGTTTCCAATACTTTGGTTATACTTTCCTTACAGTATACATCAGGTCGTTTATAGTTTTTCTGCTTCTATTTCCTCTCCCTCATTATATTTGAGTTCTTCATATCCTTGTTGGTTTTTCTGCCCACCATCCATTTACCTTCATCTGATCAAAGCTCACTAATATTCCTGTGGGGAAACTACCTTCCACATTCTAGGTCCTGTGTTTTGGGCTGGGCTCCAGACATGGCTCCAGAGATTTGCCCTGTTCATTGCTTATGACATATAATGAACGTGTCTTTTGGTCCAGGTTGAATGGAAACTGAATAGCAAGTCTCCAGAGAATAATGCGGGACATGCTGTAATGGTTATAAGCATCAATTTGCTTTCATGCGTAATTTTTGATGAAACAAAAACAAACACACAAACAATAACATAAAAAATTCTGCACCTAGCCATATCTAAATAGAAATGTACATGATGATGAACAAATGCTTTTGGCAAGATTAAGATAACATTTTATTCTAATTTTTATTTTCAAATTCGTTTCAAAATTGTGAGTTTGGTTGCCATTTTCTTAAGTAAAATCTGCAGTATTATTATATCTCTCAGATCCAAATATTTAGGGTGGGGAAAAGGGGACATTTTGTCCTGGATTTCTTGGAAGCACATGCCTGTGTATTCCCAACATTAGTGTCATTAATTTAATATTTTCTCCATTATTTAAAGATTGCCCTCAGTCTGTTGACAACTCTTTCACCATTGGATTTCTCTCCTGGGTGGCATTTAAGCTGTATTTAAAACGTACGTCTTGTTTACATACACTCTTGAGCCAGAACCTTTGGTTTATAGGAAAGAATTTTGCTGATCTCTTTCTTTCCCCACTGAAAAATTACTGAAGTTATATTAATGACTGCTTATGGTTGAATTCCTCCAAAGGATTGATATCAAATGCAAAGTTTAGACTGCCTGGCTTTGCTTATGCTATAAACTGAAATATAAACCAAAGAGATTATGGAAATATTCTACATTTAGTCTGTATGTTCATATACCTAAACATTCTCTGATTAAAAATTAGGTGTGTAATTTTTTAGAAAAGCTTACTATCTTTAGTAATATTTCATTGAACAATATAGTGTTTTATGCACATACATACATACATATGCATATGTAAATATTTTTAAATCAAATAGTGCAATCATAGGTAACAAAACTGAGCCATGAAATATTTTGTTCAGGAAAGAATTAAAAATACTGCCTTATCCAATGTCAGCCAAAACTAATGAGAAATTAATAATCTCTTTCTATTTTATGTCCTATAAATAAAAATTATTTTCCAATGATTTCAGTTTAATATAGCCAAATAAGGTTTTGTTAATTCAAAACTGAATCTAAATTCCTATGTTTGATAATTTCAATGCATTTATTATTCCAAAAAAGCACCATAAAAACTTTCTCATAATGGAGACAACAAAGTTAGCAAGATTTGTCTTCAATAACTATTTTGTGAAAAATTAATTGTATTCTGACATAATATCTTCATTCATCTCTAATTGTTCTTACACATTTTCAAGCCCCATAGCAAGTTCAAATTAGCAAAATTAGAGAGATTAAATTGTTCTAAATTTTACTATGAATCATAATTTAACTATGAATCCATTTGGAACTCATTTGTATTTCAATTCATTTCATGGTATTTAAAATTAAAGTATAGAAATAAAATGCTTATTGGGATGCTTCCTCTGGAGGTTAAACAACAAATTCTTGGTTAACACTATCTTCTGTGTACAGGCGAGACTCTTTTAAAATGATATCCAACAATGTGACTAACTGCCTTGCAGAAATTTAGAATTAGAAACGCAAAGGTTAGCTGAAGTTAAAGGTCATCCCCCTACAGGCAAAGGGGGCCAGTTCCCTACCAATTTTCTAGCAGAACTACTTCCCTAGGGCACATCATAAAAGTAATTTACTGACAACTCACCTTACCAGGGGTCATCTGGGGCCTCAAGTCGTCTGGAATTCACTTTTAGAAGCATGATTAAGTGGGGACAACTATTGGCCCTGAAGTATTTATGCTGAGAACAAATGTCTGTCAGAATTAAATTCTTTGTGTGTGGTGGTTTCAGACTTAAAAAGATATGTGCCTGATGAAAAGCACATATATTTGATTCAGCAAATTAAATTTCAGAATGAATATTGGTTAATTGATTTATTCAGTTTTTTTTTACCCCAGAAATCCAAATCGAGAACGCAGTCTAATAAAAAGGATCATATATTTACCAAAAGTTAGTTATATTGTTTTCAATCTTTTCTAGTCCAGTTTATTCTCACAGTGGAGAAAAAATGCATTATACTATTTTTAAAAAGTGAGGATGCCATTTAAAGCCAACTAAGAAAGTTGGCTTAAAAAAGAAATGACAAGAAAAGCTATTTCCTAATTAAAACAGATCTCCTGCTTTTATTTTTTTGACATAAGATATTGGGTTTAATATTAGACAGAGATGGCCTTTGCACATTAAAAAATGCTAGAAGTTAAAATGTGTGTACATTGGACAAAATTAAAACATTATTTGACACTGTGGGTGGGATACAGCTCTAATCTATACAGCGCATGGAAACGAGGCTGGGACTTTCAATTGCACAGCACACATCTCAGTAATAACAGGGGATGAGGCATACAATTTCAGGGAACACCCACAATGAAAATTATTCTTTCCAAACAGAATTGTTTTGGAATAAGTTAGGTTAATTGGCATCAAGGGAATTCTTTCAAGGAAACACAGAGCCCTGCAATCCTTACATGTGCAAGTAAGATGATCAAGCATTAACCTCTTTCCCTTTTCAATTTTTCACATCTAATTTACTCTATCCACAGCCAAATTAACTTCTGTAGATTCAGATGCAGGTAGGAAGGGGACAGTTCTTTGCCAGCTTAACATACAGCCTGAAAGAATGATTTGTTAGATGAGGTTATTTTTTCAAATGGCAACAACAAAGAAGAAACCCACTGTGGATATTTGGGATTACTCTACTTTTGAGAGTGAACTAAGGGGACTTTATTAGTAAGGTCAATTATTTTACAATTTAAAAAGCTAGAAATTCCCTACAACAAGCTTTCCACATCCCCTTATTAGAGATCTATGTTTTTATATTCCATTATCATTTTAATCCTCTTTGACTTCAGGATACATGGATTTTGACCTTTTATATGCTAAATCCAAGTATAGTTAACCTTTTAAAAAAATTGTGTTTTCCCCCCTTACCCCCTTTAAATGTGCATTTCCCAGGAGGAACACATATGTGTGTGCATGTGTATCATTCAAACAGTGTTTAATTGTGGTTACCATTTTCATGAATTACCACTTACAGCTGGCATAGAGTGAGCCTTCTTCATTACATTACCACAGTTGATATTTTCCTATAATTTACAACCTTTCACCAGAACCCATGAAACATCCTATGTTGCTAATGTACTGAGTTTCAAAATTTGCACTTTAAAACTATGAGAAAGAATGTATAAATTTTGGAAACGCCATGTGTAAAAATGCTTATGTTTAATAGGAAAAATTTTGCAATATTCTTCCAAGTATCGACCCACTGAAAGGTAGAACTGAAAGGAACCTCAGATATTAATGGTTCTCTCATTTTACAGGTAAAAATTGCGGCTCATGTGGTGAAATGACTGGCTCACAGGCACAAAGAACATTCACAGCAGAGCTGGTACTAGAAGTCAGTATTCTACCCTACATCCCCACTTCGACCCTTGCCTCTCCAAGTCTACTCTCAGCATGGCTGCTACGGATCTTGTTTAAAAAGTTTAAGTCAGATCATATCACTCCTGTTCAAAACCCTCCAATGGTTCCCCATTGCACTCATCTCACTCAGTATAGAAGCCAAAGACCTTAGCAGAACCTGTACACTTCGCGGCCCCACCAACACTCAGATGCCCAACTCTGCAATCTCATCTCCTACCAATACTCTCCTCTTCCTTCACTTAGTTCCAGGCTGGGCTTCTCCCCCACCACCTCAAGCACTGTCCACTTCGAGGTCATGGTATATCTTGACCTTGACCAAGGTTTGAAAATTTACTTCTGTTTCCCTGCACATTGAAGACATTATCTTGTCATTAACCGAAACCTGAAATCTCAGTACACGTTGAGTTACTGCAGCTTTCAAAAGTTTAATTGGAACAATGATGATCATACAGAAAGACAACGCACCTATTGAGCAATGAGGCAAGGTACCCACATGAACTCTGCATTGGGAGTTGCTGACTGGGCTTCTGTATTATTATAAGGGGGAAAAAATCAAAATAAAGCAAAGCATGCCCACTATTTCCGAGCCTGGACAAGCATGGGGTCATCCAATGCCCAATCACACTGAACATTTCTCTTTTCCATAATTCTCTTGGAGACTTGCACTATTTTCCATTCCTCAGAATTGAGGAGCAAGAAGGAATCTAAGGTATTATTTAGCCTAGTCCTCTGACTTAAAAGATGAGGCCATCACGATCCCAGAAGGGATCATGCCACCATGGTGTGGCAAAACTGCTGTCATATGGACAGTAAATGAGTGATATGGCTATGCCATGATTAGTTCTCACACATCCAACTGAGGTGGGATATTACAGGAACGCAACCCATTAGAGATCAAAGGCTCTGATAATTGATGCTATCACCTAAGTTTTATTTAGTAGTTCCTCCAGTAACTAATTCTCAAGGGAAGAAGCTCACCTAGTCATGCCCAGAATACTTTTCAGTTTTTGTCTGCCTGTTTGTTTGTTTGCCCAGAAGTTTTATATGCACTAACATTTAATAAAGGCAAAATCTTAAGGGGGAAAATAAAACCCCTCCTTGGACAAGGAGACATTGTCTGCAGGTTGCAATTAAGGAATTTATGCAATTAAAGAACTATGTCAACTATAGGGTAAAGCATTTTGGTGCAACAAGCGTTAAGATTAGCCCCAGGGTGATGTACATAGACACCTCGGGTGTAAATATATTATTAACGTCATGGGGTCAACTGATCTTCCAAATCCCTGGAGATTTAAACAGAAGCTTTAAAGGTGATACAGAGAAAAATCACAGACAGGGCAAGAGAATGAACTATGTGGCTTTTTCAACCTCGGGTCACAGGTTTGAGTCCAGTCTAGGGTAGTAATTGATAACTTATGACAGATGTTTGGTGACCTGTGTGTGGGGGGATGTCGGTTCAAGTTTTGTTTCACTTTTCCTGAGCAGATGTGTTCACAACCATCTGCAAAGATATTTACACTTATGGGAGCCTCATCACCACATCTTTCCTAGAAAGCCTAAGAATGTAATGGAAATTAAATTTTGTTATTTCTATCCTCTTAAGAGTAGCACTTATGCATTTTTTTCCCAATCTCAAGCATCTTTTCATTCACACACACAATCATTTTTTTCTTTTCTTAAAGGAATTCTTCTGAACAGTTGGAAACTGTGGGCTAAGGTTTCTTATGAAACAGACATGCTTCCGTATCTAGAAATAGCCTGAGGACAGATGCCATTTTATTTAAGTTTGTGATCTGTTTGGATCAAGATGGGTTAGAATAAGATGCTGGTTTAGAAACAGCTTTTTAGAACTAAACAGTGTGGCAAAAACCTTAATTACTTTTGCACCAAACTAAAAGTAAATAATTTATATATATATATATATATATTTTTTTTTTTTTTTTGACAGAGTCTCTTCAGTCACCCAGGCTGGAGTGCAGTGGCACGATCTTGGCTCAAGTAGCTGAGATTACAGGCATGTGCCACCATGCCTAGCTAACTTTTTATTTTTATTAGAGATGGAGTTTCACCATGTTGGCCAGGCTGATGGAGCACTCCTGGACTTAGGTGATCCACAGGCCTCGGCCTCCCAAAGTGTTGGGGTTACAGGCTTGAGCCACCACGGGGAACGAATTTAGCTTTTTTTTTTTTTTTTCTCCCTCTGTCCCCAGGCTGGAGTGCAGTGGTGCAATCTCGGCTCACTGCAACATCTGCCTCCTTGGTTCAAGCAATTCTTCCGCCTCAGCCTCCAGAGTAGCTGGGACCACAGGCGAGTGTCACCGCGTGTAGCTAATTGTTGTATTTTTGGTAGAGATGGGGTTTCACCACGTTGTCCAGGATGGCCTCAATCTCCTGACCTCGTGATCTGCCCGCCTCCGCCTCCCAAAGTGCTGAGATTACAGGCATGAGCCACCGCACCCAACTACTCCCTCCCAACTCCTGACATTCTAAATCTGTGCTGTGAGCCATGGTTGCTAGTGGGCAAAAATATGTGCCTTCTTACTTTTCAGTCCCAGTATATTTCCTTTGCAAATCCTACAATTTATTAACTCTATGGCAGACTGACACAAACCATGTTCCAAAATAAACACAAAAAAGACCGACGTTACTATAATATCCAGGTTGAGAAAAACTACTGTGAAAGCAAGGAAATGCTGCTGAAAGGTTGCTGTAGTTCTTGTGGGTCGGCTGCTTTGTGTTTAGTCATCATTAGGCAGGTGCTCCCAGAAACTCCAGAGCTGGGGAGTTTGCAGAGTGAGGTGAGTAGAAATAGCCTATAACTAATGTCAAAAGCTGATGCTGTCAAAAGGTGTTGTTTTTCTCTAGTAACACATTTAAGTGAAAATATGTCCTAGGTTTATCTTTCTGAGGTAAAGAAAACACTTCCACATGCATCAGTAACTTTGTTTCCATGGGACTGTCATGTAATTTTGGTGTGAATGCTAATGCTATTACAAGTTTCCCCTAAGTTATCATTCACATACATTTTATTTTATTCATTATTTATTTTTCTTTTCTTTTTTGAAATGAGGTCTGACTCTGTCACCCAGGCTGGAGTGTAGTGGCAAAATCATAGATCACTGTAACCTTGAACTCCTGGGCTCAAGGGATTCTTTCGCCTGAACTTCCCGAGTAGCTGAGACTACAGGTGCATGCCATCACACTCGGCTAATGTTTAAATTTTTGGTAGAGATGGGGTGTTACTATGTTGGCAAGGCTGGTCTTGAACCCCTGGCCTCAAGCAATTTTCCTGCCTCAGCCTCCCAAAGTGCTGGGATTGGAAGTGAGCCACCAAAATTCCTGTTAAGAGGAAGTCTTTCAACACCAGGGTACATTGCTAGCAGTGGTCCCTGCAGCTTGTGAGTTATTCTGGGGGCTGGGCATGTTTTCCTTTCTCTCCTCCTTTTTATGTTAGGATGATAGATGATGGCTAACAGCTTATAAAGCACTTCACACTTCTGTGTGATTGTGCATGCAAAATATTAGCTGTGACCTTTTATTGTCTCTACTTAACAAATGAAGAAAGTGACCCTGGAGAGTTAAACAACTTGCCCAAGGCCAAACGACCAGTAAGGCTTGGTAGAAACAGTGGTCAGGACCCAGGCGTCTATCCCTGACTCTAGATGCTGGGCTCTCAGCCTCTTCCTTGAGCATGCTGACACCAACCATCATCACCGTTGTTTACTCAACATGCTCTGCAGTCTCTCCTCTCATGCAGTGCTGCTCATCGGAGGCATACAGCAGCATTTGGCAACACAGTACCCTGGTTGAGGGCACAGTGTCAATCTGCATTTAAAATCTGTCTGTGGTACTTGCTAGCTGTATTATCACGGCAGTTTCCTTAATATCTGGGCCTCAATCCCTTTATCTGTGAAATGGGATATTAACACCTACCTGACAGGGGTTCCAGAAGTAATCAATGTAATGACTATCAAAGTAAGTCCTTAAAAATTGGTGGTTATCATTAATAAGAAAGAAGCGAGTGTCTGCTAACAACACGGCTTGCTTGAAGACTATAGTATTAAACTTTATTGTATACTTGAAATTTGCTAAGAGAGTAGATTTCTTAAGTGTTCACACACACACACACACACACACACACACACACACACACAACTATAGTATCAGGAAATGATCAATTATCAAAGGGAATTCTGTACCAAAGGGAATTCTCTGCCATTTAGAGATAGGTCTGTGATGTAAGATATTTTCTTTTCATGAGGTAATACAGCCACTGGAAAACAATGGTAACAGATATCACCATTAGATTCCTTATTTTTTTTTTTTCCTAGTCAGAGATAGTCTCTAGAAAATGGTAGATATCTCACTTAGAAGTATTTTCTTTAAAGATGGCAGACTTTTTCTAGGGTCCAGATTTCTTGGTTTTTCACTTGTTTTAAATGGTTATCATAAGATTTCAAGATTTATAGCTTCTATGTCCTTTGCCCTTCAAATCTTAGGTAAATATAAAGATATTAATGTAAAAACTTTCCTTACCTCTGCCGTGACTGTCGGGACCTAAAACATAGGAGAAGGCAGGGCTTTCTCTACTCAACTGGAGAGACATTGCATCTGCCACTCCAGTTTCTGCCTCAGCAAAAACATGATGTCAAATAATCTATAGATTAAACTGCCTTAAACTGACATAACCACATAAATGCACACTTATACTTACTAAAAGGTTTTATCAATAGGATAGCAAATTCAAAAATAATAAAAGAATATCAGAAGCAAAAACTAACTCAACCAAATGGAAAATTACACTGAGATTATTTCACATTATTAAGGGACTTTTTGTTTGTGAAAAATAATTTTTCTTTGTGGGCATGTATACATTTAAAATCATATTAAAGCTATAAAATATTGAAAATGACATTTTTTTCACAGGGTAGAGAGCATTGTGATATAAAGGATCAGCAACACTCAATAAAATATAGTTGTATTCAAAGTCATGTCATCACTACCTTGACATTAAAAATAACTGCAGTCAAAAACTTTACTTGCCAGAGGCCAGGTGGAATTCCAGCACTTTGGGAGGCTGAGGCGGATGCATCACTTGAGCCGAGGAGCTTGAGACCACATTGGGTAACATGAAGAAATCCCGTCTCTACTAAAAACACAAAAATTAGCCAGGCATGGAGGCACATGCCTGTAATCCCAGCTACTCAGGAGGCTGAGATCAGAGAACTGCTTGAACCCAGGACATTACAGTGAGCCTAGAATGCACCACTGCACTCCAGCCTGGGCAATGGAGCAAGACTCTGTCTCAAAAAACAAACAAACAAAAAACAAATAAAATGTCTTTATTTGCAATGTGCATTTCATTTATATTTTTACATGACATAAATGGTTTATAATCAGGATTTTAAACTATAAAAAAAGAAGTTGCTTAAAAGTTTTATTTTGGTGAAAACAATTTCTACCACTTTTTGAATAAGTTTATTTATTATTTCCACCAATATAGCAGCTCTCTTTTAGATGAGGCTTAATGGCTTCTGAGCAGTAATCTGACAGGTCAAGAAGTTTAAAAATGCCATTTAGTATTCAAAAATATTCCACAAGGGTGATTCTTCTATTGCAATATTTAACAAACATAATTTGTTGCTTTCTTTCAATTAGCACAGGTTTTATTCTAACCTAATGCATGCTTAAAAGCAGAATTCTCAGCAATTTTTCTGGGGAAGCATTTGTTACATGGTCTAATAATCATATGTGTATGTGTGTATAATGTATATGCACGTTATGTTACCAGTACTACTTCTGAAAAATAAATTCCTTCTCAATCTGCTTTGACTCATTTCACTCAAGTAAAAACACACTAACACTTCATAGGTTGCTTTAAGATTGCAAGTCAAAGAAAAAAATGTAAAAGTTAGGTTTGACAAAGTTCAGAGAAATGGAACATCAGCCTCCAGGGTTGATGAGCACTTAGATTTCACTAAACTTTCGATGCTCATAAGTACATGTGTGATTTACAAGCCTGCGAAAACAGAGGCTGCCCCATTAGGGCTTGCCCTGCTGGACTCTGCATCCTCCTGCACATGCTCCTGTGACTCCTGGGCACCCGGACTGCTGTCTCTCAAGAGCCCCACCTCAATGGGCTCAGTCACCCGGACAATCAGCAGCTTTCAGCCTTACGGTCTCTCCTCCCCTGGTAAAAGGACTGATTCTAAAAGCATCTTTTGAAATGAGTATCCAAGTAGATAGAGAGGGACAGGAGTCCAGTGACACTTGTTCCAATGATAGACAAGCCTTTCAGCTTTGTGCGCTGTGTGCTGCCAGTGGAGGGCTGCTGAGGGTGTGAACCTCTTCGTTCTCTGGCTACTCGCAAGAACTAAGTGGCAGAGAATGGTGCTTACTAGTTTCCTTAAGGGGCCACCCGGTAAAGTGACAGGTGCAGGCATGTCCTTCCTTTAACACACATGCAAAGCTAAGACTGACTTTCACATTCTTGACAGTCAGGAGCACTTTGGAGAAATTACACTAAAGTATCTTCTGGTGGCCTTGTCACTTGTAACAAGGGTTTACCATATATAATCACAATGCACATATCTTAAGATTAGGAACAATGGCAATTTTGCCAACTAGCTAAACACCAGATTCCAAAATTGAAGAAAAGCGGAAAAAAAATTAATGGGTACAGCCATTTCTCAATTAGAATTAACTTGAGATTTTTAAATACCTTTTTTTTTCAAATGGTATTTAGTATGCCTTATATCAAGCATCGTACATGCAGCCAGAGTTAACCCCATTCTTCACTCAAGTTGGATAAGTAATATATATAAGCTAAGTAAATGACAAAAGGTACAGGGCAAATGACAACTGGTGTCCAACCAGCTGCTCTTAGCTGTCATGTCAGAAACAGGACTTAGGTGTAGGCTTGGCAGAGAAAATATGTCTCATTCAATGTGTAACTGACCCAGAAGTTTTGCTGTTGACATCAGTGGTTTTCAAATTGACTACATACAGAAATTACCTAAGAAAGCTTTAAAAACATATTGCTACCTGGGTGCCAAACCCAGATATTCTAATTTTTGGGGGGATATAATAATTTTTTTATTTATTTATAAAATAAAATAATTTATTTTATGGTTTTGAGATGGAGTCTCACTTTGTTGCCCTGGCTGGAGTGCAGTGGCATGATCCCGGCTCACTGCAACCTGTGCCTCCCGGGTTCAAGTGATTCTCCTGTCTCAATCTCCTGAGTAGCTGGGACTATAGGCACGTGCCACAATGCCAGGCTAAGTTTTTGTATTTTTAGTAGAAACAGAGTTTCACCATATTGGCCAGGTTGGTCTTGAACTTCTAACCTCAAGTGATCCTCCCGCCTTGGCTTCCCAAAGTGTTGGAATTATAGGCATGAGACATTGCACCCAGCTTGGCTATAAGAATTTTTGAAAGCTCCTGGGTGATTATACTGTGAAGCCATTCTTGAGAGCCACTAGTCTATCATTGCCAAGGACTTTACACAGATACAGCTGGTTTTAGTACTTGCCGGAAGCTCTGATTCAGAGCTCAGATTAAGCTCAATTTAAAGATTTCAAATCACCCGGTATCTTAAAGAAGTGTTTCTCTCTGAAGATAGTACAATTTTTGTAAATTTTGCCCTTTGGAATAAAACAATAACAACAGAACAATAATAATGCTGCATGTGCACATGCACATACATAGCCACACACACAATGAAAGTTTTAAAGTTTGTTCATCAATTTGACACTTGGGCCATTCTTCACAGTGTTAGTGATTAGCTTGCAGAGTACACTATCGTCAAAGACACACCAAATCACTACATATTTTTAAAACATATTCCTGACTTATGCTTTAATCTCAATGCCACAACTTTTTTTCTATAGCAAAAAGAAGTTAATTCTTTAGCTTGTGCTGTGCATATTCTTCAGATTAACTTTTTCTCTGGGAACTGCAGACAGATTAGCCCCTAAGGTACTACAAGTTCTTACAATTCAGGCAGCATGATCTTGGTGTTTAAAAATAAGACATCATATTTTTAGCTTCAGTCAGAGCCATTTAGGAAGAGTTGTTCAAGTTCCCTTATGATTGGCTCTTGGCTGATGGTATCTGTCTTAAGCAGTTATAAGAATCAGGGTTGGCAGAGGTTTAAAGAGATAAGCAAGTCCAACTCTTGGCCACAAAAAAGGTCAGCCTTTGCCATGTGACAGAAATTACTACCAATTCTTAATCGACATTAGCAGACAAAGATTTCCAGATTTTTTGTATAGCCAGCAAGAGATTTCAGAAACTCTTATTATCAGGAATTCTTTCTTATGTCTGACTTAACATATTCCTACTGGTCATCAATTTATGTAATTGTGAAGGGGGTCTGCACTGTGGTTTGTGTTATTCTCAATTTCAAATATGTGGAGGTTGGGTTTAGTATGTATTACCAATTCTGTGATTTGAGTATTGCAATTAATACTTCAGTCTGTTAAACAGCTTTATGCCCCCTCTTAGAATTTTAAAACTAAAAAAATAGAGTTAATATATATAATAATTAATGAAAATTCTTATTTGCATTTGTGCAAAATGATTATTGACAAACACAGAATACTGTCTTAAACATAAAATAACTTTAATATATTAAAGAAGCCAGAAATAGCTGTGAAAATGCTTTTACATTACATGTCTTTGAGGGGCAACCACCAAAATCAGTGCTATGACCAGCTCATGAATGTGGCAGCATCTGTCTCATCATACTGACAGTGGCCTTAACTCTTCCAATCAGGGACGTCTATGGGGAGTTCAATAGACACTGAAATGAAGGTTACCTGCAGCATAACCTGCTTGAGGTAAGAAGGATGTGATCTCATTACTCACTATACACACTCTGTCATCCATGTGATATATTCCTATCTTGTTGACATAATTAGTGCTAAAACACTAAAGAAATTTAAAATATTGCACTTTACAATATGTCATGTAAGTTCACTAGAATAATAGATTTTGAAATATATTTTAGGTCCCAGAAACCCTGGAGCTCTTCTGGAGAAGGAGGTCCAAATTCTGCAAGTTTTCTTGCAAATTTGGCCAAGTTCTGCAGAATTCCTAGAAGACTGCAGAACACACATACTCAGAACCAAGAAACTATTATATCCTTGCTTGCACAATTTTATTGCATGATGAAACATCTCCATGTCAGAACTGAATTTTCTAATGAATCATCAGAGATCCCTATGAAGAGGGTAAATTGAAATAGGAATGCTGAAGAAACCCTTTAAAAGGGTTTCTTATATTTACATATTTACACATGTAATATTTACATATTACATATTTAAAAGGCAGTCAAATTGAGGTAGAAACAAGAACATCAGTTCTTGTTCTAAAACCATTTTCCAGTATTCTGAGCCCTTCTTACATCTATATTTTATCATACATATCTTTTTCATACAAATAGTTTTACTCAAAGCACATTTGAAAATTATTATTAATATTGATATTAATTCTCTCAAATATTCTCTCAAATATCTGAAAACATTTTTAAAGCAAATTGGCAATAAGTATTATGGTTATAATCTTCAACTGAGTAATGCCCCTCCTGTGAATGCATGTTTAGGAAGTCATCCATGATAAGATTAAATAAAACGCACAAGAATAATAAACATTATTTACAATGGTAAAAATTAAAGACTGAAGTCATCTAAACTCTCACACAATAAGAAAATGAAATAGATAGCAGGAATGTATCTATATTTTTTCTGAGTTGTTTCTTCTGATTTGGGTCTTCTTACCACTGAGTAGAGCACAACAAAGCCAGAAAAATTTCATTTCCATGTGAGCAGGAGACTATAAATCCTCCTTCAGTCTTTTTTTTTTTTCCAGTTAAGAAGTGAAAAGGATAGCCTGTTCTTTCCAAATCATATTGTTACTTTGTTTCACTCTAAAACAGTAATGCGCTATTAAATGTGTCTTCATTTTAGAATGTCATCATTTCCTTTATAGTTTAGTATTGCTAATGTTGTACTCTTATGAAACAAACTTGACAATAATTTTGTTTACATACCTAGGTTATTTAACAGGAGAATTCAAATTAGAGAAGTGAAAAAGGGCAATATATGTTATATAGATGGCTAGTTATAGAAATATTTGACTTACCTGTAGAAACATTGTACAAGGAAGTCATACTATAAGTAGCATTTTTTATGAGACAGACTCGAAAACAGAGATGGTGAAAGAATGATTTGCAGTTGCCAAAATAACCAAAAGGTCTCTTTGCTTCTACTAGCAAATGTTGATGTACAATCCTGTGCTATGACCATTAAACAATATTTAAACAAATACTTTATAAAGTCAAAGATTCCTTTAAATTTTTCAATTACATAGGGAAAGTATGTCAAATATCAATTAGATTGCACAGCACCACAGTCAACAAATAACAGAAATTTAATGTCACTGTCCTAGTTTTTCAGGTGCCATAATTACTGTTTCCTTATGTTGCCCCCTTATTTTCTCCTGCAAGATTCTTTCTTTTATTACAAAGAAATGCTTTCACTGAGGAAGGTAACACTAAAATAAAATTAACATAGCCACCACAAAAATATATAAAATTTAAAAAGCCAACCTTTATTCCACTTTGAACAAGTTTGTGAATGTCCAAATAAGGCTCCTTGAAAATTTCTCCTTCAGGGGTAAGTATCTTCACATAACCTTCTTTTTCCAGAATGAAGAGACGGTGCGAGCCATCCCCACTATGCAGGGCACCAACGGGCTGCCGCAGCCCACTCACAACCTCCTGAATACAGAAGCAGTTGTGTTTGTGCTTTCTAAACAAATTAAAGAAAACCAGTAAGCTTTCTTGAGATGAAGGAGATAAGGGATGCACTTGGCATCCTGTTCAAACTCTGTTTCCTGTAGGAATCATGGTTTTGAGAACCATGAAGTGCTGCTAACCCAAGGGTCACAATATAATTCTTTTAAGTGGTTCTTTTAAATTCTTTCAATGGTAAACGACAAAATAGTCCCCTATCAGAAAGTAAAATAAGAGAATCAAAACATGTATATGTTTTCAAATACCATTATCTTATTTTCTCATCTTTCAGTGACAATAACTAAAATGAGCCTTACTCACAATAAATAAACCTTACAGAAGATATGTAGAGAGAAAGCTTTAAGATCTATTTATAGAAATCTGATTTGTTAATAGTAATTGCGCTGAACACTTTCACAGTGCCATAGGCTAACAACAATTGTAAAATTCAGGCTTAAAACTATACCCATAAAATTCACACGAGTCATAGAGAAGCCAAGCTCATAATATAAGATGAGTAGTCTAAGTATTAAAAGCATTTAAGCTATGATTTTAGAGAAACAAACTACCACAAAGAAAAAAATAAAGCATCTGGAGGATATAGCTGCTGAACATAAGCAGAGACAATTGATTCACTGTCAAACCCACAAGATTTGTCAGTTGGGTTTTTTTTTTTTAAAAGATTAAAGAGCATTTATCTTTATGAACCTGCTGATCTCTTCCACTTTGTCGTATTCTTCCATCTGGTCCAAGTAGTTAGATGCTGGTCCTCTGACTTGTTTTCTTGGAAAATCCGGAAAGCACAGCCCACCATCTTTTCTTGCATAGTAAAAGCAAAACTCATCTGCAGTTGTTTGAAGGAGACCTTTAAAAAATATAAAAAGACTCATTAGAAACACGTAGTGTCATAGTAAAACCACCTTATTTGAAAGATATAAGATCAGGAAAACAATTTTTAGAAACTAGATGGATATTTTAGGAAGAGCCTAGACTGAAATAAAAAGACACACCTGTAATTCCAATACTTTGTGAGGCTGAGGAAGGTGGATCACCTGAGGTCATGAGTTCGAGACCAGCCTGGTCAACATGGTGAATCCCCGTCTTGACTAAAAATACAAAAATCAGCCGAGCGTGGTGGTGTGCACCTGTAACCTCAACTATGCAGAAGGCTGAGGCAGGAGAATCATTTGAACCTGAGAGGTGGAGGTTGCAGTGAGCCAAGATTGCACCACTGCACTCCAGCCTGGGCCACAGAGTGAGACTCTGTCTCAAAAAATAAATAGATAATAAATAAGAAGAAAGAAAAGAATTGGCGGTTGGGATTTCCATTTGCACTTTAAACAAAATCTAAAAATTGTAGTAAAACTGAAATAACATTGTATTGGGTATTTTTAAAGTCTCCTGTGAAGTACAAATAAGGCAAACTTGGCATTTATCTTGTTATTGCATTGATTTCTTTTCAAGATTCTCTAGTTACTGTATGTTGTACTTGTGAGCTTATCTCATCAATATTTAGCATTTTGTCCTACGTTACTAAAAAATTCCTCAGATGAACAAACTAGAATCAAGAAGGAAATAGGCCATCAGGTGCCAGTTTTGGTTATTTTACAAGTTTTAGTGTATGGCCATTCACATAAGATTAAATAATAAATCTAATGAATAACATAAAGTCATATCCTATGATAAATAACTGACTGTGTAATGATCAAGCAATGAATTGATGCTTGATCATTATAACAGAGCCTCCATTTTCAAATACGTAAGTGCCTTTTTTCTGCACCTTACTTATAGGAGATAATGATTAATTTGTAATAGAAAAATTATATTTAAAATATTCCTTCAATCTTCTAAAAAATATGAGACTCAATAGAAGCTAAATGAAAGATGTTTTTTCTTTTCTTACACATTAAATATTTCATCATATAAAGACAGCTAACTTTGAATATGAAAGAAAAGAACTTTATGGCAAAAAAGTTTTGATATTACTTTTACAGTTTGAGTTAATAGGGTGTTATCTTTCTGGGACATATTAAAAAGACTCACTTCCACATGCTAATGATTTCTGTTCTCAAAATAGGATGGTGCTACCAGAGACAGCCTTATATACGGTCCTAAATTGCTGCTTCTGGTCTTATACTTTATGTTATATCTAAAGTTTTGATTTTTATGTGACAAATTATATTATCATACCTCATCAATTTTGTGATAAATGCACTGAGTAGTTGAGTGGAAATTTACAAGTTGTATAACAAATTCAGATTTAGCAAGGATTTCTAAGAATAAGAATTTGGAATCAGCCAATTGAGACTCATCAATGGTGCATAAAAGACACTACAAGTTTACTTTCCGTGTGCTTGACCTAGAACCCCTCAAACCTAAAACTTATCTTAGAATGTGAAGGTCCCAAATGGTTGTAAAGCTTGAAGTACATTTTGACCTAACTTTTGAGTGAGATGTATCAGCCTGACCTTTCTGAGAGAGACTCTTCCAGGCCAATTTCTGACTGAGCTATTGGAAAAGATCTTGTCTTTGGCAACCAGGAAAGTAAGAGCAGATGTCCTTGGGAGTGTGCGTGCGTGTGTGTGTGTGTGTGTGTGTGTGTGTGTGTGTGTGTGGTGCAGGGCACAGAAAAAAAGAGACAAGCAGCTGGGAAGTGCTCCATGGGAGGGGTAAGCAATTGGAAAGTTATCTTTCTTTGACAAAAATTCAAGGATTAGGAACTGGGGAGAGGAATGAAGGCCATAGAAGCATTTACTTATCTTTGGCAATTCACCATTTGCAAAAGATAACTTCCCCCCTCCCTTCTTTAATGTGTAAGCGTTCAGATGAAAATTGCCTAATAGGGTTCAACAAGTCTCTTAGAGGTAAAAAGGAAAGAAAAACTAAATTAGCTTGATTGGGTTCGTTAAATCAAACTCTTTGCAAAGTTTTGGGCTAGATCATATTTTGGAACTATTTACCATCAGGCAACAAAATCTCCATATATTTATTATGCATGCAGGAAGACTGTCATACTATGGTCATATTTGTAACTGAATATGTGAGTGAGAAATTTAGTTTTAATATGATGTTTGCCTGCAGGGTCACAGAAAAATTGCAAAATGCAATTCAAAAGAGATTTCAAGCTTGCTTTTTTTAAAAAAAATGTGTGCTTCAGCATTGCTGTCTACCAACCAATACCATTTTAAGGGGAAATTAATTAACAATGCTGGGGGCTGATTCCATTTTATAGAGAATTAGTAGCTGGGACAAACATGAGGAAATGAGAAGTCATTTTCAAATGGAATATCAAAAGACTAATGAATGCATATTCATAAACTTGGTGGCTCCAGAGGTATGATGCTGCTTGGCAAATTAAGAAAAAATGAAGAATGTTAACAATAAATTTACTCCAAGCTTCTTACATAATTTAGACAAACTGAATAGCCTATGTGTAAAAGAACCAGCTCAGGAGATTTTTACTTAAAGACATGGGTATTTTCTTTTTATGATCGCTTAATTTTGTTTAAATTTAAGTATCTAATACTTTTATTAATACTTTACCTTAAATGACCCGATTCTGCAGTGAACAATGAATGAATAAAGAGACATATTTTAACATTTATTGCCAGGGAAGATGTAATTTACTTAATGGTTCCCTCTTGCTTGGCATTTTATTGAAAGTGCATGTTTAGCTTACTTGGGATCATCATAATATAGTCAGGTCTACTAATAATCAACAAACATGAATATTCCAGCAGTTGTATTTTTTTAAGTCCTGGTCACTTATCAACTATCTTGGATCTGTAAATGTTCTCCCCGATCATGAGCCTGGTTCTGCTATACCACAGAGCACCCTATAAATACTGACATGTAAGATAAATGCTTCCTGCGGAGGATTATGAGTTCTCCCTTTTCTCTCAGCATGTATTCCAGAGAAAAGTTATTTTTCCTCATTATAAGTGTTGCTCATCATGATAAGGAAAAAAAAAAAAGAGCTACTGACTCACTGGGAGTAAGGCCTACCCATGAACATATTCTAAAAGAAGTGGTGGATTTTGATATATTCATCTATTCCTTCTGGTTTACTCTCCTTGAGACTAAGAAGACACATGTGTAAGGGAACTGACCAGGGTTAGGAATGACTATGGACTAGAAATATTCAGTTTGAATCAAACCCTTGACCTTGGCCTTCTTAGAAACAGGATTAAACCAATTGAACTAATTTTGTGCAGACATTTCACACTACAATAACCTACTGCTGAGAAGATGAGGTCGATGAGTAATAAAAATCATTATGACTACAGGTATAAAGGAAGAAGCAAGGCCAACTAGATGTCCACTGATATGGTTTCCATAGAGTATGTTATACCTCTTTTAATGATCAGCAAAGTAGCTACCCTGCTCAGTCAAGCAGAAGAAAAGACTTGCAGAGATGAGAGGAGAGTTCTTGGCATTTGTAGAAGTTTTGAGAATTTACTTCTCTAAGTGAATTCACAACCCACTATATTGCTTTGTAATATCTTCCCATTTTTGGGAAAATAAGCAAACTATGACTATTTCTTAATTGAGCTTTCTAGAAAGTAGCAATCTTATAGGTATATGAATATGTTAAAGTGACTGTGCTTTCTTAAAGCCATGAAGCCAAAGCAAATGGTTAAGTCATTTATATGTACATTTCTTCATGTATTGGGCAGTAAGGAAAAAAATGAAGATGTCTCTGGAATTATTTTCTCTCTCCCAATTCTTTCAGCATTTGCCTTAGCAAAATACATCCCATGGGGTACCCTCCTCTTCAAGTTTTTGATTTGTAGAATGATGAAACTATTAACGAGGACAGTCAAAATATATTTAGTTTCTTCTAAAAAAGAAACACAAAGTAGCTGTTTTCCAACACTTTGAACTTCAGAAGAAAGTGAACAATATCATTAAATCAACTTAAGGGGAAACGATTAAAAATTTGCTTTTGTAGTAATTTCCAAAAAATCTGTGTTCCACAGTTGTAAAGACAGTTTGGTGCTGTGGGCACGGGCTTGGGGGGTAGGGACTGATCAGCATCTTAGTCATTGTACTTGAGGAAATGGTAACCTACATGCCAACGACCAATCCAGGCAACAAATCGATTAGGGTAAGTAATGCAGAGAGCGTGTTACTACAGCTCGATTTTGGGACAAGTATTTAGAATGATCATTAGCATTTGACACATGCAGGGGCAGCCCCCTCTGCTTGTTGGTAACGCCTTCCAGAGTCTCTAGAAAGCACCCTTGCTGCTCTGTCCACCTCTAGAGTGGAGCTTTCATCTGGATATCTTTCAAAGCAGCCTGGGTGGCCACCAAAAGCACTTGACATCTTGATGCACTTCAGCAGTTTTACATATATACAAACTTTGTAGAAAAATAAATTTGTCATTCATCACCACATATGTTGATCTGGAGAGTGAGGTGATTGCAGTTCTGGCTCTGAGCTGTTTGCTGTGCTCTTTCTTTCAGTGGATTGCTTTTATTTTATTGTTTTTTGGAAGCTAAAAATTACTTCAAATATATAAAGACCCCCACAGATAAGTCCCCAAATCTAGCATGTTGTATTTATCTAAAGTAGATAATGATAAATAAAAATGCTAAGTGTGGATATCACTTTCAGTTTATAGTCCTACAGGCAAATGTGTAAGACTTGAAATTTCCAGCAAACATTTATGGTATCTAATCTGTTATCACTTCTCTGGAGGCCATCTAGGCAACCATGACCTATTCTACTTTGCTTTGGGGAATGTGATAAAGAGGAAGAAACAGCTGCTTGAGAGAAGGCCTAGGAACACAGCTGCGGTTTATGAAGACAATAATAACATTTCATATTGAATGGGTTTAGATATATGTCATGCTATATGCAAGAGAGCAAGCAACCCCAGTCAAAATGTTTTCTAAAGTTATTAAGAGAGCTATATTAAAAAATACAAAAATCCACACTTTCCTGTGTCAGAGAAAAAAGTAAAATGTACATAGCACTTTAAAAAATTCTCTCAGTGCATTCTACAGTTCTTAAAGCTTGCCTCTTTCTTAAATACTGCTTAATCTTCAGTAGATTTGTGTGCTACTTTGTCTCCTAACTAAACAGAATCTGTCTCATGAAATTATTTTCTTTCTATATGTTGAATCTTCCAACTAAAGCAACAGCAACCAAAGTTTACAAACTTTTGATGATAAAAATTAATTAATGACTATTTATGCTTTTTGGAGTCCAAAATACGATAGCGACTGGGCATGTTCATGACACTATACGTGTAAGAATATCCATATCTGTCCTATCACATTCTCATTGTACAACATTGATTAAGGTGTATGACTTCTCCCAAGGCTCAGGTTTCCTCATCTGTCAAATAAGGAGGACTCTACTGTTCCTACCTACCTCACAGAGTAAAAATTAGCCATTTTATTGAAAGTGCTTTGTAAGATATTACTTTTTTGGATTCCTAATCATATTTTATTTAAGGGTCTATCTTACAAGTTAGTGGACATTCTCCAATTTCATATCAGTTGTGTAGAAGAAGACGCTGCCTTGATATTGATCCTGATGGGTAAAGAAGGTACCAAGAAGAGATTTGGACTGAGAAGTCAATGTGTATGAAGATTACCACCTGTATTATCAGCTTAACAAGAAATATATAACACGTCAACAAAACCAATTATACTATTTGCAGACTGAAATTACAATACTCCCTTTAGAGGGAATAAAAGTTATAAATTTGGAAATGTTAATTAGGAGGTAAAATAGGTATTTTTAAGGGCAAGATGAATTTTACAAGTCTTGTAAATAAGCATTTAAGAACACGTATCTTACAAGGAGATTGTGTGGTGGTTTACTTCACTCGTGCACTTTTTTTTCTTACCTGGAATATGGCCTCGGCAAGTGTAAAAGAATTCTTTGCAATAGTCTTTGCAGAGCAGAGGAAATACCAGGTCTCTTTCCAAGACTTCTCTCTCAGGTGAGTGGAACAGGCTTTGAGAATGTGGAGAGCAAAGTGCACATTTGATTTCCTCCAGTAACTTCCCGCATTCTGTGTTGTTGGTAACAGAAAATATCTGAAAGCCATAAAGCAGAAACAATGTTGTTTTAGTTAGGTAAAGTTTAGCTTTAGTTATTATTATTATTTTTTGCAATTGTGTAAGTACAACAGTCTAATTTAGCCAGTGAAGTTTTCTGAAAAGAATTACTGTGTCACAATACAGAATGCCTTTATAAGGATACAAGTACAGTCTCTGGAACTGAGCTGGGAGAACAAAGGGCAGGGATACATAAAAGTGCTTCTTATTCTTGCAAATCAAAGACATTTCATCTGTACTTCAGGTGTAAAAAGTTAAAAGGCTATTATATTTAGACTCTTTAAGGTTTTATTATTTCATTCTTCCTCAAAGTGTATACTGAATGATATTTAACTTTAAAGTTCTAACCTTTGTCCAACTGTGTGCAAACAGAATTTTTCAAGACATGGCTTATTTGTGTCTTATGTGAAGATCTATTTCATTTCTGAAATTCTTAATATGGTAATCTCAAAAATGTACTTGGGCTACATTTTTAAAATTTCAATTAATTTTCAATCTGCATACTGCATTAAGGAAAGTTTTCTAAAGTAGGATAATATTTGCCTTTTGTGTTTAATAAAAATAATATCTAAAGCAAAATTGAACAGGTTAGACCAATTTTTATTATTCATTATATCTTAGCCAGGAAAATTTTTCTAACTAGGTCCCTGGGATGTTATATGTATGAACAAACATAAGAGTTTAATAAAGTGTTTTTGAATAATATGTAGTAAATTTTAATGAAAAATGGCTTACCTTCATCACAGTTTTTTACGATGATATGTCTTTTATTTCAATAAGACCAATTTGAGTTATTGATTCATTGAGTTTAGCAATTAGTAGACAGAATAGGTCTTGTTGTCTAGCAGTAACTTTAAAAACCTGATTTCAGAAGTTTCTTTAATATATATAGAAGACAATAACAACACAATATTTGACATGTGAAATGTAGCACTGTCTAAATCAAGTATTAATTTTTTATATTAAAAACACCATAATGGAATTGAATTTTATACCTTTTCCCAATTCATCTAACTATATTCATACGTTATTACTTCTTTAGAACTGTCAACCAAAATTAACATTTTAAATTCTAGAGCGTTGTTTTAAACAAATATTTCATTCACTAACGAAGGTTCTAATTTGAGTAAATCTATGGCTTCTATTTTTTGGGATAATGTTATTCTAGGTAATCACAAAAATTTAAATCTGCAAGAGCAAAGTAACTAAAAAAAATCATTGAATATAAGCATGCTGAAATTTTAGTATGCAGCAAGTCCAATAAAAGTTAAAAAAAAATATGATGCATTGTAGCTACGCTATTCAGAAAAGTTATTATTAACCACAATTATATTTACAGTCTTATCAATTTATTTAAATAACCATTGCTTAAATGGATAAAATCTTCTGAAAGGAAACATACACTACACCCTTAGAATTTGCATTCCAAGAATGTTTTAAATGTGTTATATTGTCCATACTCTGGCAAACCTCACCAGAACTATTCAATATTAATAGTGTTCAATTCTGTTCTGTTTGTTTATCATATAGCAGTCCACTAAGAACAAAACAATTGCAGGATGCCGAAGCCACCCTTTTTTGCTGGCTTAAAACCTGGAATGTAATTACCTTTTGTTTTATGGAGATTATGCATGCTTCCATTTTTTATAGCTGAAACAAAATGATCCTCATATACTCTCTCAGCTGCTATCCAGGAAGAGCTTGATTTTAGTGCCTAAGTAATTTTGTCTTTTACAATTTTTGGAATGTGTTCTGGCCACAGATCTCTCATCAAAAGTTTCAGAAGTAGGATTCAATAAATTATCTGAAATCAAGTATAATATTATTCTTTTTAAAGTTTCATGCTGTTCCGGCCCAGCAGGACGGTAACATTTTGCTCTGTGTGAGGTCTGCAGTGTAAATACCTATTTGAAGATAGATAAAGCCATCATTCTGGCTTTGGTTTCAATGAACCAATAGTCTTATTGAAGTCAATTAAACTGACTCAGCCAAAGCTGCAACAGTGTTTTAGACAGATGAGTCTGGGTGTGTGTAGGGTGATTTCTACTTTTTTGCCTATTTGTCTGTGTCTTATATAGGTCCTTAAGTTTATTTCTGACGATGCTATCAATTTTAAGAAGAAATTTAAGCTAATTTCCTGTTTCGATTTCTAAAAGCCATATACAAAACCATCAAATTATAGTGGTTTTAACTAAATATACTTCAGAAATCATGTAAAACTTCGAAACATTATTACAGCATGCCTAGTAATCATTGTGGCTGTTGCTAATTTATAACATCTGGCAGGTCATCCTTTAATCTTTAGCCACACGAAAGTAAAATCCATAGAAGAAGGGTAAGATAAATAGGGGATACACAGTAAAGTGTGGCCTCCAACTATAGCTTATCAACAAATAGTAAAATGGGTGACAGAGACCTTCTGTATTTCTCTTTATTTACCAAGTAACTAAACAAAGAGGGCAAAAGGCACCCACATGGGTTCGATGAGGGGACAAAAGGAGAAAATACATGACAGTATATTAAGATGTCGCCTTAAGATCATTTGGTTTACAAAAAGTTATTTCTAAAAATCATATGCCTACAAGGTTGTTCAGCTGTTGGGTAGAACACATGTGTCTCTCAACTATAGTGCTGGATTATGTCATTAAAGAGTTCAGTTTCAATTTTAGGCTAATATGTAAATAGATCATTGTACTAAGGCAGCTGTTAAAGGGACCCCAGGATGAGTTATTTGTTTAGTTGGATGTGTTCAACAATAGCCTTTGTCCCTGAAAGAGCCAGAGCAAACAAATGATTGTAAAAGGGCACACTTGAAAACAATTACTTTTCACCCATTCCTTGACAGCTTTGGCTGTGAAACCACCCAAGGTAGAGAGAGCTCTATGCCTCTGTGGCTACAAGTTAAGTTTTAGAAATGGGGGTTATATAATTTGGTTGCAGATTCAATTTGCTTAATGAGAATTAGATCCTTTTAACAGGCTATATTTAGAAAGTGCAATAATATTGCTAAGATAATATGACTTTCTAAATTTTGACAGTAATTATTTGCCATAGTAAACAATCTCATCACAATATACAACATTATTAAAATATTTAAAAAATTAAAATAAGAGCACAATTCCATGTCTAAAGAATTGAAGTCAATTCTAGTTCATTAAAGAAAATTTCTTAGCTGAGAAACAGGACTTAATTGCGTAGCTGAGCATGCTAATATTTCTACTATCTATTTGTCTAAGAAATTCTTCCTGTAGGAAAAAGCTACTACTGTAGTTTCTTGAAAGGCTGCAGAAATCTTTCTGGGGATTTTTTTTTTCATAAACAATAAAGGACCCTTTCAAATAGCAATCATCCCTCCTGTATACACATTATGAAATAAGATCCTAACATATATTATAATCCAGGAAGGCTTACGGGAAAAAGGGAAACACTGAAGTTTATTATAAAATAACATGTTTTAAAAACTATTAAAACTTGAGAAGTAACATAGGTCAAGAATGCATATGCATACCTATAGCAAATCTCTATTTTGAACAATTTGGGTATTGTTAGTTTATAAGCCACTTGTAATGGAACCAGCAAAAGTCTAGTGTACCAAAGTTAACTCAGACACACTTTCCAAATGAGTAGGGGTTTGTTGGAGATTGGAAGCACATAAAACAGAAAGGAATATGTATAGTTAACATGTCAGATTGCTTCCTAAAGAATGATTTCTTTAAAAAAGTTTTTATATAACTACTCTTAAGGACTATAACTCCCCTCAGTCCCATCTCCTTTTCCCTTCTCCCCACCATTGAGTCAAGAACAAAATTTTCATTCCATATGTCCCTGGAAGAGTTCAGTATTGCAGGGGTCTCTAGATCCTCAGTTTATTCATAGCATGTATTGCACCAAGGAAGGCTTAATGGCAAATATTTCTAAACTTTTCTCTGAATTTCCTGGTTCTTTAGGGCTGCTGATAAAACCTTTAAGGTGAACTGAATGTAGCTGTTTTGTAACTTAATTCAATTGCAACACAGGAGATTCAGGACACTGTTTTGAATAAAATCCTGGAATATCTGTTCCCTGAATCTCAGGCTCCTGCTGCATATGGTAAGAATAAAAAGAGAGTTGCAGCTGAAAACCTGCAGCAAGACAGTTCTCACTCATCTGGGAATAGAAGGAGTTGGACAAATGCTCCCTCAAAAGGCATGAACATTTGGACAGAGCTGGGGACTGAAAGAGAATGATGTTCTCTAGTTTCACCCATTAGTGAACCAACTAACAAATACAATGGTGTTGTTGTTATTCTTTTGCCATAAGCAACAGGACTCTGTGTGTGGGCAGCAGTTTAGTGGGGAGGAGGATAAGTCGACCCCTTTTTGTCCTATTGATTTTTTCCTATTTGCATGACTTGAGCAAATTAAATGATGCAATATGGCTTTTTGTTACAAAACAAAGTGAGAGATACCACCCAGACACATATGTTGATTCGTAGGAGCTGTTTACATGAGAATAGAGTGAAATCTACCGTGAACTGAGCATAAAAATTAGATTCAGCCTGGGTTTTTTTTTTTTTTTTTTTTTTTTTTTTATTATGCCTGGGCCAGCAAGACTGAAGCACAAGTTTTCCAAGAGCCTCTCAGACCTTGACAACTGGCAGTGTTCTAACAGAGGAATTCTTAATTAAACCTAAAATAGGGAAAGGGAGGAGGAGCAAAGACACCTGATTGTTTATTTCACGTGCAGTGATTGTTAATGATGTGACCCAGCAATCATTCCTTGGAGTACAGTAGATACCACACATGACTGCATCTCCTGGCAATAACGATATTGCAAACTCAAAAATAAGCGTGTCTTTACAATCAATAAACAGTATGTTGGTATTTAGTTAAACTTATTAACACACAAGGAAAACGTAAATGCCATTACTCTTAAAACAAATTCTTAGAGAAGCTCTTCCAAGACACCTAACTGACCCTGAAAGCCTGAATTTATAATTTACACAATGACGGAGAATCGTCTCCGTTTTATGTGACAAATAACGTTTCAGCAAAATCTTTCGCCAGCTTTTTTCGGGTTCCTAACCGGAGGACCAGGAGTTCCTTTCCGTTGGTTTAACTAATGTAATGCAAGACACCCCCCTCTGACGGGGCTGGGGATCATAAACCAACCATGCTTCAACATCCTTTACGACTCAATCCTCTCCCTAACCGAGCACGTGGAGAAAACGGCACAAATCTTTTTACCCTAGAAAAACAAACCGGAAACCACAGCCACCTTAATTTACAGTTTCACCGCAACCAATGCCCTCATTCGATCCAAAACACACTGTTAATCGCGATTCTTTTAAAATATCTACCCAGTCCAGGGTGCGGGTACCGCAGAAGCGTCTGTTTTCTGAGAGGCAAGTTTGCACAGCATCCCCACCGTGGACTCTGGGGGCGGGAATGCTGTTTGCTTTACCACAGAGGAACACACAACGGAATCACGTTATCCCTTTAGAAAAGTTAGGAAAAGAACTCCCCCAAAGAAGTTTTGCCCTTCTTACAGCCACCGGCTTTGCCAGAACCACAGGGAACCCCACCCAGCCAATATGCCAAGTACGCATCCGTGAGGCCAGTGAGTGCCTACCTTGTTCTCCAGGCGCCCCAGCCCCGGGCTGTCACTCCGCAGGCAGCAGGACAGCCGAGGGTAGAAGCCCCCGCACAGCATCTCTCCCCCACTCAGCAGCTCCAGCTGGGACATCATCCTCCTGTCTCTCCTTTTCAGGCGCTTCGGGGGGTTCCCATTCAGGCACCTTCTCCTCCTTGCTCCGCTCCCTTCGTTTCTTTCCCCAAACTTAGCATCTCCTTCAAAGAAGCCCAGAGCCACGGCCAGGAGCAGCAGCTTAAAGGAGAGCATCTTCAGCATCGTCTGCCCAGAGCAGCAGGGGCTGGGCGCGGGAGGATGTGGGGGAAACGCCACTGCCCAGCAGGGGCACTAGGGCGCAGCTCCAGGAGGAGGCTGCGGGGCTGCAGGGCACTCGAGAGGCAGAGGAAGGTGGCGGGGACAAAAATATGTACAGCGATGCAACTTTGCAAAAAATAAAAGACGCGGCGATGGGTCCAACGTCTTAGGGGAGCCAGAGGAGCCAGATAAAGTTGTGCCGATGACACCGTTTGCAGTTGTGCCAGTGTCAGTTGGGTTGGGGGCTTTCTGCTGCGGCTGGGAAGTGGGAGGAGGAGAAGGAGTTGGAAGAGGAGGAAGAAAAGGAGAGGACAGCCACAGATGTTCACTTGTCCGTGTAACGGGAGTTGTTTAGGTGGGACAGTAGCAGGAACAGAAACGGCGACGGCGGCGGCGGGGCAGTGCTGGGCTCTAGATGATGCTGAGGTCTCCTCTGCCGGCGGCTGCAGCTTCTCACACAGCCTCTCATGTTTCGCTCCCTCTTTTCTTCTTCTTTTTAACTAGCGCGCGGGGAGGTGCTGCCACAGCGCGCCCCTTGACGTCACCGCTTCTCGCGCGCCCCCGCCCAGGGTGGGGGGAAGGGGAGGGGGCGGCCCCCCGCGCGAGCGCGTCCCCCTGGCCCCGGCGGCCTCCCGGCTGCGGCGGGGAGGGGCGGCGGGCCGCGACGGCGGCGGACGGAGGGGGAGGGCTGCGAGCCTTCGGAGCCAGCCTCGAGGGCGCAGAACCCAGCGTGCCCGCCTTGCCGCGGCGCCCGGGTGGGGGCGTCTACGGCTCCGGGTCCCTGCCGGCCTGGGGCAGGGGCGCAGTCCCGAGAGTCCGGGACTGCCCAGCTGCTGCAGCCAGCAGGCTCCTCTCTCCTCCACTCTTCCTCTCTGCACTGCCCGGGCTAAAGGCGGCCAAGCTGAGGCTCCGAGAGAAAGTGAGTAAGAGTGGGCCGTGGGAGGTGGGAAGGGAGGGACCCCTTCCAGGGCCATCCCCACCCCGACCCCCGGCCAATCCCTCGCCCCGTGGGAGGGTGAACTAAGTGGGCTGGAGCCGACGGGAGGGAGGTTTTGGGCCCCTTTGTCATTCCCAGCCGCACGGACACCCCCTTTTTCCAGACTGACTTTCGATGTGAAGCTCAAGTCCTCAAAGATCTTTCTTGGGGTCGAACTTAGAGGCAGGGGAATCCCAGATGCGGTTGAGTACGCTGAGATGGTTTGGAGACTCGTCCTCACCGGAAGTCCTGCAAACCACTGAAGTGGCACGGACGCGTGTGCGTGCGCGGAGTGGGCGGTGTGTCGGGCTGCAGGCCGAGCCGAGTCGGCCTCCCAGAGTGCTTGCCTTGGTTTGGGCGGGTTAGTCCCCGACCTGCCCCCGTCAGGGTCCCACAAGTGTCCGGGAATAAGCTGGGCCCCGCTGGTGCCATCTGGGAGCACAGGTCACACACACACACACACACACACACACACACACACACACGTCTCACACACACACACACACACACACACACACGTCACACACACACACACACACACACATACACACACACACACACACACCCCGCCCCTGGTAAGAGATTTACCTGCGTGTAGAAACAGAGGAGTTAGATCTGGAGAAAGAATTAGAATTAGTTGTTGAGGGCGTCCAGAAGCGCTGTGCCCTGCTTATCCCCCGGTATACAAATAAATTAACCTTTCCCCCAGCTAGACAAAGTCTGTGTAAATAAGGTGTTTCTAAAAAGATGTCTACGTTATCAAGAGCGGTGACTTGACGTTTACCGGATCCCCGAAAGTTAGCATCAGGAGGAGCTTCTACAGGGTTGCACACAAAATGTGCATTTAGCCCACTTGGGTATTTAACAGAGGAGCCGGTTTCCAAGAAGATAGGCTTTGATGAGCAGATAAGGCAGTTTTCCCATTTTGGCAGTGGAGGAATATTCACCATATTTGGATTTGCTTCACTTGTTGGACATAGATTTTGCCAAGCGATTGCGAAAGTTGGTGATGGTGAGGTGGGCAGTTGATTAAATTAATTACTTCTTCAAAGCGGTCCCAGTGGCCAGGTAAGGCTTCTTTTTCACTTCCTGAGCCTGGATATTAGTGAAGTTAGGTTTTTCCCAAAAGAGATGACACATCAGAATAAGTGAAAAGAATCTGCTAGGATGTTTCGCCCACTCCTCAGCTAAATGTAGGGCCCTGATGACATATGTAACATTTTCCCCAGGGGCTGTTGTACACACATGACTTCTTCATACATGTGGTTGTAAGTGCCACTTTGGATCCCACAGGCTACTTCTTGTGATATTCTTTCTGCTTTGAGGACTTTTCATATAAAATTAACCAGAGAACTATAAAGACTTTAAGGCTTTAAACTTATTAATAGATCTCGAGATGAATCCCATCAAATTTAAATCACTTGCACAATTTCATCTCATTAGGTAGTTTGAGAATGAGGAATCAGGACCCAATCTGGGGTGCTTTCCACTATCCAACATTTTATTCCCAAATGCCAGTTTTATATTCTTTTTCCAAAATAAAAATCCTTCTGAAATTGTATTTCAGTGGCTTGCACTCCTACTCTGACAAATTCATGTTAGTAGTTTTGAAACAGGCCTTTCTTATGGCTTATAATTCAGGTCAAAAGACACTTAAAGCTAAATTAATTTTGGTTTTAAAATACTATGCATCTGTTTTAACCCATGACCCTAAGACATAGAAAGTTTCTAAAAGATTGCTGAAATGAGACATGCTTGTTATTTCTTGACATATGGAAACTAGAATTGATTTCATCCACTGTTTGTCTGAAAGTCAATAAATTGGGTCACTTAAGAGATAACTTGAGCTTATTCTTCGTGTTACTGATAAAATTTCTAAACAGTTACTAAGCAGTGTTATACAAATGGACTAACTTCTGATTCTTTTTTCCAGAGGGAAAATTGCAACCCTTGCCTACAACCAGACTGACAGCATAATTAGGAATCAAGAATCAACACTGGGTTATATCTTCAGATTAAACCTAGAAAGCCCCCTTGGAGGCTGAAGTGGGGGAGCAGGCCACGCATACACTCGAACATGAAAAATGGTCTCCTTTCATCAGAGAGCTCTCCCTCTTCAGCTAAACCGACAGAGTGGTGAAAAGAAGAAGGGAATCCTTCCTGACCGAAATAATCCATACAAATCAAGTCGACCTTTTTAAGCAAGAAATGGAACAGCATAAGGGTGGCTAGTTCACATCTTCTGCTCATACCACCACTGAGCAACCCCCCCAGGACTGCCACCCATATGCAGGTCATGCCCTGTGCAAGAGCACCTAAAGTGGGAGCTGAAGCCCTGCCCAGGCTCCATTCACCAAGCAGAGCTTATGTTGCTGTGTGTCTGTGTCTACCCAGAGGATGTGGGTGCTTTTTGAAATGTGCACCAGGGCATCTTGTATGAGCTAGCACCAGCTTAGACCATCCCACCCTCATACCCTGGTCCTATCCAGGGTTATGTTCCCTACTTTAGAAGAATTAATGATTCTCATGAACATATTCAGTTTATTATAAAAAGAAATATGTGATGCAAATTGAAATTAATTTCAAATGTAAAGCTCAAACTATTACCATGTATGTGAATTATGTATGTATGCATATATATATATGCATACATACATAATTCGAGAGTTATATGAATATACATTTTTAGTGTATCAGAAGTGATGACGATTTAACTTTGGTAAGTGTTTAAAATAAAATTATTTTGGGTTTTGGAATTAGTTTTATATATGGAATTTTGGCCTTCACAGAAAAATGTACTATTTAATTCCATTTCAACAAATAAATATTAAGTGTCAGGTACCGTGCTGAGCAATATAGTACTGAAAAATAATACAAACATCCTGCTTCTCGATAGTTAATAATCTAGTATGGAAGACAAATGATAAGGTCACAAATAAAGTTACAGTTATAAATTATGGTAAGGGCTATGAAGGAAATACTAAAGTACAGAATAACAAAGCACAGCACATCTATTTCAGATTAAGTGCCTGGAAAAAGCTGCTCTGGGAAAATGACATTTCAGTGGAGACCTAGGATGGCTTGGAAGGAGTATGAAGTGATTCCAACAGCCATTTAAAGTATAGGAGCATTTGAGTTCAGAAATAATTTGATACATCTGAGAAGTGCGGAACAGATAGCTCAGAACAGGAAGGTTAGAGGCCAAATTCACAGATTTTTGGTTTATAGACTCCAGGTAACTAATTAAGTTACTTCCATATATTTGTCGTTTCCTTTTGTTTTTGCACGTACCCTTTTTTCCTACTTTATACTTATCCATCTTTGTCTCTTTAAATTCTGGCTTGACAGCAATGTCTTCTAAGAATTATTCTAGTTTGAACGGCCCTTGAACCATTGCACCTCATCTAACAACCACATAGATACCGTATTTTCTTCTGTGCATCACTGGTAAATATCTGAGACATTTTCATATACACAAGTTGAATATTCATGAGATTATAAGCTCCGCAAGGGCAGGAACTGCATTTCCTTCTTTGGACACCTCAACATGGTCTAGTTTAGACTCATGGCATAGCAACCAGCCTTTCAATAAATGCTGCTGACGGGCTGATCTTGATTAAGTTGATAATTTTTAAAGGTTTAAAATGAAGCAAATATTTGCATTATAAAAATTTTAAATTGGGCCAGGCATAGTGGCTCGCCTCACCCCTGTAATCCCAGCAACTGCAGAGTCCAAGAGGAGGATAACTTGAGCCCAAAAGTTGGAGACCAACCTGGGCAACATAGTGAGACTCCATCTCTAAAAAAAAATAAGAAAAATTAACTGGGCAAGGTGGAACATCTGTAGTCCCAACTACTTGGGAGGCTGAGATGGGAGGATCATTTGAGCCCAGGAGATCAGGACTGCAGTGAGTTACGATTGCATCACTGCACTTCATCCTGGGAGACAGAACAAGACCTTGTCTCAAAAAGTAAATTGTTAAACAGAAGAAAGCACACAATTTAAAGGAAGTGCAGGAGACCTTGCTACTAAAGTGTGACTCCACAGAGGAAGAGTGGCCAGCAAAGCGAGCTAATAAATATACATCCTTTAAAAATTAAAGGTTGGTTATAGTTCAGGTAAACGGAAACAATGGTAGGGCTGCTCCTAGGGGTTTTTCTACAGTTAGTCTTTCTTTCAAAAGTCAGTACCTACTGTGTGCCAGAGCCTGCTCTGGACCCTGGGGACTCAGCAGTGAATAAAACTTTTCTCATGGAAGTCATATTCTAATGGGGAAGATAGATAACAAATAGATACAGAGTATATCAGATGACAAGGAATGCTGCAGAGAAAAGGGAGCATGGGGACAGATTGCAGGGGTTGGGAGAAATAATTTTATACAGATCATCAGGAAAAGTGTTTTCTGAGGCAGTATTTGGGCAGAGACAAGAAACAAAGACAGAGAAATAGCGAGGGTCCAGATTGCATGGGATCTTATAAGGTATGTTACGGTTTTAGATTCTTAATTTGGAATGAGATAGTTTTCAGTCAGAGGTCTTTGTTAGAAATAGACCATGCTAGCTATTTTCACAGTGAAATTTATATATGTGGAATTAGTTAAGTGGATGTCAGGAAACTGAAAGGTCAAAAGGGGAACACTCCTGCAGGAAGCCACTCCCATCCCTAGGGATTGAGGAATGAGGGAAGAGCTGGGGTTAATAGAATTTAGGTGCTTATTGGAGAGCCCTCCTAGAGCTGTGGAGACAGGGTTGCTGCCCAGTGGGTCCTGATACCCTGAGATGGTGAAATGAAGCTGACGATAGCAGCACAGGAAGAAGATTGGAGGCTGAAACCAATTGCTACAGACAGGATATGTTGCTTTCCTAGAGCTGCCTTAACAAGGTATGACAAACTAGGTGGGCTTAAAACAACAGAAATTCAGCCGGGTGCAGTGGCTTATGCCTGTAATCCCAGTACTTTTGGAGGCTGAGGCGGTTGGATCACCTGAGGTTGGGAGTTCGAGACCAGCCTGACCAACATGGAGAAACCCCGTCTCTGCTAAAAACACAAAATTAGCCAGGTGTCGTGGTGCATGCCTGTAATCCTAGCTACTAGGGAGGCTGAGGCAGGAGATTCTCTTGAACCTGGGAGGCAGAGGTTGTGGTGAGCCGAGATCACTCCATTTGCAGTCCAGCCTGGGCAACAAGACTAAAACTCTGCCTCAAAAAAAAAAAAAAAAACCCAAAACAAAACAAACAAACAACCCCCCTATGCCCTAGAAATGTATTCTCTCAGTTCTGTAGGCTAGAAGTCTGAAATGAAGATACTGGCAGGGTTGGCTCCCCTGATAGATATGAGGTACAATGTGTCTGTGCGTCTCTCCTGGCTTCCGGCAGCCTCCAGCACTCCTCTCCTTGGTTTGTGGGTAGTAATCTCTCTGTATCTTTCCTCTATGCATGTCTATCTCTGCGTCCAAATTTCTCCTTTTTATAAGGACACCAGTCATATTGGATTAGACTTTACCCTAATGACCTCATCTTACCTTGATCATCAGCAAAAACACTGTTTCCAAATCAGGACATATTTACAGATACAGGGCATTAGGATTTTGACATCTTTTTTGGGGACACAATTTAATCCATAACACAAGATAAGGGGTCATTGCTGGGGTGTTGTAGCCAGGAACTGCAAACTAAGGAAAGGAGCAAGTCCCTCCTCTCTCTCTTTTGCCTTCTAGCCTCCCTCGAGTACCCTATCTTAGGTAGGACATTTTATAAGCAGAGGTTTAAACAGGGATTCTTGGGAAAGTAATTTATTGAGAAAAACCAAGGAAGAGGAGGGTGAGAACAGCAGGATACGGCCAGGGAAGGAAGTCAAATAAGGGTGGAAGTGGGATCTAGCTTCAGCCTGATTCCAAGAAGGCCCTGGAGCATGAATACCACCATAGAATTGGTTCCAACTTGAGACAAGGGTAGAGGGATTGCTTTTTTAAACCCATATGATAGTTGGTTATTATTTGCAGGTTTTTCCCTTAGGGGTCATGCATCTCCAGGTAGGCAGGTTCCATTCTGCCAAGAACAATTCTCTGGAGATCGCGCAGCTGTGAACTGTTAGCAGCATAGTGAGCTTTGATAGCAGTCTCTACTTTTCAAGGAATCTCTCCAGTTCATCTACTGGCACCAAGTTGTTCCTAATGATTGCCTTGTTAGACTTATATTCTGTAGAATCTGTAATAGTGTCACTTATCTCATTCCTGATATTGGTGATAATTTGCATCTTTTTTCTTCTTATTTCATCAATCTGACTGTAGGTTTATCAATTTCATTGATTTTTCCCCCAAGAACCAGCTCTTGGTTTCGTTTATTTTCTCTATTGTTTTTTTGTAATTTAATTGATTTCCTCTCTGATCTTTATTGCTTTTTCTCTTCTGCTGACTTTGGGTTTAATTTGCTCTGATTTTGATAGTTTCCTAAAATGAAACTTGAAGTCATTGATTTCGGGCCTCTCTCTGTCTCTGTTCCTCTCTATCTCTCTCTTTCTAATGTAGGTATTTTTCTCTTTGTATTGTTTTAGCCATATTCCAGAGATTTTGAAATGTCATGCTTTCATTTTCATTCCGTTCAAAACACTTTCTAATTCCTCCTTTAAGTTTTTCTCTGACCCAAAGATTATTTAGAACTCTGTTATTTAGTTGTCAAATACTTGGGGATTGGTTTTTGAAGACTTTCTGTTGTTGATTCTAACTCATTTCCATTGTTTTCAGAGAACATGTTCCATATGCATAGACATTTTTAATTTTTGAGACTTTTTTGTGGGTAGGAAAACGGTCCATTTTGATAAACATTCTGTGTACAATTGAATCTATACTCTGCTGTTTTTGGGTGGAGTGTTCTATAAATGTGTGATTAGGTCAATTTGGTAGATAGTATTGTTCAAGTCTTATCTTTCCTTCTTGATTTTCTATCTACTTGTTGTGTTAACTATTGAAAGGATATTTATATCTCTGAGTATAATAGGGATTTGTCTGTTTCTTCTTGCAGATCTATTAATTTTTGTTTTGTATAATTTGAAGCTTTGTCATTGGGTTTATAAACATTTAGAATTGTTATGTTGTCCTAATGAACTGAACCTTTCGTCATCATGAAATGTCTTGCTTTATTCCTAGTAATATTATTTCTTCTAAAATCTTCTGTTATTAATACAACCACTCCTGTTTTCTTTTGATTAGCGTTAACATGGTATGTCTTTTCCCATCCTTTTACTTGTAACCTATTTCTGTCTATTTAAAGTACAGCAGGATATGATTGAGTTTTGCTTATTTTTGCCAATGTGGTAACCTATGGCTTTTAATTAAGATATTTAAAGATTTTACATTTGATATGCTGATTGGTTCATTGGGTTTAAAATTCTTTACCGTACTTTTTGTTTTCTATTTGTACTATCTGTTGCTTATTTCCTTTTTACTCTTTTCCCTATTTTGGGGTTCATTATTTTTTATTATTGCATTTTATTTCTGTTATTGGCTTATTACCTCATATTCTTCTTTTTAGTGGTTACTTAGGGTTTAACTAGTCCCATTGTTTGTTCAGTTAATATTATACCACTTCATGTATAATAACCTTAAAACAATATACTTTCATTTCTCCTTTCCAGCCTTTGTACATATGTTCCCTGTATGTAATACACTTTAGTATGATATTGTTAATATTTTTTATTTAGTTAGATGTTTATCTTTTAGATAGATTTTAAAGTAAAAGTCTTTTATATTTATTCACATATTTACCATTTATATTGTTATTTATTTTTTAGTGTACATCTAAACTTCTATCTGATATGATTTTTCTTCTGCTTGAAGAACATTTGTTAACAGTTCTTGTAGTAAGGGTCTGCTGGTGATAGTTGTATTTTCAGCCTTTGTATATCAGAAAAAGTCTTTTTTTAAACCATTGCTTTTGAGAGACAGTTCTGCTGGGCATAGAGTTTTAAGTTGACAAATTTATTTTTTCCTTCAGGATTTATAGATGTTGCTCTATAATCCTTTTAATTACATTTTTCCAGTGAGAAATTACCCTCCCTCTTATTTTGTTCTTCTGTATATAATGTGTCTTTTTTCTCTGGTTGCTTTTCATCTTTATAAGCATCTTTAAGCCATTTGATTCTACTATACTTTGTTGTAGTTTTCTTCATATTCTTCTCTTCATAATCTTGTGCTTGAGGTTTATTGAAATTCTTGGATCTGTAGCTTCATCTAATTTTTTAGTTATATCTTCAATTTTTTTCTCCTGCCCTTATGTATATTAGGCTACTTGAAGGTGTTCTACAGTTCACTAAAGCTCTCTTCATTTATTTTTTAGCCTTTATTTTTTTCTACCTCATTTTAGATAATTTCTCTATCTTTTAGACATTTAGATAATTCTGCTATTTACCTCATCTAATGTAAATATATGTTTTTAATTTTAAGCATTGCATTTTTATCTCTAAAAGTCTGATTTGGGTCTTTTTAAAATCTCTTCAGTCTGTTCTTTACCTGATTCATCTTTATCTACATTTTTGCACATTTTTGAGCATAGGGAATAGACAGTTTTAATAACTGTCTTAATATCCTTATGTATTGATGCTGTTACATGTGTCAGTCCTGGGACTGATTTTGTTGATTTTTGGCTTTTTTACAGCTCATATTTTCCTGCTTTTTTGCATGCCTAATAGTTTTTATTAGATTCTGTGTTTGTGTCCTCAGAAAATTCATATGTTGAAATCCTAATTCCTAATGTGATGGTATTAGGAGGTGAGATCTTTGGTAGGTAGTTTCAGCATGTAAGTGGAGCCTTCAAAGATGAGATTGGTGCCCTTACCGAAAAAAGCTCTCTCACTTTTTTCTGCCGTGTGAAAATACATGGAGAAGGTGGCCATCTGCAACCTGGAAGAGGGCTCTTACCAGAACTTAATTTGTTTTAGCAGCCCAAACTGACTAAGATAGATTCTAAATAGTGTAACATTAACCTTGTTGTTGGATGCTTGGCATTATGTTTCTATACATATTCTTTTTTTTTTTTTTTTTTTGAGATTGAGTCTCACTCTGCTGCTCAGGTTGGAGTGCAATGGCATGATCTCAGCTCACTGCAAACTCCACCTCCTGGATTCAAACGATTCTCCTGCCTCAGCCTCTGAGTAGCTGGGATTACAGGCATGCACCACCAAGCCCAGCTAATTTTTGTATTTTTAGTAGAGACGGGGTCTCACCATAATGACCAGGCTGGTCTTGAACTCCTAACCTTTTGATCTGCCCACCTTGGCCTCCCAAAGTGCTGGGATTACAGGTTTGAACCACCACGCCTGGCCTATTTCTATAAATATTCCTGAGCTTTGCTCTTCTTAAAATTACTTAGTAACAATTTGATCTTTTTAAGCCTGCTGTTAAACTTTGTTAGGTGAAACCAAAACCACCTTTATTCTAAGTCTTATTTTCTCCACTACTAAGGCAATACCACCAAGTTTGCCTAGAAAAAAAAATGGACACTACCTGATTTTCTTTGAATTATGAGATGTTCTCCTCTGGCTCTTGTAACGCCAGCTATTCTTAGGCCTATGTGAGCTCCAAGGACCTACTTCTTTCAAGTGCTTCTTCCCTTTTCTCAGGCAATTTCTCAATATGCATTTTCTACTAAATTCTCAGCTTGAAGAATTGCAGGGTATCCCTCTATGGATCTCCATAGCTTTCTGTGTGCAGCTGACTCCTGCCTACTACTCTGCTTTTTGAACTCCAGTTCCCTTGGTCTCTCTAGACCTCATGTCTCTCTCTTCAGTTTAAAGTTATTGCTTAGCTCTCTTTCAATTCCCCCTCCCTGCATTGCTACCCAGGAAAATCTGTCTGGGCAGTAAACTGGGACAGTCGTAGGGCTTACCTTGTTTGCTTTCCCTTTCTCAGGGGTCAGTGTCCTCTGCTTACTTATTTGATATGCAATGCCTAAAAATTTTGTCCAGTTTTAACATTCCCATTGTTAAAATATTACAATATTAACTATTTAGTTGTTTCAGGGATTGATTAACCTGATTCCTGTTACTCCATCTTGGCTAGAAGCAAGAGTGTAAGACTCTTTTTATTTGTGCGTATAAGATGTTTTTCAATAACCAATTCAATTACTTGAATAAATACAGGACATAGCATGCCCAGTTACCAAGCCAGTGGGTGGTTCATGTCAATGTTTTATTATCAGCCTCTGTTTATGTCTTTCTGTCTCTGTGGGACTATCACTTTATGTAATCTACAGTCTCACAAAGTAGTTGGTGGGAATTTATTTCAGTCTTTTTCCATTTTTGCTCTTTATTATGAATAGTAATCCTAACTACGTTTCCCCGTCTCATATCTAAACCCTTGAGTTCTGTCCAACACCTTTTGTTTCCAGAGCCATGGCTCTGCCTTCTTCCCTAGTCTGCCATTAGCCTGGGGAACCAAGAATCTCAGAATGCTTTTTTTTTTTTTTTTTCCTGGTACTCCAACATCCATGGTTACTTCTTTTGTACAGTGTGTTAAATTTATTTTGAAAACACGTAACCCTTTCTACTTTTTTCTTTCTTTCTTTTTTTTTTTTTTTTTTTGCCTAGAGGGTAACACCTGGCTGCTATGTATTCTGAATATAAGGAAGGGAAATCAGTAGCAGACTTTCAGTAACTGTTTCTGTTTTTAGTCTTATGCTGTACTCTGCTGCCCATTACACCTGGCATCCTTGAGTCTATAACCTCCCCCAAGTTCTGAAAGACAGAATGGCTCCTGCCTTGACTGCAGCCTCTCCATATTTATTCTGCATTGCATCTTTTCCCAGTCTGCTTTATTGAGCTCCACTCTTCCACTCGTTTTCCACCTTCTAGAAATGTGTTGAAACAGTTTATCCACTGATAAATCCCTTCTTATTCTTTTCACGGCTGTGTGTTTGCCCCTGCCCTTTTAAATTGGTATGTAGCAGCCCTCCCTTAACCTTGGGACTATGTTTCAAGACCCCCAGGGGAAAATTGCCATCAGTTGAAACACACTGCTGTTCATGTCTTTTACCCACAAATTTAATGCCTGTTTCATCTTAACTCTAAGATGAAAGCACTATAACTTTTGCAGTTTGAGGAACGACAGTAAAACTAACATAAATTTCTTTTTCCTTCTTCACAATTTCAAGGAAAGATTTGTTCTTACTATAGAGCTTACAAACCTCAGCATACGACTTTTTTCTTTCCGTAGGTAGAGAACTTTCACTTTTTACTTAAGTAGTTTCAGGCCTTTCTCTGACACGTCCAAATGGTCAGCACCACTCTTCTTGAACTTTGGGACCATTATTAAGTAAAATAAGGACGAGCACATATGGTAACTTAGATGCCTAAGTGACTAAGGTGTGGGTAGAGTATTTAGTGTGGATACACTGGACAAAGGAATGATTCATATCCCATGTGGGACAGAAAGGACATCATGAAATTTTATCACACTACTTAGGATGGCATGCCATTTAAAGCTCACAAATTGTTTATTTCTGGAATGTTTCATTTAATATTTTTGGCCTGAATTTGACCACAGGGAACTGAAACCATGGAAAGCAAAATCTTGAATAAGGGAGAAGTACTGAATTCTTATTTTAGTGGAATCCCAGGAAAAAGAGAAGATAAATTCATAGGCTCAGTTTGCTGTCTTGAAGTGGCAATGACTTTAGCTAAAATTAAAGATATATAGTAACTAACATTTAATTATTTAATTGAGGTTATTGACCAATTCCTTTCCCTGAAACTATGTCTTCTCCTCTTTCAGTAACTCCAGTCTCAACTGGGTTTCCTATTTGTCTGGATACAACGCCTCAGTCTTCACTTCCTCTCTACATCTCCTTTGCACACTTATGTACCCCAGATTTCTTTCCTTGGCCTCCTTCTCTTCTTGGTATGCCCTTTTGACATTTTTGCTTGGATGTCCAGCTAGTATTTGAAACTCAGCACATCCCAAAGTGAACTGGTCATCTTTACTTCTAAATCTGCACCTCCACATGTACTTTCTGTCTCGATGAACAATACATCCACAGTTCTTTTTTTTTTTATGGGGGGAGGCAGAGTGTCTCTCTCTCTGTCTCCCAGAAGGCTGGAGTGCAGTGGCACAATGTCAGCTCACTGCAAGCTTAGTCTCCCAAGTTCAAGTGATTCTCCTGCCTCAGTCCCTGAGTAGCTGGAACTACAGGCACCTGCCTCCATGCCCTGCTAATTTTTGTATTTTTAGTAGAGATGGGGTTTTGTCATGTTGGCCAGGCTGGTTTTGAACAACTGACTGCAGGTGATCCGCCGCCTCTGTCTCCCAGTGGTAGGATTACAGGCGTGAGCCAATTTGCCTAGCCAGTATGCTCACACTTCTAATCACAAGTCCAAAAATGTATCAGCCATCTTCACTTCCTCTTTTAGATATAACTGGCCATTAAGTCTTGTGCATAGTACCTCTTAAATATTGCTCAGAAGTGTATACTTCTTTCCCTTCTCTCAGCTAGTGCTTCTTTCATTTAACAGTTATTTTTAATTTTTTACTATAAAAAATTTTAAACACAGTAAAATACAGCTGTCACTCAGCTTCAACAATTACCAACATTTGGCTTATCTTATTTAATGTGTGTTCCTCCCTTATTAAATCCCTCCATTGAATTATTTTAAAATAAGTTCCAGATACTATATTATTTCCTTGGTAAAACTTATGCATTTCTAAAAGGAAAAACATTTTTAAGACATAGCAACAAAATTTTTATCATCATAAAAATAATAATTCCTTTTTAATTTATTCTTGTGTCCACTATGAAATATGTTCCTATGTCCACTACGTTTCCTTGATTGTCATATATATTTATAATTGGTCTGTTCAAATCTGGAGCTAAGCAAGATTCATGCACTGCATTTGGTTGACATAACTTTTTTGATTCTTCTTTAGTTTAGAGAGCTGCTCCCTTTTTTTTTTTTCCAAGACAGAATCTTACTTTGTCATCCAGGCTGGAGTGCAGTGGCATGATCTTGGCTCATTGCAACCTCCACTTCCAGGATTCAAGCAATTCTCATGCCTCAGCCACCCAAGTATGTGGGATAACAGATACATGCCATGCCACCATGCCTGGCTAATTTTGGTATTTTTAGTAGAGATGGGGTTTCTCTATTTTGGCCAGGCTGCTCTGGAACTCCTGGGCTCAAGTGATCTGCCCACCTTGTCTTCCCAAAGCCTCGGGATTTACAGGAGTAAGCCACTGCTCTCAGCCCCTTTTTGTTTTTCTTTCCCGTTTATTTACTGAAGAAATCAGGTTGTTTGTCCTGTAGGATCTCTCTAAACATTGCAGATTTATTTGATTGTATTATCCTAGTATCTTTAAGCCTATATCTGTATCTCTGTATTTTCTGTAAATTCATATTTAGATCTAGAGGTTTGAATGGACTTTTTGTGGAATATTCCGTAAGTGGTTTCTATTTCATCTTATTTGGGAACGTATAATGTATGGCTATTTCTCTCATTGTAACAATAAGAGTTTTCAATGGCTTTAACTATTATTATATTAATACATTCATTTAAGAAATCCCTGTAATCATTTATCTAATGGGTTCAACAATGATTCATGATCATTCTCTAGGACCATTATATATTAGGGGGCCTATCATCTCTTATTAGCATTGCTGCAACAACTTCATAAGATTTCCAAGCCTATAATTTATTTTCTTCAACTCTATCCCATTATGCCCAATGCCACTAAATGAATTTTTGTATCTCACAACTCATTTTATATGCTTCCCCCTGCATAAAATTCTTCAATGAATTCATAGTCAATTAAGAAAAAAGTCCAGCTTCTATAGGAAAACTATATAAATATATCATCTAGCCCCTGCTGACCTATTATTCATTTTATATTTATAAGTGCTTAAATTTTTTTGAAATAGAATTCTTCTTAAAGTAGAGAAGCTGCAAAATATTGATTGAGCATTTATGGGAAATGAGAAGTAAGTTGCTGACATACAGGCAGATGGCAGAATTATTTTTATGGAGAGGACATCTAAGCCCTCAAGAATGAGAGCATCTTGAGAAATCTTTGGCCGCATCAGCGATGGCAATGTAGCATGCTCAAGACCATGTCCAAGAGTATTGACTCCAGAGCAAGGAAATTTGATGAGGGATATTGGATAAGGGAGGAGTGATTTTTGGCAAAGTTGTATTTTAAAATGCATCAATTGTAAATTTGCCAAAAAAAAGTACATTGTTTGCCTAGCTTGTGTCATCTTTTCAAGTTTCATTCCCATGACATTTTCTCTTAAAGTTACTATGCAGATATATTGATTATGGTTTAATTCATATGAAATAATTTCATAATTGTTTTAATGGTATTCAATTTATATTTTATTTATTCATGATTCATTATAACTATTTTGCTAGATAATTAATTCATTATTAAACAATATTTTGGACTATGCATTAATTATGCCTTACTGTTTCCACTTTACATGTTATGTTTGCTTTTTAAGTCAATTGGATAAAATTTTGTTACTACATTTAAAATCTTTAGGAGTGGCAGCACCACTTAGCAGATGGCATCTACATTTATTAAATGTCTACAACTGGTACTTTATCATGTCTGAATCATGATGGAATAATTTTCCCCACAGCATTCACTCTATCTGGCTACAGCTGCAGGCTCTGTGACCTGCCACTACCTCCATAACCTCTTTGGTGCTGCCAGCCCTATATCCTATGAGTGTTTTTGAATCTCCATAACTTTGTTGACACCCCGCTAGACGTCACCAATTCACTGATTTGCTCTCTGCACATTGACTGGAGTCAGTGTAATAAAGATAGAATTGAGATGGAGACCCCTGGGTGCCTGCAACAGGATTCTCATGTAGATTTCTTATGAAAGTTATGCCTGAAAGTTATATCTCTTGGAATTCCATCTTATCAAGTCAAAATCACTTAAAAAGTGGCTTTATTTAGTGGTAATGACTTAAACTGTTATTTTTTATAGTACGTGTACTTCTTTAGTAAGTGTCAATTTTCTGTAATACCTGAATCAGCTGCAAGTGGTGTAATTTAATACATTTTCCTTCCATGGAATTGGAAGGGGGAGCTAATGGGACCAGAGGATGAGCAGAAATGGTACTTAATTATAAAATAATGAAAAACAGTCTACATGGTGAAATTACCTCATGAACAGAATGATCACAACTGAGATGATTCAGTAATTAATGATTACTTCAATTAAATTAACTTATTTGTATCTCAACCCTATGTAAATTGTATAAGGAAGTATAATACCTTAACTATGTAAACAATAAAATATGGAAGACATTATAAATTCACAGAATTGAAAGCCCACACAGCTATAGCATTAATTACTTTTGTGTGCATTAGGTGTTCTGGAAACTAAGCATTAATTTCCTGGTTTTGACTCATATCAAGATCACCCTGTAGGAAAGCTTAATTCCTCAATGAGTATCTATCATTTAGCTAAATGTTTGGCAACTAAGTCTCTAAAACAAAATATGCAAATGAATATTTGCTAATGACTGAATGAAAACATGCTGTGTTTCTAGATATTTTTGAGTAGTGTAAAAACACTAAGACATTTATTCAAAACCAGCTACCTTAATCAAGACACAGAACCAATCCTCAACAATACGAAGTTGTATACAATTTAGGCAATTAGACAATCTGGCAATACATTTTTTAAAAAAAATTTGAGAGATAACTTTATTTCATATTTTAAAAAATATATAATTATATCAAAACTAAATATATGATAATTTAAATATTGTCAACCATTTAAAGCATTACTTATAAATAATTATCCTGGAAAAATGCTGTGTTATGATCCTCTAAAGCCTAGTTTAAAATGTGTATTTGCAACAGATTTTTTGGTCATGCGGTCTAGAAGGGGTCAGATACATTTCTGAAAGAATGTTCTGAGATACTAAAACAAAAACCTAGCATGTCAATATTTGGACCAAAGACATTACTAAAACTAAGGCAACAGTTTTAGTACCAACATGATGTAGTTAAAAATTATTTGTGTGGTGTGGAGCATAATTGCAAATTCTTTTTCTAAAATTTGTGAATTATACATATTGGTTTTATTTTCCAAATGTGATTTACTTATGAGGAAATTCTTCAGTTTTTATTTTTGGAAGTATTCTAAATTTTATGTCCTGCCGAAGGGCATGAAGTTCTGCAGACATTTTCATTTATTAATGGTTGTAAACACCTGGGCATTTGGTAGGCATTACAGATACTTTTATATGCAAAAAATTAGAATAAATGTTGAATAAAAGAAAAAGCTTTTATACTTTAAGATCTATTTGTATTTCATAAGACAAGAGATTCCATGAAATTCAAACTTTTGGGTTTTTTACCTTACTTAAAATGTGATTTTTCTATTTAAATTATCCAAAAAATATATTCTCAAACATAACTAGTTCTTGATATTTTTCTGGATAGCTATAAGTATAAATGAATCCAAATATCAAGATTATGTGCCCTTTAAACAAGTGCACTTTCTTTCTGCTTGGTAAGGAGATGGAAAATTACATGGTGGATTTTTTCTTGTACATGTGAATCCAAAACATATTGAGCCAGACTTTATTTTCCTATGAAAAATAATTCTATGCTAATCACCATGTGTGTATTGTTTATTGCTTTTAAACGATAGCTTAAGATGATTAATAAGCACCTGAGGAAGAATAGCATTACTTTCATCTTGAAAAAGTGACAAGCACTTTATATGAGGCCAGTCCAAAGCCAGCACTACATCTGGAGGTACAACATAGTTCTGAAATAAAGTCTTTACTCACAGTTAGAAAAAGAAGGGTTTAAAAATGTGTTGCTCTTGTGAGGTATGGATGCTGATTTAGGATCTCCTCAGGGGAAAAATGAGATCATATTTTTGAAAGTTAGTGTTGCATTCTATAAGTCTGTAAGCAAGCCTTACCTCATTTCTTTTAAAACTGGGCTTTTCCTTCTTCATCCCTGCTAGGACATAATTAATTTCTCAGTTCTTTTGTGTTATTCTACTTATACGAACGGTTGACTTTTTTTTTTTTTTTTTTGAGATGGAGTCTTGCTCTGTCTCCCAGGCTGTAGTGCAGTGGCGTGATCTCGGCTCACTGCAACCTTCGCCTCCCTGGTTCAAATGATTCTCCTGCCTCAGCCTCTCGAGTAGCTGAGATTACAGGTGTGCCCCCCACGCCTGGCTAATATTTGTATTTTTAGTAGAGACAGGGTTTCACCATGTTGGTCAGGCTGGTCTTGAACTACCAATCTCAAGCAATCCACCTGCCTTGGCCTACCAAAGTGCTGGGATTACAGGCGTGAGCCACTGTACCCGGCCTGGATGACTTTTTAATAGATTCTTCTAAGGCCTTTCTTTAACCTCTTATGTGATATTTTTGAGTCTTTCAAATATTTTCTAGACTTTGAATTCATTTGATCAATTTTTTTTGTGTGTGTGAAGTAGGAGTTTCTCACATGAAAAGCTGGTAGAAAGAGCTATATTTAAGCCTTTACCTTATGCCAGGTGCAGCAATAGAGGTTCTGCATCTATTATCTCATTTAATCATTATAACAACCCCACATGAAAGAAATACATTTTATGCCTAAGAAAAAAAAATTTCCCGTGGTCACATAGTTGGTAAGTCACAGAGCTATGTATAAACACAGACATGTCAAAAGACCATTCTCAATCAGTTCACTATAGTGGGGCTTCCAGAAGACTGGGTTGTGATTATTGTTTTCTCCTAGACACAGATATCCTATTATTGTGTTCATTTTCTGATTATCAGTCTAATACGACATCCTTTTGTATGTGTACTGCCAACAGTTCTCTCAATAATACTTTTTTTAAAATCATAAGTCTTCAAAGTCTGAAGTTCATTGCAATATAACTTCTTAGTCATTATGCAATACAAACAAAACATGATTCTCTAAGTTGTTCTCATTCTCACTGTTTCCTTCCTTCACTTCATCTCATCCACCTACCACTGAGATAACCCAGTGCTTGTCAACACTTCTGGTCTGGCATTCCTATCTCTGACGACATCCTCTGCATTGGTTATATATGCTTTGTAACCATATTATCGCAAAGTCAGCAGCTTAAAACAAAACACATTTATTATCTCACAGCTTCTATGAATTAGAAGTACAGGCTTGGCTTCAGGGTCTCCCAATGCTGCTATCAAGATGCTGGCTGGGGCACCAGTCTCAGTGAAGACTAGACTGACCAAGGACCTCTTCCACTGGCTTCTCAGCCCACTCCATTCTGGTTTTCAACTCCTGTGCACCACTGAAATGGTCCCTGCTAAGCTCACCAATGATTACTATATACTTATTACATCCACATAACACTTTTCAGTCCTTGTCTTACTTAACCACTCAGCAACTTCAATAACTTTCTCCATTCTTTTAAAATAATATTCTCGCTGGGCACAGTGGCTCACGCCTGTAATCCCAGCACTTTGGGAGGCTGAGGTGGGTGGATCACAAGGTCAGGAGATTGAGATCATCCTGGCCAACATGGTGAAGCCCTGTCTCTATTAAAAATACAAAAAAATTAGCATGACGTGGTGGTACATGCCTGTAGTCCCAGCTACTCAGGAGGCTGAGGCAGGAGAATCACTTGAACGCGGGATGGGGAGGTTGCAGTGAGATCATGCCACTGCACTCAGCTTGGCAACAGAGCAAGACTCCATCTCAAAGAAAACATTCTTTTTTCTTTTTTGCCATGTCAAGACATGCTTCAGGATTCATGTTGTTGTTAGCAGCATTCAGTCTCTTGCAGGCTGTTGGACTGAAAGCCTCCATTTCTTGCTGGCTGCTGTCCAGAGAACATTTTCAGTTGCTTGTCACATGGCCCATGACACAGGCCAGTGTACAATATGGCAGCTCTCTTCTTCAAAGCCAGCAAGGGAGAGAGAGCCTAAAGACAGCCTTTACAGCTTACATAACGTAATCATGTGCACATAATCGTATATATTCCATCTCCTTTGCTGTATTAGTTGGTTAGAAGCAAGTCATAGGTTCTCTAAGTTGTTCTCCCCATTCCCACTGTCTCCTTCCTTCACATCACCTCATCCACTTATTACTGAAATAACCCAGTGCTTTATCATCACCTCTAGTCTGGGGAGTGAATAGAATTGCACAAAGACCCGAACACCGGGAGATGGGCAATGTGAGGCCAGGTTAAAATCTGCTGCACCCTCCTACACTTCAAGGCTTACTGCTTTACTATTTCTGCCATGTCTTTCTAACTCATTTGGTTCTCTAGTCCATTGATGTCTCTTCTCTCTACTGATATCTGTCTCCTCTTGTCCTTGTCTTTCTTATATTAGATTTCTTGCACCCACATTTCAATTGCTGTCTTGCTAAGACCTTAGTGCCCTTGACCCTTTGTCTTTTGGCTGCATTTACTTGGATAGCCCCGACTCTAGATGAGCCCAGATATCCTCCTCCTCTGAATCTAAAGTCAGATGACACGACTGTCATCAGATAAGGGCTCTGTTTCCTATAAGTCATTTCCTCCACCTGAATCTCACCCCTACTTTAACCTCTAGTTTCAACCTCTTTCTCTTCACTGGATCCTTCTCATCAGCATTTAAGTATGTAAATATTTAAACCATTTCTTGACTCTATGTCTTGCTGAGTAGCCATATTCTTATCTTTCTCCTCCATTTCTCATCCTGACTTGTTGATAGAGTTCTGTACACTATCACTTTTAACTTACTTTCCACTGTTTTCTCAACCCACTGCATTCTGGTTTTCAACTCCAGTGCTCCACTGAAATGGTCCCTGTTAAGCTCACCAATTATTACTATATCCAGTTACTATATCCAAATAACGCTTTTCAGTCCTTATGTTACTTAACCTTAGCAACTTCAAAAAAGTTCTCCACTCTTCTTTAAAAGTATTCTTTTCTTTTTTTTTTTCCATGAACATGCTTCAGGATTTCGTTTTTCTTCTGCTTTCTCTCAATCTTCTTAGCTAGATTCTCCTTCTCTATTAAACTTTTAAGTGTTGTCATTCCTTCAAATCATGCCCAGGTTCCTTCCTTATCCTCATTTACACTTTCCCCTCTCTAGACAATCTCATCCACTTCTGTGTCTTTATTTTTATTTATTTATGTATTTGTTTTTTTAGATGGACTCTTGCTCTGTTACTGAGGCTGGAGTGCAGTGGCATGATCTTGGCTCATTGCAACCTCCACCTCCCAGGTTCAAGCGATTCTCTTGCCTCAGCCTCCCAAGTAGCTGGGAATACAGGTGAGTGCCCCCATGCCAGGCTAATTTTTGTATTTTTAGTAGAGGCGGCATTTCACCATGTTTGGCCAGCCTGGTCTTGAACTCCTGAACTCAGGTGATCTGCCTGCCTCAGCCTCCCAAAGTGCTGGGGTTACAGGCATATGCCACTGTGCCCTGCCAACTTATGTGTGTCTTTAATTTTCCATTACTATGTCAAATGATTCTGAAGATGTATAAAAAGCAAATGTCTCATGGAGCTCTAGAATCACATATCTGCCTTTTTATTATCTCCACTTTAATAATTTTATGAGCATTTCAAAGTTAACATCATGAGATCCAAATTAATAATCTTCATTATGTAGACCTCTGTCTTCAATGTTTCATACCTCAGTAAAGAGCACCATTATTTATTGGCAACTTGCTCAAGCCAATAAACATGGAAAAGTGTTATCCTTGATCATTCTTTTTGCTCACTCCATATTTTTAATCAGTTACCAAATCCTATTCTTTCTATCTCTTAATTAATGAATCTCTGCACTCTCTATGTACACGGATAACATCTTACACTAAGTTGCAATCATCACTTTTTGGGATTATTGCATCAGCCACCTAACTTGTCTTTCGGTATACACTCTTACTTCTTTGCAATCCATCTCCCACATTTGAACCATAATAGTCTTTAAAATGCAAACCTAATTATTGTCCTCTTGCTTTAAAGACTTTTAGTAGTTTGTTACTGTCATTATGACAAATTTCCTCAGTATGGATGATAGGCAGGTAAGATCCATGAGGGCAGAGACCTTGTGTTCTGTACACTGCTGCATCTCCGGTACCTATTTTAGCACAGTATGTGGTACAAAGTTGGTGCTAATAAACATGGGATGAATTAATAATAATTATAGGATCCTATATAGTTTGTGTTCTATTTCTATCAATTAGCTTTTGCTATGTAACAAACCATCGTGACATTTAACAATTTGAAACAACAAGGTATTTGCTTTTAATTCTGTAGGTCAGCAAGACATTTCTTATCTGTACTGTCTTGGCAGATCTCAGGTTACCTGGCACCTTTTCTAGGGCTGGATAGTTCAAGAAAACCTCACTTCTGTGTCTGGCTATTGAAGGCTGGCTGGCCTAAGAGCACTCAGCTGGAACAGCACATTTCTGTTCCACATGATCTCTCGTCTTCCAGTAGGCTAACACAGGCTTGTTCAATTGTGGAGGTCTCAGGATTTGAAGGGGCAAAATGAGAGTGACTTGTCAAGGCCTTGCTAACATTGTGCCTGGTATTTTCCTATTGACCAATGCAAGTCACATGGTCAAACTGTGTGTAGCAGAGGTGTGAACCAATCAGAGGCCATTACTGGAACAATCTACTCCCTCTGCAGCTTCGTCTTGACAAACCTACCCCTAATTTCAAACCAGTCATGTAAAAGTTTCATGTCCTTGAATGGGTTGTGCAAAATTATCTTTTTGTCTGGAATGCTGCCCTCCTCCTCTTTTGTTTTTCTTAGGCTCTTCCCTCAAGACAATGTTAAGGTATATGTTGAATTGTGTGTGGCAGAGAACAACAACAAGAAAACCAGCGATAAACAAGACTGTATTTTATTTCTCTTTAAGTTGATATGGCTGCTATGCTCTGACGTCATTAGAGGCCATATTCTTTTTTTTTTTTTTAACTACTCTTTATCACCATAGTTTCCTTTACTCACATTGTCCAGGATGTCCTGCCACCATGATTGTGCTTCTGACAGCAGAAAGTGAAGAAAGGAAAGGTGAAATCATGCGTATTTTCTCAGAAGTTACAATTCAAAAGTTCCACACGTTTCTACTCATATTTTACTGGTCAGAAATTGGTTATTTGACTTTATTTAGCTGCAAAGAAGGCAGAGTATCTTATTCTGAGTCTCAAACAGGTAAAATTATATCCTGAAATATGGAGAAAACCAATATTGGAGGACAACTGATGTTATTTCTCAATCTTATTTTCCCCAGAGAGCCTTTCCTAAAATTCTATTAAAGATTAACTCTTCCTATTGGGATGCCATAGTATTCCATTTCTTCATAGGACTCACTATTCCTGGTTGCTATTGGTTCAATAGCAGTTATTCCTGTCAGATCTCTGGTAGACCAGAGATAATATTCTTATTCACACCATGATTTCCTCAGTATCTAGCATAGAGCCTGGTCTATTATAGACAATTGGTGCATATTGGTTGTAGAATAATTGTGATCAGAGCCAAACCAGTTACCAACTGGTTGAGGAAAAAGAAAGCCTGGTTGCTTTCATAATTTTCATAATTAATTGTTCACATTAATTTTTTGAAATGTAAATGAACAGAAAATAACCTTAAAATGTGAATAAGAAATCAAACTCTGGTTGACAGCAAGTGAGAGTCTGTTGCAAATAACTGCTACACCATCCTTATTAAGTGTAATTAAAAGTGATGCTTGGAGATGTGACCTAGTGTGACTGAGTAGAGTGGTTTCCACAGTCTGTTTAGCAAACCAAACCAAACCAAAACATTATTAAACAATTTTTATTAGGATATATGAAGTAGAGATAACCTCTAAATTGCAGAATAAATCTGTACAATACAGTCCTCACATCTTTTGGATGCAATTTCTTAACATAATAGGTCTTATCTAGGAAAATTGAAAGCAAACTCTTAACATTTTACACCTTCTCAATCATGTGATTACTGCACTACTATTCAATTATAAATTAATTAACCATTTTTAAACATTTTGGAAATATTCTTCCTGCTTTTTCCCCTTATTGTACATTTATCTGAAGAACCAAGAGGTTTATGAATCCATGTACATCCTTTTCCTTTTTGTTATACTACAAAGTGGTAACATAATAATGATAAACTTTTAAAATATGTATGAACTGAAGGAAAGCATTATTTTGAATCTCCTTATAAAGACCCAGAAAAAAAGAAACATAAAACTTCTATTTTCAATATATGTTGTGAAACGGCAGCAGCTTCATATCCATTGATACCTCGCTATTCAGTTAGTTCCAGTGTGTTTATATATAACATCATCTGTCTGGAATATGTCCTTTATGCTTCCAAAGAAAAGGATTCCTTTAAAGGGAAACAGGTAGATAGATGGAGGGAATTGGGGGTATATTATAAAATCTTATATTGTTAACATACTTTTTGACAACCCCATCATAAACAAATTGGTCTGAACTTACGTGCTACTGGGCAGCTTCTCAGTGCCATGTTCAGCAGTTTTATGTTTCTATGTTGATCTGGAAGCCAAATGATAGACTCCTTCTAATAGACTCCTAGAACAAGTCATGTCTGCTGTTGGCATTGATGTAGGAGTTTTCTTTTTGGTTACTTTGGAAGCTGGGAATCCCTGGCTGGTGCCACCCTACCTGGGGCTCACTTGCACACACTGGCATGCCCCAGCTTGCCTGTGTTATAGCTTGTAGTCATGTTTGGCATTCCTGAGCTCTTGTACTGTGCCCAGGAAGAATGAGGTTATGCTGGACATTGAAGGGTGAGGAGGGAAAAGAAGAATTTTTATTGAGCAATGGAAATAGCTTTCAGCAGAGAGAGGATGCGAGATTGGTCCTCCTACCTGAAGGTGGGAAAGTTTTACCATGGGGCTTGGTCCGGGGCCTTTTATAGAGTGGGGAATGCATGCTGATTGGTTTGTGAGGATGCAAAAAAGGGTAAAGGAAAGACACCACTCAAAAGTGGGCATGTCAGTGTAGAAAACAAATTAGAAAAGAGTAGTTATATATAAAATATAGGTGAAGGGTGGGGACCAGTCAGAGGAAAGTACACCAAACAGGAAGACAAATTCTCAATCCTGTCTGAGGATTTAACTTGTAGCTTGGCTTTCAGGTTCTAAACTGTCTTTGACTTGGAGGTGGGGTTTCACTTTGGACCCGCCCCTATTTGCCAAGGCATTTGGCTGCCTACTTTTTCTATCAGTGTGATTATAGTTCATTGAGAGAAGTATATGCCTCCTAACATGTAGCGTGCCCTTTTTCCTTTAGTGACTAAGAAATTGTTTCTGAGAATAAAAATGCTGTGAATTAAAAAAAAAAAAAAAATCACCCAGTCAGAATCTGGAGCATTCCTACTAAGCCAGCGGAATGATTTCTAGGAATTCTGTCTTCTTAACTTTTATTAATATGTTCATAAGGAAATGGTACCACAGTGGACATATCTCTTACATTCTCTTTATTTTTTTGCATATGGATATTTACACTTAGATAATAACATCTATGTGTAGGAATCCAGAAAACTGAGTGAACTTGAAATTTGTGCATTATGAAAGGTGCCCTTGGCTGCCATTACTTTCTTAATGGATACCATGTCATACTTGCTGTTTGCATGGATGTCAGTGTTCATATGTGTAAGAATTTGCTTTTAATTTCCCTGGATAAGACCTATTATGTTAAGAAATTGCATCCAAAAGATGTGGGGACTAGATTGCACAGATTTCCTCTGCAATTCGGAGGTTATTGCTATTTCATCTATTCGAATAAAAAATATTTAATAAGGATGGTGTACCATTTTAACAGTAAGTTTGCATGGATGTCAATGTTCATGTATGTAAGGGAAATAAAATGAAGGTGACTTGCCCTTGAGACATATAGCAAAGTGAAGCTCAGCAGTCATTATATAACCAAGAACAACATAGGGAAATTTTTGTTCTAGTTTTGCCAAATTATTGAATTAATATCCAATGGCATACTCAGATTTTCTTGTCTAGTCTACCACCATGCTGATAATACAACACATTTTAGAAGGCAAAATATAGCATAACATATTCGGTGAAATAGTGCGCATTAATTTCTTTTTTCTTTTTCTTTTCTTTTCCTTTGTTTTTTTGAGACAGAGTCTCACTCTTGTTGCCCAGGCTGGAGTGCAATGGTGCCATCTCAACTCACCACAACCTCCACCTCACGCAGGCAATTCTCCTGCCTCAGCCTCCCAAGTAGCTGGGATTGCAGGCATGTGCCTCCACGTCTGGCTATTTTTATTTTTTTTTTTTTTGTATTTTTAGTACAGATGGGGTTACTCCATGTTGGTCAGGCTGGTCTTGAACCCCTGACCTCAGGTGATCCACCCACTTCGGCCTCCCAAAGTGCTGGCATTACAGGAGTGAGCATTAATTTCTTAATAATTGTTCCTTATGGAGTTGGGGGAAAATTAAGAAAACCAAAAGAATCTAACTTTTAACTTTCAATCATCATCAGTGTTTTATATTGTTACCTGAACCAGGAAAGTCAATGTCAAAAGAAATAAAAAGAAAATCCCAAGGGCAGTTTAAGAATTTCATTTTTTATTACATTGCATGTAGTAATTTTTAATAAATATCCATTTTAAAGGAAACTTAAAAAAGGAACAAAGGTTTACCCATGTCCCAAGTGGGACAAGTTTACTTTCAATGTGAGAAGCAAATATGATGAGTAAAGCCTTCTATTTTTTAAAATGCTTTGTATTAAGAAAATCTGCTGCAGCATGTTTTTTGTTTGTTTGTTTGTTTTGTTTTGTTTTTTCCTAAATGAAGTCCTCCTTAATTCAAATCCAGGAGTATTTTAAGAGAAATTTAATAAACAAATGCTTTTCTGGCCAAAAAGAATTCTGTGCTATACAAACAATGAAAAGAATCATGAAAGAAGATGCTGACTGCCTGCTGCAGCAGGTCTTAGTTCCCTTTTCTGAGTAGCTTATCCATGCATGGAACTCCTTGAGAGTCAGTGAGAAGACATTAACATGGTACCCATAGCACAGAAATTGAAATGTGCGCAATTAATATTTTAGATTATCATCTAAATGTCATTCAAAGAGAATTCTTTCAATAGGATGCCAACCAAAGTTTGGTTGTATAATTCTTACATATACCTTATCTCTTCCTTCTGAAAAGAAATTTTGGCTTTTTTTTTTTTCCAGAAAGAATGGTACTGCTTAATTCCCCCAGAACACAATGTGAGTAAGCTTATTTTACAAATTATAACTTTTTCTGACTATAAAAATATAATTCTCAATGTAGAAAATTTGGAGAAGGCAGGAAACACCAAAGCAAACAAAAATCACAGTCATCTCACTCCACTCCCCACCCTGAGGTAAACACTGGTAATATTTTGGTATATTTTAAAAAAATTATAGTGTTTTGAAGCCAATATAGTTAGTATCTAGTATTGTTGAAAAGGTATTTGAGTGTATTTTGTCTGAATGATGGGTATCATAACTTTTGAGTAGCAAGATCAATTTTTAAAAAGATATGTCAGCACCTATAAAGAGAAGCTGGTATTGTAATTGTGAAAATCTTGGAAAATTAAGACACTCTGTTGACACTTGCTTCCTTTGCTCACAGTATTTTGGTTTCTTCTTTCTTGTAATTGCTCTCAGAATCAGTTCATGAGCCAAAAGCAAAAGTAATCTTGTAATTGTGTAACCTCAATGCTTCTTTAAAAACACTTTTTCTTTTTTTTTTTTTGTTTGTTTGTTTGATTGGCTTATTGTTTTCAGATTATCTTTATCTGGAGAAGCAAAACAGAGTTACTTGTAGATCAGTTGTGGGAAACAAATGCTTTGAGTGAATTTTATGGTGTCTAAAAAGTTACTTAATGTAGATTCAACCTCAAATATTTCTGCTAATGTGAGGCGATGTCTGCATAAATGTTCCAAAATTGTATGTTAGTCATTGGTTTCAAACTGTGAATATATCTGTTATTGTCACATTTGCTGAAGAGCCACTCAGCAATTATAACACTGACAAATTTGAAATTCAGTTTTCAGTGATCTGCTGAGGGAGATGAACGTTTATCTTCACCCTAAGCCTTTTTTTCTTTAGAGCTTAGTCTCTTTCAGAAACATATGTTTCAAGACTTTTTGAAAAGATTGAGGATGCAGGAGATTACACTAGTATGTCTTCATTAACAATCATGAAAGGCATACAGATGTGGCTGTGAAATAAAAAGTCATGATGTATATGGGCAAACTATGGAATGCCTTTGTTTATATTCACACTGTATAGCAGTGACCAATGGATGTGATGGTGGGGGTGAGATGGACGTGTGTAACTCCAGCATCTGCTAATGGAGGAGATAGAACTGACAGATATAAGAGACTTAAAAGCAAAAGGTACTTTCTTTTTGAAACAAAGAAGCTACGAATAAATTCAGCAGTTGGCACTTTTGACAACTGCCACCCTGAAACTCCCCTTTTCAGTGTCTTTGGAGTCATGGCATTCCAGTTGGTTACATCCAAATAGACTTTTTCTCATAAATCAAGAATTATTTGGTGCCTCTCTTGAGGGCAGTAACTAATTAGTTATGTCCCTACTTCATGAAAAGTGCTATTACATGTTGTTCTTCTGTGTGCCGTTGGGTATGGCAGTAGCAAGAGCGGTGATTTTAAGGGACAAAGACTGAAGATGGAGATGCCCAATTTGTTATTTTCCAATCTATCAGACAGTAGGGAAACAACTGTTTTCTTTTAGTTGTCAGATTATCCATGCCAAAGGAAAAAAGCAAACTCTAAACATATTTTAGGGAGGTTTATTCTGAGCCAGTGTGAGTGACTGTGGCCAGGGAAAACATAAACGTAGGTATCATGGAATAAGTGGTCCCTAAGCAGTCACATTGTAGCTGCCACATACATTTCAGGACAGCAGAAGTTTCAGGAAAAATCACCAGTTATTATGTGAAGATTATACATTGGTTTGGCCCTGAAAGGCAAGACATCTTGAAGCAGGGGTTTATAGATCATAGGTGGGTTTAGAGTTTTCTCAATTTGTGATTGGCTGAAAGGAATATGGCTTTGTCTAAAAACTTGGAATCAGTCGAAAAGAATGTTTACGTTTAATTTTAACATACAGTAATTAAGATAAGTTGTTCACTAATCATCATCCTGCGATGCTATGCCAGAGTCGGGTTATGGGAGCATGAGACATATACTGTGTCAAAGTGACCTGTAGGGGTGTATCACTCAACTCTTGCCTGCCATGGCCTTAGGACTTGCTCATAATTTGGTATCCTACTGCCACAAAGAGTCTGTTCCATCAGTCTTAGTCTCTCTCTTTTAACAGTAATGCTGATCAGTTGCTGTGTCTAAACACAAAAGGGAGGGTGTATAACAAGGCATGTCTGACCTTCCATTCTGTCATGGCTAGGAACTCTACTTTTAAGGTTTCTCTGGGGTTCCCTTGGCCAAGAGGGGGTCCGTTCAGTAGTTGGGGGGCTTAGGATTTTATTTTTAGTTTACATCTGAAACTCTCCACAGTTACTAACAGAGACATATTTCCACTTTAGGAATAGTAGCTAAATCTGGCTAAGATTCTCTTTCACCAAAGATGCTACCACTATGAAGGTTTCAAAGGGACGAATGTGGATACATGATTTCTTTTTGTTCTCCATAACTCCACTAAGAGAGAAACAGCACATTTATTTATTTATACATATGTAAAATACCTTTTTGAAAAGTCAACTTTTATCTTAGATTCAGGTGGTACATGTGAAGGCTTATTACCTGGGTATATTGCATGTTGATGTTTGGGGTATGATTGATCCTGTGACCCAGGTACTGAGCAGAGTACCCAATAGTACTCAATTTTTTCAGTTCTTCCCCCCGTCTCCCTCTGCCTCTATTAGTTCCCAGTGTCTATTGTTCCCATCTTTACCATCTTTATGTCCATGAGTACTCAATGTTTAGTTCCCACTTATAAGTGAGAACATGCAGTATTTGGTTTTCTGTTCCTGTGTTAATTTGCTTAGGATAATGGCCTCCAGTTGCATCCATGTTTCTGCAAAGGATGTGATTTCATTCTTTTTTATAACTGTGTAGTATTCCATGATGTACATATATCACATTTTCTTTATTCAATTCAACACTGATTGGCACCTAGGTTGACTCCATGTGTTTGCTATTGTGAATAGCATGGTGATGAACATATGAGTGCAGGTGTCTTTTTGGTAGAACAATTTATTTTCTTTTGGATATGTACCCAGTAATGGTATTGCTGGGTTGAATAGTACTTTGTTTTTTAATTATTTGAGAATTCTTCAAACTGCTTTATACAGTGGTTGAACTAATTTAGTCCCACAAACAGTGTATAATTGTCCCCTTTTCTCTGCAGCCTCACCAGCAACTGTGTGTTTTTTAAGTTTTTAGTAATAACTATTCTCATTGGTGTGAGATGTTATCTCATTGTGGTTTTGATTTACATTTCTTTGATGATTAGTGATGTGGAACTTTTTTTCATATTTATTGGCCACATGTGTGTCTTTTTTTGAGAAGCTTCTGTTCGTGTCTTCTGTCTACTTTTTAATGGGTTTTTGCAACATATTTAGATGAGATGTTGAAGTTTTGGGTTAACAGAGGGTGAAAAGAGAAAATAAAAATGAAATAACAAACAATAATCCCAAGAATAACATGAATTGATATGGTAATCTTACAAAATGTTCTTTTCCCCCTCTGAGGCTGGTTGGGCTTGTCCCATCTGATCTCCTGCCCAGCTACTTTGTCGTAGTCATGTTCTGCACCAATAAACAGGAGTCTCCATCATTATTGAAAGAGATAATCTAGACAGTGAGGCCCAGATAAATAAAAGTTCCTCCTCTTGCATGCCCAGAGCCAGAGTTCTTGCCTCTTGTCTGGGGATCTGCCTTTTCTGCAGTTGCTTGCCTATAGTAATGCCATATACATTATGGGAGGTCATACCAACCCATGTGTATTAGTCTGTTCTCATGCTGATATAAAAAACTGCCTAAGACTGGGTAATTTATAAAGAAAATAGATTTAACTGACTCACAGTTCTGCATAGCTGGGCAGGCCTCAGGAAACTTACAAGCATGGCAAAAGTCACCTCCGTCTTCACAGGATGGCAGGAGAGAGAATGAGGGCAAGTAGGGGAAATGCCAGTTGCCTATAAACACACCAGATCTTCTGAGACTCTGTATCATGAGAACAGCATGGGGAAAACTGCCCCATGATCTGATTACCTCACCTGGTCCCACCCTTGACACATGGGGATTATTACAATTCCAGGTGAGATCTGGATGGGGACACAGAGCCAAACCATATCACCATGGCCTGGCCTGGCATTCAGCATCATAGCTCTAACCAAACATAGTACCATATCCAGACAACTTTGTAAGAGCTAAAATATCAGGGAGGCTGCCTCACAGCTGTGATTGTGAGAAAGTCACATTTGAACGTGCTGAGACATTAAACCCCCATATATACAATAGATTTAACATACCAGTTTCACAGATTGGTTGCCAAGATTACATGAGACTATTCTAGTAAAGATTTTTTAACTCACATATTATCTTAATTTAAATCCCTTTTGTCCCTTTATTTATTTACTAGCAGTTGGTGAACTTAACCAAAGTTTTGCTTCTTAAATTTTTATATGTCTGTGGTATCTCTTTAGAACTTGTTTCCTTGAAGATATTTTGTAATCCTCTGCCACCCTTGCTTTGTATCACATACAATAAACGTTTGGTACATTGCTGTCCATTGATTTTCTATACTCAACTTTGCCATTGCTGTTAGGAAAAGACCTGTGTTTGTAATTTATAACTACTGCAACTTTAACTGCAGTGGCATCTGGAGAAATGATAATCAGCTGAAGCAGCTTTTCTTTCCCTCTTGACTGTATGACTCAATTCCATGTTGTCATCATTCCCATTAGTGGTCATTCCACATGACTCAAAAGGAAAGATGGAAATGACTCTCACCCAAGACAACATAAAAGTAAAGATAATATAATAAATCAAGATTTATACTGAAACTACAAAGAAAAAGTGGTGATTCTGAGAAACATAGATGTTTAGTTTTTTGTCAATGTATTCCAATTACTTCCTCAGCCTCATCACTAATTTTTAATTCCTTCCAGAAGCTATTTTCTGAATGAAAGGGTGGAGGTACCAGGATGGTCTTGTTGAGTGATGGCTGGAGCCTGTTATGATAATGTCACTACTATATGTTTGTCTTCTGGAATATCTTTTGGAAATTATGATACCATTAACCAAGAATCTGCTGGTAATGCAAGAATGTCATGTGTGGGGTAGGTCATCTTGTTTAAATTAGCAACACCCTGACAAAACTAAATTATTGTATGAACAAAATTATTGCTAAGCATGAATATTTCTGGTTAATTTACACTTAACTCATTTAAAGTATGTATAAATGAATTTCTTTATTAAATGAACTAAAAATCACCTATCAATTTAAACTTGGAAAGAATACTAACACTCATGTGCTGTCTTAATTGTTTTCTTTTCCACAGAGCTCTTTAATGTGCAAGGAGAAAATCCAATCTTACAGTCAAAAAGCCACATTTTATTTAATCACTTTTAATTTTGCTTCCTTGAATACTTTAATATTTTATACATACCATACCAATTGCTGCTTTCCCTTTGATGCTTTCTGAGGATAATGGATTTTTTTAAAAGTATTATCCTGAGTTTGTGACCCCCTGCTTTGTGCTGTCACTTTTCCTACCATAGTTGTGCTTCTCACAGTGTTTTGCAATGTTTTGTTCTTTTTGTGTCCCCTTCTATGAATGAAAAGGAGTGATCATGTTTTATTTTCTTCATATACTTAGTGGCTGGCATAATCCTGCCACTTTTCACTTGAAACTTCCTTTATAAACTGGAGGGAAGGGAAATAATGCTGGTCATCTGCAGTGCCTAAATTGAGGCAAGAGGCTTGGTATATCATTAAGACCCTTCTACGATATGGGCAGACTACAGCTAAGAGTTTGGAAAAAGGGAGAGAGATCCAAGATGGCTGATCACTAGCAGCTCGGGATTGTAGCTCCCAGCGAAAGCACAGAGAATGAGAGGACGCCACACTTTCAGACAAATTTTTGTTGCTCACGGACAAGGAGATTCCCAGCGGAGGAGTCCCTCGGGTCGCCAGCGTGACTCTTGTGGCCGGTGTGGCGGTTTTGCCGGCGCCTTGGTGCAGCGGTTCTTGGTGCAGAGTCAGAAAAGCACCATCAATCTTAACGCCGTTGTTTTAGCTGGGCGCAGTGGGTTGCTCAGATTCCAGCACTGGGAATAAGCAAGTTGGACATCCACTCAGAAACCTAATTAGAAAGTCGGTAATTACAAAGATGACAGATGGATAAACTTATAACGAAAGGAAGAAACCAGCCTAAAAAAGCTGAGAATACCCAAAATCAGAACGCCTCTCCCTCTACAGGGGATCCCAGTTCCTCATCAGCAATAGAACAAGGCCTGATGGAGAACGAGTGTGTTCCATTAACAGAAGCAGGTTTCAAAAGGTGGATGATAAGAAACTTCTGTGAGTTAACAGAACTTGTTCTAACCCAATGCAAAGAAACTAAGAACTTTGAAAAAAGAGTTGATGAAATGCTAATGAGAATAGACAATTTAGAGAGGAATATAAGTGAATTAATGGAGCTGAAAAACACAACACGAGAACTTCATGAAGTATGCACAAGTTTTAACAGCTGAATTGACCAAGCAGAAGAAAGGGTATCAGAGGTCGAAGACCAATTTAATGAAATAAGACAAGATTAGAGAAAAAAGGATAAAGAGGAATGAGCAAAGTCTCCAGGAAATATGGGACTATGTGAAAAGACCTAATTTACTTTTGATAGGTGTACCTGAATGTGATGAAGAGAATGAATCCAAGCTGGAAAATACTCTTCAGGATATTACTCAGGAAAACTTTCCCAACCTAGCAAGGCAGGACGATATTCAACTCCAGGTAATACAGAGAACACCACAAAGATATTCCTCAAGAAGACCAAACTCAAGGCACATAACCGTCAGATTCACCAGGGTTGAAATGAAGGAGAAAATAAAATACTAAGGGCAGCCAGAGAGAAAGGTCAGGTTACCCACAAAGGGAAGCCTATCAGACTCACAGCAGATCTCTCAGCAGAAATCCTACAAGCCAGAAGAGAGTGGGGGCCAATATTCAACATCCTTAAAGAAAAGAACTTTAAACCCAGAATTTCATATCCTGCCAAACTAAGCTTCATAAGTGAAAGAAAAATAAAATCTTTAGTGAACAAGCAAGTACTCAGAGATTTCATCACCACCAGGCCTGCTTTACAAGAGCTTCTGAAAGAACCACTATACATAGAAAGGAACGACCATTATCAGCCTTTCCAAAAATATACCAAAAAGTAAAGAGCATCAACATAATGAAGAATTTACATCAACTAATGGGCAAAACAGCCAGCTAACATCAAATGGCAGTATTTAACTCACATATATTATTATTAATCCTAAACTTAAATCGACTAAATCACCCAATCAAAAGACACAGCCAAAACCCATCGGTATGCTGCATTCAGACCCATCTCACATGCAAGGATACACAAAGACTCAAAATAAAGGGATGGAGAAAGATTTACCAACCAAATGGAGAGCAAAAATAAATAAATAAATAAAAATCAGGAGTTACAATTCTCACCTCTGATAAAATAGACTTTAAAGCAACAAAGATCAAAAGAGGCAAAGAAGGACATTACATAATGGTAAAAAGATCAATGCAACAAAAAGAGCTAAAGATCCTAAATATATACGCACCCAATATAGGAACACCCAGATACATAAGACTTATAAAGAGACTTAGACTCCGACACAATAATAGTGGGACACTTCAACATCAATATTAGACAGATCAATGAGATAGAAAATTAACAAGGATATCCAGGACTTGAACTCAGATCCGGAACAAGTAAACTTAATAAACATTTATAGAACTCTCCACTTTAAATACACAAAATATACACTCGTGTTAGCACCACATCACACCTATTTACAGGTTTAAATGAAATATTGGTTGGCTGCTTGTTTGTTATTTTCTTCCCTCATTTTTTCCTGTCTCCATTATTAAGCACAATTATTGGTATAAAAGAGGTTTTCAATACCCATTTTTAGACTGCATTCTAGCCTGGGCAATAAAGCAACATTCCGTTCTCTCTCCCTCTTCCTCTTTATTCCTCTCCTTCATTTTCTTTCTTTTTTTCTTTCTTTCTCTCTTTCTTTCTTTCTTTCTTTTTTTAAAAAAAAAAGAAAAAAAAAGAGTTTGGAAAAAGGAGCTGTGGAACTCTTAACTAGGACGTGAAAAATGTCATCTTTCTGCCTCATGATGTGGCACTTAGAGAGCTTATGGGAAAAAGAGGTGGAAAGAAATGGAGATCTGTAGGTTTCGGGTAAGGATGAGAAAATAGAAAGCCTTTGAATAATTGTACAGTTTACAATGATCCTAATCCCTCAGAATTCACCCCCAGTACACACCCACCTCCTCCCCTGGGGTGGCCACCTTTGGTTGGACTACATTTGATTGGGAGAGGCAGGCAAGGGAAACAAAAGAAATCTAACTCAAGTGGACCAATTAAATTATCTGTTATAGAAGTTTGAATTTTGGTTTCAGAGGCAGCAGAGCTAGTCTCTGCAGTGGCTGGGGTGAGATGATGTCCGCTAGGATGCCCTGGGCCACTATTGTCTACATATTGAGAAGCAGAGAAAGAAGGTAGTCCTGGAGAGAAACATAAGTTTTGGAAGAGAGAAGGGAGATAGACAGAGAGCAAACACATTTTGGGATTCTGAAAAGTTTCCAGTTCCTTATTTCAGCCCTGTAATAGGCCTACTACCCTTTTGTTCCACACGGCAACTGTATCATTTCAATAAATTGTCTCTTTTGGATTAAGCTAGCTTAAATTGGTGTCTACAACAAGATAAACAGGAAGCATTCAGCGTCCCTACAACTACCTCTGCAGAACTGAAAGATTGGAGCTGAATCCTTCCTTACAGTTCTGGTTTTCTGTTGGCCCTTTATTCTACTTTCATTTAGCATTCATATAGTCAATTCATAACATGCTGTTTGCATTTATGGTTTCCATAACTGTTTCCCAACTGTGTTCTATTGTACTGGTGTTTTCTAGAGAATGGAATGTCTTGTACACCATTCAAGTTCTTGGAGTTGCTTACAAGTTCCTTAACCGTTCAAGGGGGCTGAAGTCTATTATCATTACCTTGAGGTCTCCTGTTACCTGTAAGAAGCTCAGGCTCGTGAAAATGATGGAGAAAAGATAAGTTTGGAATCTCTTTCCAAACCTATATGCCTTTCCTCAGGAAGGCCACAGGTTGGGGCCAGTCCTTAGTAGGACTGAAATCCCAAGTTTTTTTTTTTTTTTTTTTTTGTCTATCTATTGAATAAAGGGAAGTAATAAATTACTACTTTCTAGTAAGGGTAAGTACCTAAAATAAGATCCTAGGAAATAACACTGAGATGGCTTATTTAAGATTTTTTTCTTTTTAATTATCTGGAAGAAAAGTAAAGTGAGTGATGAAATTATCAGGTTCTCAGATGACACAAAATTCTTCTAACAAGAAGTGACAAGTTGGAACATTACAGACCGGGTCTGTAAGTTTACACACGGTAATACAGTTGGTAAAAAATATCTTTCTCAATACTAAGGCTCTGAGCTCTCACAGTTTAGGAGAGAGATCTAGAAATGTTTTGTGCTGAATGGAATTTGGTACTTTTCTCTATTAGGTTTCAAATTTGCTTGTTTTTATGTTAGTAGCTAATAGTACATTCTCACTCTCTGCCAGGCAGTGTGCTAAGTGCCTTAAATACATAATCCCATTTAATTTATGAAACAAGAAGTAAATCAGGTTCAACAATTACTCCATTTTATTTAGAAAGGTTAATTAACTCATTTGAGTTCCCATGGCCTGTATGTGTCAGGGGACACAAAGAGAATAATGAATGAAATGCACCAATCTACTCATCATTCAGTAAACTTGAGTGCCCACTAGATAATAGACATAGTCTAGATACTTGCAATAGGTCAATGAACAAAAGACAACAAAAAGATCCCTGTCCTTATGTAGCTTGCATTTTAATGAGAGGAGACAGAAAACAAATAATACTTATATTAACATTAATAAAGTATATGGAATATTAGAAGATGATAATTGCTATGGGAAAAGAAAAAAATAGGTAGCAAGTGAAGAGGAACAAGAGTGTTGGAGGGAGGGAATGTCAGTAGTGATTCTTAACTAGAAAAGTCACAGTAGGCTTTCATGAGAAAGTGATGCTAAAGCAGAGATGTAAATAAATTAGGCAGATATCTGGGAGGAAGAGCATTTTGGGCATAAGTAAAAACAGTGCCAAGGCTCTGTGGCAGGAAGGTGCCTGCTGTGTTCAAGGAGAAGCAAAGATGTTGTGGGATGGTTATAGATTGTGGAGCTCCCTGCAGGCCAGTGCAAGGCTTTTCAGTCATACTTTGAGTGAGGTGGAGGGTTCTCTACAAAACCTGTCAACTGTGCTTTTCTGCTTCAGCCATTTTGTCTAATATGCTGGCAAAGTAAACACAGAGAGAGGACTAGGTGGAAGAAGCTTGCAACACAGAGCAATGGAAGTCTTCCTTGCCATCTTTACCCACTGTATGGTGGTTGTTCCTACCTTAGAAACATTTCCCCTCCGCAGTTTCAATAACTAGAAGTTTATTTGGATTTACAGAAACATTTTGATATGCAAATAGTGTCTTGAGACTATCACTTTTTATGTCTTTTTGAGAACCACTTCACTTACCTAATATGATTGGTTTTTCTTCAACACCTGGTTGAGACATTGTCTCTTTTTTCTTAAATCCCATCCTTCATTGACAGTGACTGTTATGAGAGTCATATTGCAGCTCACTGTCTCTGAAGGACAATATTCTGTTAGTGCTATAAAAATAAAAATGTGCACTATCATGTTCAGGTTACTGTATTTATTTCTTTATAGAAATATCTGAGCACTGGGTAATTTACAAAATAAGGAGGTTGAATTGGCTCATGGTTCTGCAGGCTGTACAGGGAGTATAGTGGCTTTTGGTTCTAGGGAGGCCTCAGGAAACTTACAATCATGGCAAAAGGCAAAGGAGTAGCAGGCATGTCTTACATGGCTGGAGCAGGAGGAAGTGTGGGGAGGTGCTACACACTTTTAAACAACCAGATCTCACAAGAACTCACTCACTATGGTGGGAACAGCACCAGGAGAGGATACTAAACCATTCATAAAAAACCACCCCTGTGATCTAATCTCCTCCTACCAGGTCCCACCTCCAACATTAGAGATTACAGTTTGACATGAGATTTGGGCAGGGACATAGATACACAACCCATATCAATTGCACAGTAAATATTTCTAAACAATTTATTCGTAAATAATCTTAAAAATTCTATATCAACAATTATCTGTTTTACAATAGCTCTAAATATTAAGGCCATAAGTTCAAAAAGACATAAGATTCTTTCTGGCAGACAATAACAAAAAATATAAAAATTAAAAAATAAGTTAAACAATAATTCTTTGTAGCTACTTAATAAGCAGCTATTGAAATTGTTTATATAATTTTGAATACTTTTTTCTTTATTGATTATTGTGTCACTCTTCTCTATGAGTTTCTTGCATTTTTTTCAGGTCTTGTGAACAGTGGCACTTACTACCCTTATTCCAGGGAATCTTGTAAAGGTTGTTTGAGGAATGAACAGCCTTGGAAAATAAAGTATCTCCCCTGGAGCAAAGAGGGGTTTTGTTTACTATCTAGTAAAATAAAAATGGTATCTTCTTCTGGGGCAAAAGTCAGGCAGACTTAATGCCTATTATAAAATATTTGGATTCTCTTTCCTTCTATAACGCAACCCACTTGATGTGCAAGTGCCAAGTGACTTGCTGGAAGCTGGGGAATCAGAAAAAATGCTGACATTCCAGCTATCACTGTACGTAGGAGTAACAAACTTTCCTTTCTTTTTGATTTAGGAGTGTCAGGCCTCTGCCAGCCACTGTAGCAAGATAACTTGCAAAATCTCAGTAGGGTAAAATCTTAGGCCCTTCACACTTCTTAACATTGATTTTTCTATGAAAACAACGAGAACAACAACATAAGACTTACTTCATTTCAGAAATATGTTGACTTAAACACATGTTTTATTTATTGTATTCTTAAAAGAAGGTCCAAATTTCTATCAATTAGGGTAGGCAGTTCATTTTCTGGACCAAGTGCTGCTTTATACAATAAGTATTCATTGCCGCTGTTGGTTTCAAATAATGAAGCTAAGTTAATTAAAGAAGAATGCGTTTATTCATATGTGCAGGAAAGACACATTTAGGAAGGATATTGGGATAGCTTCTATAGAAGCAAGGGTGCTCAGCATGCCAGAATCCTCTGCTTCACCCTGGTTCTCCTTCTGTGTTGGTGTAATGCTCTCTTCCTTTCCATGGTAGAGGAACATTTTCAGTGGCATCCTTGAGACATGCCATGTGAAAAACGCCTCACCTGCCATTGATGGCCATGAGCAAAGGCATGTGGGTTGTCTACAGAAGAGAGAAAGGGCAAGGGAATGGATTCTCCTCTAGAGAGTCCAGAAAAGAATGCCCACCTTGCTAACACTTTGCTTTTAACTTGGTGATCTCCAGCAACCTATGGAACTGTAAGATAATAAACTTGGTACTGTTTTAAACCACTAAGTTTATGCTAATTTTTAATAGCAGTAATAAGCTAATATATCACCCAACTCTACATTCATCAACATGATATCATGTTGGTACCTTGAGACTGGCCCTGGTGGGAGTTTTTATACTGCTGATGTTGGAAAATGCTACAAAACAGAGATTTAGTTTTTCAGAGAGCTGGTTCAACATTTTTTAACATACCACTGGGAAATAGTTCCTCTTCATTAAGGTTTCCCAAGGAAAGTGAATTGAGTTGAATGCATATGTAGTGAGCTTAATGACATTAAGCAATCAGCCTATAATTTGGGAGGAAAATCATGGTTCATTAATACAGCAATTTATGTTAGTGGTGAGGGTAGCATCTTGTAGGGTAGGAGCGGAAATGAGTAGAAGGAGAGTGGTTATAGGTCAGAAAAAAGATACTAAAGTCTTACTTTGTTTTACCCCCACTCCCCCAGAATTAGCACATTTTAAATGATCTAAACATAGTCTTATGAACTCTTCAGTAACGTGTACTGACTGGGAGCAAAATATTCTTGGGAAAACCAAGATAATGTTGAACTGACTAGTAGATTTCCCAGTAAGAGGCTCTGGTCATGTTATGTATTTAATGTTTGGATTTCTTAAACAATATTCCCACCTAGTGGTTTCCTATCCTTTACTTAATCATGTTTAGTGAGTGGAAATTAAATTTATTTTAGAGCCATTCACTTCACATTTGGACAACTGTCATTGCAGGATCTTTTTGTCTTATACTGGGCTTTACTTTGTTTCACTTTAACTTCAGCAATCTCTGTCCAGTCTAAATCTAATCAACATCCAATCCATACTCATGATATAGTAGAATGCTAACTTCACCTGTTCAGCATATCATACTTCAATTAGTAAAGACTCAGTTTCAATGAGCTTTTCTTAGAATGCTATATCACACTATCAACTTAGCAAGGAAGCTACAAGACAATGGTGAATTGTGTGGACTTTGGAGCCAGATGACCCGAGTTCAGATTTCAGCTTATCATTTACTATGTACGTAACTTTGAGCAAGTTACTCGCCTCCTCATTCTTCAATTTCCCCTTTGGGGGAATGATGATAATAGTAGTATCTCCCTAATAAAGTTGATGGGAGGATTTTATAAGCTCATGTAAGGGAGAAAGGGTAATATCTTTCCCTCACCCATTGGAAGGTCTATACCTGTAACAAAACACAGAGCAGCAAGAGAAAATCATAATTAATTTATTCAACAAAAGTTTCACATGATGCAAGAGCTTTCAGAAATGAAAATCCAAAAACCCAAGGATAATTGCATTTTTATGCTCAGGTTTCATGAAAAATGGACGTGATAGCCAAGCAGTGAGCATAGGACCCAACGGGTAGTTTTTCAACCACGTCCCTTCCCTTTCTCGCCCATCTAGTAGTCTCCAGTGTCTACTGTTGCCATTTTATGTTCATGCGTACTCAGTCTTTAGGTGCCACTTATGAGAAATAACATGTGGTATTTGGTTTCCTGTTCCTGTGCTAATTTGCTTAGAATAATGGCCTCCATCCATGTTGCTTCAAAAGACATGACTGCATTCTTTTTTATGGCCTCCTAGTATTTCGTGGTGCATATGGATCATATTTTTTTATCCAATCCACCCCTTGATGATAACCTAGGTTGATTCCATGTCCTTGCTAATGTGAATAGTGTAGGAATAAACATATCAGTGCATATGTCTTTTTGGTACCGTGGCCTATTTTTTTTGGGGAATATAGTCAGTAATGAGATTTCTGTGTTGAATGGTAGTTCTGTTTTAAGTTTTTTGAGAAATCTTCAAACTGGTTTCCACAGTGGTGGAATCAATTTACATTCCCACAGCAGTGTATAAGTGTTCCCTTTTCTCTGCAGCCTTGGTGGGATCTGTTGTTTTTGATACTTTAATAATAGTAATTCTGACTGGTGTGAAATGGTATCTCATCGTGATTTTGATTTGCATTTCTCTGATAATTAGTGATGTTGAGAACTTTTTTATGGATTGACTGCTGTATATCTTCTTTTGAGAAGTATCTGTTCATGTCCTTTGCTGCCCCCCTCCTTTTTTTTTTTTTGAGACAGGGTCTTGCTGTGTCACCCAAGCTGAGTGCAGAGGCACAATCTCGGCTCATTGCAACCTCTGCCTCCTGGGCTTGAGTGATCCTCCTACCTCAGCCTCCTGAGGAGCTGGGACTACAGGCACACACCACCACACCTGGTTAATTTTTTTATGTTTTATAGAGACACAGTTTCGCCTATTTTCCAGGCTGGTCTTGAACTCCTGGACTTAAGTAATCTACCTGCATTGGCCTCCCAAATTGCTGGGATTACAGGCATGAACCACTGTGCCTGGAGTCTTTGCCCATTTTTTGATTGGGTTGTTTTTTGCTTTTTGATTTGTTTAAGTTTCTTACATATTTTTTTTTTTTGATTTTAGACATTTGTCAAATGCATAGTTTTCAAATGCTTTCTCTCATTCTGTAGGCTGTCTGTTTACTCTGTTGACAGTTTCTTTTGCTGTGCAGAAACTCTTTAAGCAGGTACTACTTGTCAATTTTAGTTTTTTTTTTTTTTGGTCAATTTCAATTTTAATTTTTATTGCAATTGCTTTTGGGTATTTAGCCAAAAGTTCTTTGCCAAAGCCAATGTCAAGAAATGTATTTTCTAGGTTTGCTTCTAGGATTTTTATGATTTGAGGTCTTACATCTAAATTTTAATTTATCTTGAGTTGATTTTTGTATATGGTGGAAGTAAGGGTCCAGTTTTATTCTTCAGCATAGGACTATCCAGTTATCCCAGGACCATTTATTGAAGAAGGAGTCCTTCTTTGCTTCTTTTTGTTGGCCTTGTCAAAGATCAGACAGTCATAGGTGTATGGCTTTATTTCTAAATTGTCTATTCTGTTTCGTTGGTCTACGTGTTTATTTTTGTACCAATACTATGCTGTTTTGGTTACTGTAGCCCTGTAGTATAGTTTGAAGTCAGGTAACATGATGCCTCCACCTTTGTTCGTTTTGCTTAAGATTGCTTGGCTACTTGGGCTTTTTTTTTTTTTTTTTTGGTTTTATATGAATTTTAGTATAGTTTTTCTAAGTCTGTGAAGAATGATGTTGGTAGTTTGACAGGAATAGCATTGAATCTATAAATTACTTTGGGGATTATGGCCATTTTAATTATATGGATTCTTCCAATTCATGAGAATGTTGTTCCATTTATTTGTGATGTTTCTGATTTTTTTCAGCAGTGTTTTGTTGTTCTTTTTGCAGAGATCTTTCACCTCCTTGGTTAGATGTATTGTTAGGTATTTAATTTTCTTTGTGGCTGTTGTAAACAAAATTGTGTTCTTGATTTGACTCCCTGACTGGGCATTATTGATGTATATAAATGCTACTGATTTTTGTACATTGATTTTATATCCTGAAACCTTGCTACAGTCACTTATTAGTTCTAATATCTTTTTGGTGGAGTCTTTAGGGTTCTCTAAGTATAGAATTCTATCATTAGCAAAGAGAAATAGTTCTTCTTTTTCTGTTTGGATACCTTTTATTTCTTTCTCTTGACTAACTGCTCTGGCTAGGATTTCCAGTGTGATGTCGAATAGGAGTAATGAAGCATGGACATCTTTGTCTTGTTCCAATTCTCAAGGAGAATGATTCCACCTTTTGTCCATTCAGTATGATGTTGGCTGTGTGTTTATCATTTGTAGCTCTTATTATTTTGAGATATATTCCTTTGGAGCCTAGCCTATTGAAGATTTTTATTGTTAAGGGATGTTGGATTTCATTGAAAGCTTTTCCTGTGTCTGCTGAGATGATCATATAATTTTTGCTTTTAATTCTGTTTATGTGGTAAATCACATTTATTGATTTGTGGATGTTGAAACAACCTTGCATCCCAGGAATGAAGCTTACTTGATCATGGTGAATTAGCTTTCTGATGTGCTGCTAGATTCATTTTGCTAATATTTTGTTGGGGATTTATGTGTCTATGTTCATTGGGATAGAGCTCTGAAGTTTTCTTTTTTGTTGTGTTTCTGTCGACTTTTGGTATTAGGCTGATGCTGGTTTCGCAGAATGAGTTAGGGAGGAGTCCTTCCTCTCTGAGTTTTTGGAATAGTTTCAGTAGGATTGGTACTAGTTTTTCTTTTTGCATCTGGTAGAATTCAGTTGTGAATCCATCTGGACCTGAGCTTTTTTGGTTGGTGGGTTTTAAAATTATTGATTCCAATTCAGAGCTTGATATTAGCCTATTTAGCATTTCAATCTCTTCCTGATTCAATTTTGGGACATTCTGTGCCTCCAGGAATTTATTCATTTCCTCTGGATTTTCTAATTTGTGTGCATAGTGTCAATCATACTATTCTCTGAGTATCTTTTGTATTTTTGTGGGATCAGTTGTAATGTCATCTTTGTCATTTCTGATTTGTGCTTATTTAGGTCTTCTCTTTTTTATCTTTGTTAATTTAGCTAATGGTCTATTAATATTGTTTATTTTTTTGAATAACAAACTTTTGTTTTCATTGATCCTTTGTACTGATTTTTTCACATCTAAATTCTGTTAAGTTCTTCTCTAATTTTAGTATTTCTTTTGCTAGCTTTGGGATTGATTTGTCCTTAGGTGCCACATTTGATTATTAATTTGAGATCTTTCTAACTTATTGATGAAGGCATTTGGGGCTATAAACTATCATCTTAACACTGCATTAGCTGCATTCCAGGGATTTTGGTAAGTTATGTCCCTACTTTCATTAATTTCAGATGATTTTTTGATTTCTGCCTTAATATCGATGTTCACTCAGGAGCTATTCAGAAGCAAGTTATTTAATTTCCATTGGTTTGTGTAGTTCTGACAAATGTTGATATTGATTTCTATTTGTAATTGTACTTGGGTCGAAGAGTGTGCTTGGCATGATTTCAGGTTTGTTTTTTTTTTTTTTTTTTGATTTATTGAGACTTGCTTTATGACCAAGCATGTGGTCGATCTTACAATATATTCTGTATAGCTGAGAAGAATGTATATTCTGTAGTTGTTAGGTGGAGGGTTCTGTAGATGTCTACTAGGTCCATTTGGTCAAGTGTTGAGTTTAAGTCCAGAGTTTCTTTGTTAGTTTTCTTTTCTTTCTTTCATCTTTCTTTTTTTCAATTTCTTCTAAAAAAAAGGGGGGGGATACATATGTAGAATGTGCAGGTTTGTTACATAAGTATACATGTATCATGGTGGTTTGCTGCACTTATTGACCTGTTCTCTGAATTCCCTCCTTTCACCTCCCAACCCCCAATAGACCCTGATGTGTGTTGTTTTCCTCTCTGTGTCCATGTGTTCTCATTGTCCAACTCCCAGTTATGAGTGAGAACATGCAGTATTTGGTTTTCTGTTCCTTTGTTAGTCTGCTGAGGATGATGGTTTCCAGCTTCATTCATGTCGTTGCAGAGGGCATAATCTCATTCCTTGTTATGGCTGTATGGTATTTTGTGGTGTATATGTATAGCATTTTCTTTGTCCAGTCTATCATTGAAGGGCATTTAGATTGGTTCATGTCTTTGCTACTGTAAATAGGGCTACAATAAACGTACATGTGCATGTGTCTTTATAGTAGAATGATACATATTCCTTTGGGTATATAGCCAGTATGGGATTGCTGGATCAAATGGTAATTCTGGTTCTAGATCCTTGAGGACTCAGCATGCTGTCTTTCACAATGGTTGAACTACCTACATTCCCACCAACAGTGTAAAAGTGTTTCTATTTCTTCACATCCTCTCCAGCATCTATTGTTTCTTGACTTTTTAAGAAACACCACCCTGACTGGCATGAGATGGTATTTCATTGTTGTTTTGATTTGCATTTCTCTGATGATCACAGATGTTGAGCATTTTTTAATGTTTCTTGGCCACATAAATGTCTTCTTCTGAGAAGTGTCTGTTTATTTCCTTTGCCCACTTTTTGATGTTTTTTTTTTCTTATAAATTTGTTTAAGTTTCTTGTAAATTCTGGATATTGGCCCTTTGTCAGATGGATAGATTGCAAAAATTTTCTCCCATTCTATAAGTTTCCTGTTCACTCTAATGATAGTGTCTTTTTCTGTGCAGAAATTCTTTTGCTTAATTGATCCCATTTGTCAACTTAGGGCTTTTGTTGCAGTTGTTTTTGGTGTTTTAGTCATGAAGTCTTTGCCTATGCCTATATGTCCTGAATGGTATTGCCTAGGCTTTCTTCTAAGGTTTTCATGGTTTTTAGTTTTACATTTAGGTCTTTCTTTCATCTTGAGTTAATTTTTGTATAAGTGTAAGGAAGGGGGCTTCATACCAGGAATGCAAGGCTGGTTTAACGTACACAAATCAAATATTATCCATCACACAAACAGAACCAAGTCAAAAACCACATGATTATCTCAATGGATGTGGAGAAGGCCTTCAATAAAATACAATATCCTTTTACATTAAAAACCCTCAATAAACTTGATATTGATGAAACATATCTTAAAATAATAAGAGCTATTTATGACAAACCCATAGCCAATATCATAATGAATTGGCAAAAGCTGGAAGCATTCCCCCTGAAAGCTGGTATGAGGAAAGAATGCCCTCTTTCACCACTCCTATTCAACATAGTATTGGAAGTTCTGGCCAGGGTAATCAGGCAAGAGGAAGAAATAAAGGATATTCAAATAAGAAGAGAGGAATTCAAATTGTCTCTGTTTGCACAACATAGCTTTGTATTTAGAAAATCCCATCATCTCAACCCCAAAACTCCTTAAACTGATAAGCAACTTCAGCAGAGTCTAAGGATACAAAATCAATGTGCAAAAATCACAGGCATTCCTTTCCACCAACAATAGATAAGCAGAGAGCCAAATCATGAATGAAATGCCATTCACAATTGTTACAAGAGCATAAAATACCTAGGAATATGGCTAACAAGGAATGTGAAGGACCTCTTCAAGGAGAACTACAAACCACTGTTCAAGGAAAGAAGAGAGGATGCAAACAGTTGGAAAAACATTTCATGCTCATGGTTAGAAAGAATCAATATTGTGAAAATGATCATAAGCTCCCAAGTAATTTATAGATTCAATGCTATTTCCATCAAACTACCATTCACCTTCTTCACAGAATTAGAAAAAACTATTTTACATTTCATATGGAATCAATGAAGAACCTGTATAGCCAAGACAATTCTAACCAAAAAGAAAAAAGCCGGAGGCAACATGCTACCTGACTTCAAGCTATACTACAAGGCAACAGTAACCAAAACAGTATAGTACTGCTACCAAAACAGAAAATTAGACCAATGGAGCAGAACAGAGACCTCAGAAATAACACCACTTATCTACAAACATCTGATCATGAATAAACCTGCCCAAAACAAGCAATGGGAAAAGGATGTCCTATTCAGTAAGTGATGCTGGGGAAACTGGCTAGCCATATGCAGAAAACCTTTCTTAGTTTTCTACCTTAATAATCTGTCTAATGCTGTCAGTGGGGTGTTGAAGTCTCCCACTATTATTGTGTGGTTGTCTAAGTCTTTTTGTAGGCCACAAATAAAGTATTTTATGAATCCGGGTGCTCTGATGTTGGATATGTGTATATTTTAGATAGTTAAGTTTTTTTTTGTTCGATTGTACCTAGTATCATTATGTAATGTTGCATTAGTCAATTTTCACAAAGAGAACTACCTGAGACTGGATAATTTATGAAGAAAAGAGGCTTAATGGACTCACAGTTCAATTTAGCAGGCTTAACAGGAAGCATGACTGTGAGGCCTCAGGAAGCTTACAATCATGGCAGAAGGCAAAGGGGAAGCAAGGACCATTTTCCGACAGGGATGAGAGAGAGAGAGAGAGAGAGAGAGAGAACAAAGGGGGAAGAAGTGACATTTTTTTTTTTTTTTGAGATGGAGTCTTGCTCTATTGCCCAGGTTGGAGTGCGGTGACGTAATCTCAGCTCACTGCAGTTCCTGCCTTCCAAGTTTTGGCAGTTCTCCTGCCTCAGCCTCCAGAGTAGCTGGGATTACAGGCACATGTCATCACACTGGGCTAATTTTTGTATTTTTAGTAGAGAGGGGGTTTCACCATGTTGGCCAGGCTGGTCTCAAACTCTGACCTCAGATGATCCACCTGCCTCAGACCCCCAAAGTGCTAGGATTACAAGTCTGTGCTACCCTGCTTGGCCCATGACACCCACTTTTAAACTATCAGATCTCATGAGAACTCACTGTTACAAGAGCAGCCAGAGACCCCATAATTCAATCATTTCCAAGCAGGCTCCTCCTCCAACTCAAGATGAGATTTGGGCAGGGGATAAATTCAAACCATATCAAATATCTTTCATTGTTCCTCTTAATTTTTATTTGTTTACCTGATATAAGAATAGTGACTCCTTTTTTTGTTGTTGTTTCTGTTTGCATGGTAGATCATTCTTCATTCTTTTACTTTGATCCTGTGAGTGCCATTCAACAGCTTGGGTCTTGCCTTTTTATTTAGCTTTCCACTCCATATCTTTTAAGTGGGTGTGCTTAGCCCATTTACATTTAAGGTTAATATTGATATGTGTGATTTTGATCCTGTCATCATGTTTTTAGCTAGTTGTTATATAGACTTGATTGTGTAATTACTTTATAGTGCCTGTGGACTATGTGCTTAAGTGTGTTTGTGTGTTAGCAGGTGTTATTCTTTTGATTCCATGTTTAGTACTCCTTCAAGAACCTCATGGAAGGCTGGTCTAGTTGAAACAAATTCCCTCAATATTTGCTTGTCTGAGAATTTTATTCTCCTTCACTTATGAAACTTATTTTGGCAGAATACGAAATTCTTGGTTGGAATTTCTTTTCTTCAAAGATGCTGAATATTGTTCTCCAATCTCTTCTGGCTTGCAATGTTTCTGCTAAGAGGTCTGTTGCTAGCCTGATGAAGCTCCCTCTGTATGTGGCTTGACTCTTCTGTCTAGCTGCCTTTAAGATTTTGTTTTTCTTTTTTGTTGACTTGGTGAATCTGATGACTATGTGCTTTGGGGATAGTTGTTTCATATAGCATCTTTCTAAGGTTCTCTGTATTTCTTCAATTTGTATGCCAACTCTCTAGCCTGGTTAGGAATTGTTTTACAGAGCATATCCTTATATCTATTTTCCAAGTTGCGTAGTCTCTCATTTTCTGTCTAGAATGCCAGTGAGTCATAGATTTGATCTCTTTACATAATCCGATGTTTCTCAGTGTAAGTTAGTTAAATAAGTTTTGTTCATTAAAAATTTTATTTTATATTTATTTTTGTCTGACTGAGCTGATTCAAATAACTGGTCTTCAAGCTCTGAGACCCTTTCCTCAGCTCGGTCTATTCTGCTCTTAATATGTTCTATTATGTTATGAAATACTTGCAAAATTTTCAGCTCTAGAAATTTTGTTTGGTTCTTTCTTAAGATGGCTATTTTGTCTTTTAGTTCTTGGATTGTTTTACTAGATCCTTGGATTTGGTTTCAGCTTCTTCCTGAATCTTGATGAGCTTTCTTGCCATCCAGATTCTGAAATATATCTGTCATTGCAGTGATTTAAGAACAGTTAAGAACCATTGCTGGGGAAACAGTGGACTCATTTGAAGGTAATGGGACACTCTGGCTTATTGAATTGCTAAAGTTCTTGTGCTGATCTTTCTCATCTGAGAGCGCTGATGTTTTTTTAAGTATGATGAAAGTTGAGTATAGTCACTTGGCTTCATTTGTGAATGCCTTCAGAGAGCAAGGGCTTTGAATAGGATCTTTATGTATGGATAAATTTTTTTGCTTGGTTTCACAGGTGCATATATTAGCAGGATATTTTTTGATGTTGTAATTTGGCCTGCAGTCCAGTAGGTGGCACTTGAGAGTAATGACCAATGGCTAGAGTAATAACCAGCCACGTGGCTCTTTTGTACTTCCTCACATTCATGGGCATGCTCTGCAGTTGGGAGTCGGGGTGGGTGAGGAGAGATGGCTTCCTCCCCAAGGCCACTCCTGGGCCTTGGGGAAGTCCCTTTCAATCACTGATGCCACTGTCACATTTCTTTTGTTAGGTGTTGCTAGCCTGATGAAGCTCCCTCTGCATGTGACTTGACTCGTCTGTCTAGCTGCCTTTAAGATTTTTTCTCTTTTTTGTTGACTTGGTGAATCTGATGACTATGTGCTTTGGGGATAGTTGTTTCATATAGCATCTATCTAAGGTTCTCTGTATTTCCTAGATTTGTATGCCAACTCTCTAGCATGGTTAGGAATTGTTTTACAGAGCATATACTTATATCTATTTAAGTATAGATATAAGTATAGATATAAGTATATCTATACTTAAATATTCCATGGGGCTCCCTCAGGCAGAGGCTGTGATAGGGAGATATCCCATACCCCTTCTGGCCAAGGAACCTGTGCATCTCACCACTCTCAGTGCTTTGAGGGTAGAGGTTCTTCCTTCACTTGACTGCTGGCCACCAATCTTGGCTTGGTACTCCTGAGCTGTATGCTGTAGCCCTGGGGGGCACCAGGACATCCCTCAGCTCAGGGTCAGCTTCCATGCCCTGGAGGGGCTGGTGAGCAGGAAGGCTTGCAGAACAGATATGCTCTAGTCCCACAGGGAAGCCAACTCTGCTCTCCTGACAGGGTCCAGTGCCTCTTGAAGGGAGATGGGGAGTCCTGGGGTATGGGTGTGTGTGATTGCTCTTTGCTAGAGCTGCCTAGTGCACAAAAAGCTCCCAGGCTCTACACCACCTGAAGGTCTGTCTCTGCCTACTTCCCAAAGAGATTCCCTGCCAGCTCCCACATCGATAGGGATGCAGGGTTCCCTGCAGCTAGAATTTCAGAGGTCCATGGTGAGAGTGAATCATCCCTCAGTTCCCTTACTCACTTCTTTCCCAGGAGTCATTTGGGGGCAGGTACTAACCCTAACACTTGGGTACTACACACAGAGTTCTCAGCTTCTTCCTTCTACAGCCTCAGCTTCGGCGTCACCCCTCTATCCACTCTTGGCTTTTTCTCTCTGAAGTTCTGCCAAAATTATGGTGGTTTACTCAATAATTTGGTCTCTCTTGATGAGAGTGGTGCTTCCTGGTTGTGTCTAGTGAGCCACTATGTCCCTTTTTTGAAGATGAATTTTAATATTATTTCTGTCTTTATTATTTTGACTTATTTGCCTCACTATTTTTGTCATCACATACAGTATGAATATGTTTACTTTTACTTATTTCCTAGTATAAATAAGTCAGTTCCTCCAGTTCAGCTTTTTAATGTCTCAATTAACTTTTACTTCTGTTTTTCAACAAATTACTTCCATTTTTTTGTGATCTAAAATGCCATATGAGTTTATATAGTACAATCCATTTGTATTATACAAAATTTCTGCCTAACATTCAGTATGACTTAATTAATTTTTTTAAAATTAAATGACATCATTTATATTAAAACATTCATAAAGATTTTCTTAAAAAGCAAAATGGTGGATATCCCATTTATCCTGCTGTGATTATTTTGCTTTGCATGTCTGTATTTGAATATCTCATATATCCCATCAATACATATACCTACTGTGTACCCACAAAAATTAAAAATTAAAAAATATAATCATCAGTATATTTCCAATATAATCATCATTTTGAAGGCTAGAAAATCCCACCAACTCTTCTAATATTAGAAATAAATCCTTCATATATAGTAAAAGTTTAAAATATTTCCACTTTTGATATTTGAACTCATTTTGAAGGAGTTGCTTCTTTTTCAGTTTATAAATCTCATTAAAAATACAAGAAAAGAAGCTATAGAAGCTTATTTAAACTTACGTTTTCTGGATAAATTATGTACTTATTTCCTAGAAAATTATTTGATATAGTCAAACATCTACTGGTTCCTTTTAATTATTCATTCGCATAACTTTTCGTTATTTTTCTTTGTCAAATATCTGGAGGATATGTGTGTGCTAAGAGATAATGATATAATTTATTACAGATAATTCGTTTTTAAGCTGTCCTACATATGTACAGTATAAGGTGTTTATTCATTAGCTCAGCAACTGTGATCTTTGTGGTTTGCATCATTATGATATTGTAAAATCATTTTGTCATCTACATTGCATGCATTTTCAAATGAATCTTAAATGTAATTATCTTAAAATCAGGATGTTGAGAAATTACTATCTAAATTTTTGCTGATTTTTAATTGCAACAGGGACAATAATCATTAAGCAGGACATAAAACTGGCCACAAAATAAACCATATTTATTTTGGCAACAGCACACTTCACTAAGAGAAATTCCAGAAAGATCTTTCCTGTTAAGTATTTGAATTTCAAATTTGTCATATTTAATGGGCAAGTCAACTGCAAAATTTTTAAAAGATTTTTACCTAGTGCATTTCATACTTCACATGGAGTGTTGTACAACGCCAGGAGGAAAATGACATTTTCCTGGGCTCTGTCCACTATACTATATATGCATGTGTAGGATAGTGAATATTCTTTGAATTTGTCCAGAGCAGGGTGAGATCTATGGCATAATCATGTCCTGATGTCATCAAAAACTTCTACCGGATGTCATGTCATCCCGTGAGTTTCCCAGAACCACTGATGTTCCTCAAAAAATTAAAAACAGAACCATGGTATGATTCAGCAATGCCATTTCTGTGTATTTATCCAAAAGAATTGGAATCAGGCTATTGTAGATATATTATCATTTCTATGTTATTTGTATTACAGTAGCCAAGATGTGGAAAAAATATAAATGTCCATTTATGAATGAATAAATAAAGAAAATGTGGTATATACATACAGTGGAATATTGTTCAGCCTTAAAAATAGGGAAATTTTGTACTAAATGACAACATGGATAAAACTTGAGGACATCTTCTTGATATATTTTGATAAAGAAGAGTTAATTTTAATGAGTTCCAATGTATCAATATTTTTCTTTATGAGTAGGATGCATGAAAAATATTACTGAAGGTAAATTTCATAATCTGATTGATGAGGTTTTGAAACATCATGCTAAGGATTTAACATGGTGTTTCTGGAAGCAATAGCAATCTTTTGAAGAGTTTCCCCCTACTTGAGTAACTTGATCAGTAGAGCATTTAAAATATTGTACTAGTGGTGATATATACAATGGGTTGTAAGACTGAAGAGGAAACTGTAGTCTTGGAAAACAGAAGGTCAAAGTAGTCAGAGAGAGCAATAGGATCCTGAACTATATTGATTGCAACAGAAATAGAAGGAGTGTAGAATGTATTTCAGAGAGGTGACAGTAACTAATGATACCAGTTGCATAGGGCAGAATGTGTAGTCATCCTTTATGTTTCCATTTCTCTCATCTGTCAGGTGAGAGAGGTAGGGGTAAGTGGTAAAGTAAAGGTGGAGGTAAGTGGATGGGTTCAAGAGCTATCTAGCATTATATCCTGTCAATTCTACGTGCTAGATAGTTCTTGAATCCATCCACTTACCCTTACCTCCACTTCAGTTTAAACTCTCATTGTCTTTGTCCAGGTTTATTATAATGGTACTTTTACTGGTCCTCAATCTCTGCTCCCTTCAAATCATCCTCAACACTAACAACTAAGCTTGTCTTTCTGAAATATAATTGAACTATCCCATTTGTTTGCTTAAATTTCTTCCGTAGTTGTTCATCATTTAAAAGTGATGCTTATACTTTGTATATAACTCCTAAGACTCTTTAGATTTGCCCCAGGCCGTCTTTTATGCTCATGGTTCATCCCTAGTCAAACCAGGGATTTGATGTTCCCCAAATACATCATGCTTGTACACTTTTAAATAGCTGACCAAAGCCTGCTCACCTTAAAGTCTTAATTCAAATCTCTGAAGCATTCCCAGACACCCCTGAAAACTTCAACATTTCTTCTCTTTGCATTTTCTACATCCGCCAATGAAAGTGCTTATATTATTCTACCTTAGCAGTTACATTAACTAGAAGTTTGGTGATGCAATTTATAAAAATATGTTAACAGAGTGATCTTCTTTGAGTTCAGTTGCATTTAGTTTATGATTCTGGATGGACATCTAGTCAGAGATATGCAGCAGGAACTTTGAAAGAAAATGTGTAGGTGAGATGCTGAGTTTAAGGATTAGATTTTTGTCTTTGGAGACTTTTTATCTCTAGGAATTTGTGAGCTTATCAGAGGAAGAACACAGAAGATAAAAGGCTAGAAGACATATTTAATTGTTTCTTTGCATAACAATTGTATACATATTTTTTTATCTGCAATAATCTTTATAGTTTTAAATATCATTAAATAATGTTTATTTTTTTCCTGATGATAATAGCACATAAGCTCCCTGTAGAGCACTGGAAAATATAAAGAATAAAAGAAAATAAACTGTTATCCCAACATTCAGACATAGCCACTCTTAACATACCTCTTTCTAGTTCCTTTACCTAAGCAAATAGATTTTGTTATAAAGTTGAGATTATCTTGTTCCAAAAGTCTTGTGTCTTAATTTTTGTCTTGAACAGAGATACAGAGAGTTGAGTTATTTTATGTCTCAGTATATGGCCTACTATGAACATTGGCCTGTGCAAGGATCTTTTTTGTTTTTGTGTGTCATCTGTCTATCTATCTATCTATCTGTCTATCTATCTATCTATCTATCTATCTATCTATCTATCTATGTATGTCTATCCATCCCTCTATACATACATACATCTACCCAGTCTATTTCCTTCTTCATTATTCCCTCTTATTCCCTTACTAGCACAGCCATTCTAATATATTTGGCATATATTATTTTGTTTCTGTTCTTTGAAAATGTGTATTTTTGGTGTATTTCCATTTGACTTTTGTTCTGAAATTAATTGTAGATTCACAGTGAGTTGTAAAAATGTACATGGAAGTCCTAAGAACCTTTTAATCAACCTCCAACAATGCCACGGTACCTCATAGCCATAGTACTCTATAACCACAGTACACTAAACCAGGAAATTGACAATGGTACAATCGATAAAACTTATTCCTTTTTTTTTTCATTGAGATGGAGACTTGCACAGTCATTCAGGCTGGAGTGCAGTGGCATGATCTTGGCTCATTGCAGCCTCTGCCTACCGGGTGCAAGAAATTCTCCTGCCTCAGCCTCCCAAGTAGCTGGGATTACAGGCACATGAGCCACACTTGGCTAATTTTGTATTTTTGGTAGAGACAGGGTTTCACCATGTTATCCAGGCTGGTCTCAAATTCCTAGCCTCAAGTAATTCACCTGCCTCAGACTCCCAAAATGCTGGGACTACCGGCCTAAGCCACCATACCTGGCTAATTTATTTTTTATTTATTTTTAGGGATGAAGTCTGGCTGTCTTGGTCAGGCTTGTCTCAAATGCCTGGGCTCAAGCAATCCTCCTGCCTAGGCCTCCTAAAGTGTTGGCATTACAAACATGAGCCACTGCACCCAACCTGTGTATTTTTAATTTACATAAATATTTTGCTGCATATTTGTTATTTATGGTTTTTCCTTCAACATTATATTTTAAGACCCATCCATGTTGCTGTATGTACTTCCAATCCTTTCATTTTTAGCATCCACAAAATATTTTATGGTATAAAAATATCTCACTTTTTACTTATGCATTCCCTCAGCCAGTTTTCCCAACACCATTTACCGAAGTATACTTTCTCCAATGGCTTGTGATACCACGCTTACTTTTACCCTCCCATTTATACATGAGCTTACTTCTGACTCCTTAATTGTACTCCACTGGATTTTGTGCTTACATTATTACATAATTTAATTGTGGCTTTGTGGTATGTTTTTATTTGGGTAAGGCAACTTATCTTCCTGTGTGTGTGTGTGTGTGTGTGTGTGTGTGTGTGTGTGTTTTCAAAATTGGTTTAGCTATTCATAGACTTTTCCCTTCCACGTAAATTTAACAATAAATATATTTAATTCTTTAAAAAAGTGATTTGGACTATATTTATGGATGGATTTGTAGAGGCATTGGTGAGGAGGAGAAAGAACATTTCTATATTATTAAATCATTCCATCTAGGAAGATGGAATGCTCTCTCCATTATATCATTATATCCTTTAATGTTGTTAAACATTTTCTTCATACAGGTATCATTAATTCTTTGTGATTCCTAGATATTTTAAAGATTTTTAAATGCTACTGTGCATGATCTTTTACAAATATTTAAAAGTAGTCACTTGCAATGTAGAGAAATTCTGATTGTTACTTTAGGTTGTAAATTGATCTTAGATCCAACAACATTGTTCAGCTGACTTAGTAGTTCTAATAGTTTATTATGCAAGTTTTCTGTATAAATAATCACATCATTAGAAATTAATGACAATGACATTTCTTCCTTTCCAATGCTTACACACTTATCTCCTTGTTTTAGCTTATAGCAATGACAGTGGGCATAGTATTCACAATCTTAAGCATCTAAAGTTTTTTCATTATAGATAATATTTGCTTTATGTAATGTTTACCAAGTTAAGGAAGTTCTCCTTTGTTGCTAGTTTTGTAACATGAAAGAAAAACACAAAACTGTAAGGGGCATTAAAATGTATCATCTTGTCAGCTGTTCAAATCCTAACATTTACTACTTTGTTCAGGATACATGGTGGCAGGTAGGAGGACGCTTGTCAAGGACCACAGCTCCCAAAGCTGTCCTGATCTTTCCACTGAACATTATGTCATCAGTTTTCCGTAGCTCTTGTAACAGTCTGTAAAAGTATGATTTTTAGCGCTTAATTATGCAAAGTGTCAAATAAAAGCTAGAATATATACCCATATCCTTTATTTTATAATTCTAAACATTTTTCTATATTAAGCGTATTAGTTATCTTATAGTATAATTTAGAGCATTTTAATAAATGTGCCTCAAAATCTTACCTTTGTAATATTGAAAAAGTACAAATAATGGGATAACAATTATTATAATAAATAGGGCAGCTGGGTGCGGTGGCTCACGCCTGTAATCCCAGCACTTTGGGAGGCCGAGGTGGGCAGACCACGAGGTCAAGAGATTGAGAGCCTCCTGGCCAACATGGTGAAACCCCGTCTCTACTAAAAATATAAGAATTAGCTGGGCATGGTGGCACACGCCTGTAGTCCCAGCTATTCAGGAAGCAGAGGCAGGAGAAGTGCTTGAACCCAGCAGATGGAGGTTGCAGTGAGCCGAGATCACACCACTGCACTCCAGCCTGGTAACACAGTGAGACTTTGTCTCAAAAAAAAATAGCATCTCAAAATTAAGAATTATATGTGTTTTAGGACTTAAAACTAGTGTAAACTTAATTTTTAAGGTATACTTAGAAGGAGAGTGAGAACTAGACCTTCAGAAAGCTTTACTCTGAAAAATAATTGCTGTCAAATTTTGACAATTCAATTTAGTGAAAGAAATTACTCCAAGAAGATCATTTATCTACACTAAATTTTCAAATTCAGCTAAAATATACAGTATTTCAGGAAGCTTTGGTAGTTGTGTCAAGCTAGATCTAGGCAGACAGTTTTTTTTTAATTTTATGTCCAAAATAATAAATGTTCTGAAAAATAAATTTAGTTTTAAAAATTTTAAAGTAGACAAATCCATGAATTTTCTGAATTTCTTAGACTTCATGTTTCAGCTCTATGGGTAGAAAAGGAAAGCTGTAAAGACCATAACGAAGAAAGGTCACGGGCAGGTTCACTTGAGATTTTGGGCACAATAAAACTGCGAATTCTGCCATTTTCATGCTGTTTTGCAATTTTCTGGTTTGAGTATTGAGTGCCTGTGAACCACCCACAGGAGAACCTTTTGCCTCCACCTGTGCACATGAAATATTTATGTAAATGTCACTTCTCCACAGGATGAGTCTGTGTGTGTGTGTGTATGTGTATGTGCACTTTATGTGAAAGATTACCTTCAAAATTACCTTTAACAGCATTTTCTTATTTAAGAAAGACAACTTTACAATTATAAGGTGGATCTTCTTATAACCAATACCCATTCCCTTTTATAGAACAGTAGAAGATTAAAGAGATTCAGAAAGTCACATTGCTTAGACTAATTCTAACTGTATTCCCCTTAAATTTGACTGACTATTTTCTCTTGTCCTCAAACACTGTTTTGTGGGGCAAGAACATGGTGATTGGGATTGGGGAGAGTTTAGAAATTAGAAAAATATTTTAAGATAAAAAGGATTGGAAAATAGAAAGTAAGACTAACTCCCTTTTACCAGTAGGAACCAGAATGAAGCCACGAATGAAGAACAAAAGGTTTGATTCCCTTGCAAGCATTGTTGACCAGAAGATAGAATTTCCTCATACATCTCTAAGAGCGTATTAGGTACGAATACACTTAACACACATTTCAAGGTCATTACTTCCTTCCCCACCCCAAACACAGAGTCATACCTTCAGTCCAGGCCACGCCACGGCCTCAACTTCTTCTTTCTCCCCCTACCCCTAAGGGGTAGTGGAGAGTATAGCAATGCAGTGTAGATGCAATGGAAAGGCCATTGCTCTGTGGGCCCCAACATTTGGACCCTGACACCAGCTCATTCAAGTATAGTTGAAGCCCCTTCACTTCTCTGAGCCTCATTTTTGTAACTTGTCAAGTAAGAACTAGATAGTGCCCGTGGTCCATTTCAGTTCAGGGACTCCTCTCTCTTCAATAAAATCTGACCACTAGTAGGATTTGGTGCTGGTTCATTCACCTATACAACATCCCTCCACACATACTCTCAGGCCTTGCAGTCACCAGCGGCTCCTTCCTGATCATATCATCCCTGCACAGATTCCAGGGGACAGTAGAGAAGAAAGATACATCCTGAAGTGAGAATCACTGGGAGGGTTTTTTTTTAAAGTTCCCCAAGAATTCTCAGAAGCAGGGGAAGAGACATGACCAGGCTTCAACCCTGCTGTTTTCTCTAGTAACGGGGTGACTTAGGAAACACATTCGATCTCTTTGAGTCTTAGTTTTCCCAACTGTAAAATTGAATTATCACCTTTTTCTTACTTTCAAATAGATTGTGAGGCATAATTAATGCTTGTAAGCTTTGAGGTTTTGACCAGAGACATTATAGAAGTGTAACCTATTATTATAACTAATTACAGAGCACTTGTGTGTAAAAGACACTCAAAATGACAATAACTTTACATAAGACAGAGAAAGAAGTGTAGAGATGGATAGAAAAAAGATGAATAAGAAAGGAGAAATAAATGGAAAAAGTAACAAGCAAGTGTAACAGAATGGAGTAAGGCAAAAGGAAAACAATTTTGAAAGTCAAATAGAAGAAAGAAAGTAGATAGGCATATTGGAGAATAACTAAAAGGAAAAGTTATCCAGAATTTATGAGGAATGTATAATAGCTACAATTGCTGTTGTAAACAAGAGCACAAGTAATGGTGGAAATGAGCTATTTGCAGCTGTACCACAGCTATTAGGATGTGTGGTAGGCAGAATTCTAAGATGGCCCCATGATGCCTACCTTCTAGTGATGTTCCTGTGATTATATTATTTTACATGGCAAAGGGATTTTGGAGATATAATTAAGGTTATTGATCAGTTGATGCTAAAATGAAGGGTTAGGGTTAGTAGGCCTTACCTAATCACATAAATGCTTTAAAAGAAAAGGGTTTTCTTGGCTGGTTTTAAAAAAGGAGTCCTAAAAATGCTCTCTAGTTGGCCTGGAAGAAGGCAAACGTTACACTGTGACCTGCTTATGGGGCCACATGGAAAAGGCCTGAGAATGGCTTCTAGCAGGGGGCCAGTGGCTATCAAGGAAAGGGAGGCTTCACTCTTAGACTGTAAAAGGACCTGAATTCTGCCAACAAATATGACGCTGGAAGTGGATTTTCCCCAGAACTGCCAAACTCAGCCAGCTGACAGCTTGATTTCTGCCTTATGACATCCTAAGCAGAGAACCTGTCATGCCACACAGGACTCTGACTTACAGGACTGTGACCAATAAATGGGTGTGCTTTTAAGCTGCTAAACTTGTGGTAATTCATCACTCAGCAATGAAAAGCCAATACAGCATGCATGGTAATAAAAAAACAGAAATAACTACATTCTACTATCTCTCAGTCTGCAAAAACTCTTTCATTGATTAGCTTCTGGGCCTAGAGCTATGTTAATATTTAGAAATCGCAGTAGTAAAATTGTGGTTTCTTAACACTGATCATGATAGCCAAGGAGAGCAAGGAAAAATGAAATCATAGCAAAAACCCAACTGTGATGTTACTTAGCGCAGCTTTAAATATATAAACTAAGAATAATCGTGCTGTACAAATATAGGTAACATTTTTAAGTATGTGCTTGCAAATTAAGCCGTGTTTTGGGGAAGTATTTTGTTTGTTTGTTTGTTCTCTTTGCTTTTTTGAAACAGGGTCTCACTTTGTCACCCAGGCTGAAGCACAGTGGTGCAATCACGGCTCACTGCAGCTTCTGCCTCCTAAGGTTCAAGCGTCCCTCCCCACACAGCCTCCAGGGAAGCTGGGACTACAGGGCTGAGCCACCATATTTGGATATTTTTTGCATTTTTAGTAGAGATGGGGTTTTGTCATGCTGTGGAGGCTGGTCTTGAACTCCTGGCCTTAAGTGATCCCCCTACCTTGGCCTCCCAAAGTACTGGGACTACATGCTTGACCGTTGGGTGGGTATTAAGGAGGACTTTTCAGGACAAATGTTTCGAAAGGAAGGAGATATTTTGGTATATTATATGACCTTCACCTACTTATGTTTTTTAAAACTCAATGTTCTTTAATTAAGTTTCTCTCCAGCAAACTCGTTTTGTAGTCAAAACTCTTATTGACAAGTAACAAAATGGACATATTTAAATTATATTTTCTCTTACATTTTATTCTGTTTTCTAACAGAGCAGTGCCAAACAACGATGGGACAAAGGAAAGGAAATCAAAGACAGATATGGAAAGGCAGAAAAACATAACTAATTAGTGTGTTTCTTCCCCTGAAGCATCTTTGAGACAGGGAAGTCTCTAGCACTGATCTTTTCTGTTTGCTGTCTCATCTTGTTCTAAATATCAAGGTTCTCATCAGGGACAGTTATAAGAAGTTAGAAGTAAAGTCTTGCCTTTCCTTCTGCAAGCAACTAACAACTCCCCTTGATGTTCCTTCTAATCTGAATAATGCCACCATCCATTCAGCATCCAAGACCTCAAAGCTCTGAGTCGTCTTCCATCTCTCCTCTTCTTAATCCCTCAGATCCTATAATCAGTTACCAAATGCCTACAAAGTTCATTTATTTTCCCTAGACCCACTGCTGTTAATTCAAGTCCTTGCTATGATTTGCCAGATTGTTGCCATAGCTTTTCCCATCATTCAGTTGTCTGATACCCCATCATAATCCATTTTACAAATCAGTGACAGAATATTCCTGCTAAAAGCCAGCTCTAATCTTGACTTTGTTTTCACTCAAAGATTTTCAGATATCTGCTTTGGCCTGCAGAATGAACACTTACTTAAGTGTTAAGTTCCTCCACAATACTGACCCCATTATCTCTTGTATTTCCTAGCCTTGTTTTTCAGTGCTTTCTGTACATGTTTCCTTCTTCTTCTTCTCTTTATCCTTCTCCTTCTTCTCCATCTCCTCCTCCTCCTCCTACTCATCCTCCCCTTCCCCTTTCCTTTCCTCTTCATCTTCCTCTTCTTTTTCATTTTCTTCTGAGACAGCATCTTGCTCTGTTTCCCAGGCTGGAGTGTACTAGTGCAATCTTGGCTCAGGGTGACCTGTGCCTCCCAGGCTCAAATGGTCCTCCCGCCTCAGCCTTCCAAGTAGCTGGAACTACAGGTGCATGCCACCACACCAGCTAATTTTGTTTATTAATTTATTTTTTTGGTAGAGATGGGATTTTGCCATGTTTCCCAGGCTTGTCTTAAACTCCTGGGCTCAAACAATCCTCCCACTTTGGGATTATAGTGCTGGGATTACATCTTATTGGCCTGGGTTGGGCATATAAATTTGCTTGAACCAGTCTGCAAAGGAAAAGCATCATCAAAATTGAACTAGACTGCCCCTCCTTTGCAATGGAAGGGATTTAGGGGAGATACCACGATGGACGGTATGCAGTTAAATAAGCCGAAATGGAGTGTTGAGCATTCCAGTGGAGAGAACATCACAAACAAAAGCAAGGAGACAGAAATTAGCTGGAACTAGAGTGCTGGGATTACAGGCATGAGCCACTATGCCCAGCCACTTATACAATTCTGTAACTGAATTGGACTTAGATTTCTATGTCCCTCAAAATATAAATTCTGGAATCAAATACAATTGCAATTAGATCCTGATTCTATTAGTTACTACCTGTGTGAACTTGGACAATCTCCTAAATCCGTATCAGCCTCGATTTTGTCATCTGCAAAATGAGGGTAATACTATGTCTCACAGAACCATAGTGAGAATTAAATATGATATATGTTCATTTCTGGGAATAAGGCCTGGCACATAAATGCCAAGTAAATGATATATTTTACTATTATTTTTTCTCTTCTTCCTTTCCCCCCCTTCTTTCCATGTCTTCTGCATCTTATTTGTGATCATATTGTTAGTATCGTTCCCAGTAATTTCCATCTCCTTGCTTTTGTTTGTGATGTTCTCTCCACAGGAATGCCCCGCACTCCATTTCTGCTTATTTAACTGCATACCATCCATCGTGGTATCTCTCCTAAATCCCTTTCATTGCAAAGGAGGGGCAGCCTAGTCCAATTTTGGTAACTGCCTTTCCTTTGCAGACTGGTTAAAACAACTTAATATGGCCCGATCCAGGCCAATAAAATGCAAAGGAAATCTGCTGCTAAAGACTTTATCTTTCCGATGAAAGTGACTCTACAGTTTGTTTAAATGTGTCTGTATCTGAAAACAGAGAAGACGTGACTCAGATTACCTCTTAATGTCTCTTTTAGCCCTCCAACTTTATAATTTTATGTATCTGTCATACCACAGGATTTCAAGAAGAGCCTTGAAGGAATTAGAGTATTAGGAAACCTCTAAATGGAACATGTAGGAGGAAGTGATGAGAAGATCTGAGGTGGCTCTGGGGAGGCAGGTTTACTCATGCAGACTGTTTCTCTGATGTCAAGTTTGGCACATATAATTATGCTTTGAGGAGCCATGCAGTGTCTCCCCACTGCTGGACAGGCTGGAGAGTTTATAATGCCTTGGCCCAAAGGGAGGGCCCCTCAGGCTGGGAGAGAGAGAAGGGTGTGGGCCCACGTTGGGGAGCAGGCACATTTATAACTGGCATGACTGTTAGTTATGACTGCATCTCAGCAGCTGCTTTGCTTCTTAGCAAACACTCCTTATTGCCCCACTCTGGCAAGAATCCCAGAGTGAGGGCTTTCTTTCCTCAGTGTCTGCCTCTGGAGAGGTACTGCTGGTGATCTGTGATAAGTTTGTGGACAAAGCAAAATGGTGAAGTTGAACGCCACTGAGTGTAAATTTTACTAGTTTCCTCTGTGGTCTTTAGGAAGATCTTGATCTTCATGGGTAATATATTCGTCTTCCCTCACTTAGCACTTTAAAAATTATCTTGTTTTATTGTGTTCATCAGTTGTTTTTATTACAACAAATGTATTTTTGAGGGTCTACTCTGTGCCAGGCACCTTTGTCTGTGCTGTGGACACAATAAAACAATGATCTAGAAAAACATTATCTCCACAATTTTGAGGTTTATGACCTAACGTAAGAGGTAGAACACTGGGGAAGTAATTATTGCTTGAGCAGCTTTTATATGTCAGGCTTCTTTGAACCTTTCATATCTCAGCTCCAATACTGCCTCCTAGGTGACCCCTTCCTGGGTGACCCAAACTCAGGATTCTCTTTTCCTCACAAACCTATCTGTATTCCATCATCCTCATCCACAATTCCCAAATCCAAATATCTCTGAAAAACTAGGTTTTTTTCCCTCATAATTTTGGTACAAACCAATGAGCACTAAATGATATCAGGCTATAATTTTTATTTATTCAATTTATTATGAATGTTACGTATTGATATTTTACTACAGCCAGATTAATGTGTTTGATTATGAAATGCTCCCTCAGACCCTGTTGATTTAACAAATAGTGTACACTGTATTACTTTTCTAAAATTCAAAAATTCTGAAAATGGAAACACTTCTAGTCCCAGGCTTTTGGAGAAAGGATTGTGAACCTGTTCTACCTAAATTTCTCTTGCTTACTCCTTAGCTGTCTTACTTGGTTTCTTGCTTCCCAACTGAGAATGATAGTATAGACCTTGTCTCTCTTGCTCACTCTATCCAAAATCCGGAACAGTAACCTAGTACCTAAGAAATACTTGTTAAGTGAATAAATAAATGCTTTCATATATAAGGTACCTTATAATATAGTGTGGATTTGATTGGGGGAATGGAAGAGGCAATGTCAGAGAAAGCATTTTAGAATTGATGTCAAATCCAAAACTAAAGTGATTACCTAAGCAAAGTCAAGAATGCAGAGGGGTAAGACGAGCAGTATGTGCCAAGAACAGTGGCATATTTCAGGAAGGAAAAGACACTCTCAGTGTCGCTCCAGCAGAGAATTTAAGGGATGGGTATGGCAAGGGATGAAACTGCAGAGTAAATTAAGAGTTTTAAAATCACATTAAGCGATTGGATTTTATCCCTTGGACAAAGGGGAGTGATGATATTGTAAAGGTATCAACTCATTTAATCCTGCCCACAACCTGTAAAGCAGGTACTGTTATTCCATTTTACAGTTGAGAAATTTCAGAGTCATGGTAGTTAAAGTGGCTTGCCCACTATAGGACATTTAATTTGTGGTAGAGCTAACCACAGTCTGGTGGCGGGCTGTGGGGGTCTGGCTCTGGCTTCCGTGCTTCATTTTACGTGAATGGTAAAACTCTTCATGGGAAGCAGAAAAATTTTGATGATGAGAAGTCACCACCGTCACCATGAAGTAACACCTCCAAAGTGTCCTGGCTGGTGAAAACACTAAGCTGGTGATTTCAGCATCATTTGGTCTCTCAGTGTGCTAATTAAGTTTGATACATTCCACCAACAAAAACTGCTTCTACCTCTACCAGCAGTCTTATTAATGTCCACAGATGCCTTACTTGCAGAGGGGATGGCTGGGGACACAGTGCAGATGAACAGAGATCAAGTGTCACCGCATTAGAAAAAACAACTCCAGAGGCTTAGACTGTTTTGTGTGCGCAGCGCTGTTCACAGGCATGGAGGACACACCTCACTAGTCATGGTCCTCAGGCATTATGACAGGTGTGGGAACTTGTTGCTCACTCCTGGAGGTGGTAGATAACAAGAAAGTGAAGAAGAAGTGAAGGCTGTTAGAAGGGTTTAAAAGTTATATCCATGCCTCTATATTTCTTATTTCTTGATCAGAATTCACTGGTTTTTACTCTCTGCCTTCTTAGATTTATTCTTACATTTAAGAATAACACGATGGTTCTTCCATCCTGAAGAACCACATGTTTCTAAACCTACAATGCATGAGCTTGGAGATTCCTTATTCCAAAATACAAAATGGCTAAATTGTATATATTTCTCATAGTTTATTATGTCTATTATTGCTAACAACTTAAATTTCTCAAATCAATTTCTGTAATAGCAGCATATTTTATAGACTGCTAGCTTCAGCAAGGCATAGACTTGAATTTCATAAATGATTGGGTCAATGGAATGAACTTCATCCAAAACAGAATAAAACAAGACAAAACCACACACACACACACACACACACACACACACACACACACACAAATTAATAATGGCTTATCTCTGTAATGTGCCCTAAAGCACCTGAACACATGGCTCTAAGAGTTGTTCTTTGTCTCTCTTTGCTAAGTCTGGAAGTCCTTCCCTGAGCAAAAAAAGAAAGGGCATATATTGACTTCAGATAGAAGTCCTAATAAAAATTTAGAAAGGAGGTACTTGCCAATTTGGCACCAGCAGTGTGTGTAACAGTAGTGGCACTGGTTTTAGACTCAGAAGACTTAAGCCTGGCTGCTAACTTTATCACTTCTTGGCTATTAGAAAGTTATCTAATCTTTCTGAGCCTCAGTTTTTCCACCTGCAGAATAAGATAATAATATCTATTTCATAGGATGTTATGAAGATTAAATGAGATTATACAGATGAAAGATGATTGAAAGAACTGTATAAATGTCTACTGTTAATATTAATAATCGATACTGACAAGAAGAGAAAAACTAAAAATCTTTCAAATATAAATTCAGATTTGTTTGGACAGTTTATGAGTGGAAATTGATTAAGCGAGCTGTCTGAAATGATTTCTGTCTTACTCTTACAGTTTTATGAAAGTTGTGTCATACGTACAGTTGAATGAATGAGGAATTTGAGCAAATGCTAAAGTGGAAAAAACCCTTAGAGCCATACTATATTTAACATTTAGCATGCCAGATAATGTGGTTGAAATATTTTAGTGACTTTTAAAGAAAGTTTGGCAACTGTCATGCTGTTGGTCTGATATAGTGGGAAAGGTTATGACATGGATACATGGCAGACCACAGGAGTCAACATATGACCCATTTGTATTCAGCATGTAGACCTTAAGTTAAGAAGGGCCAGAGCCTGTTGAATTATCCTGAGGCTTTGTTTTACTCTGTGAAGAAATATCAGTCCAGGTTTTTAAAACATGTAGAGAGAGGTGCTAGTGAGAAAAGACAATGTTGGTAGCTGTGTTGCCTTAAATATTGTTAGGTGGCCAGGTGTAGTGGCTCGTGCCTGAAACCCCAGAACTTTGGGTGGCCAAAGTGAGTGGATCACTTGAGATCAGCCTGGCTAACATGGTGAATACAAAAATTTTGCAACCATAAAAAAGAATGAGATCATGTTCTTTGGAGGGACATGGATAAAACTGAAAGCCATCATCCTCAGCAAACTAACACAAGAACAGAAAACAAAACACCACATATTCTCACTCATAAGTGGGAATTGAACAATGAGAACACATGGACACAGGGAGGGAAACAATACACAAGGGGGCCTTTTGGAAGATGGGTGGCCTGACTTGCTAGGTCGGGAAGTTCTCCTGGATAATATCCTGAAGAGTGTTTTCCAACTTGGATTCATTCTCTCCATCACATTCAGGTACACCTATCAAACGTAGATTATGTCTTCACATAATCCTATATTTCTTGGAGGCTTTGTTCATTTCTTTTCACTCTTTTTTCTCTGTTCTTGCCTTCTCATTTTATTTCATTGAGTTGATCTTCAATCTCTGATATCCCTTCTTCTGCTTGGTCGATTTGGCTATTGCAACTTGTGTATGCTTCATGATGTTCTCGTGCTGCATTTTTCAGCTCCATCAGGTCATTTATATTCTTCTCTAAGCTGTTTATTCTAGTTAGCATCTCATCTAACTTTTTTTCTAGGTTCTTAGTTTCTTTGCATTGGGTTAGCACATGTTCTTTTAGCTCTGAGAGGTTTGTTACTACCCACCTTCTGAAGCCTCTTTCTGTTAATCCATCAGATTCATTCTCCATCCATCTTTGATCCCTAGCTAGTGAGGAGTTGTGATCCTTTGGAGGAGGCGAGGCATTCTAGTTTTTGGTGTTTTCATCCTTTTAGTGCTGGTTTCTTCCCATCTTAATGGCTTTATCTACCTGTGGTCTCTGTAGTTGGTGACTTTTGGATGGGGCCTCTGAGTGGACATACTTTTTGTTGATAAAGTTATTTCTTTCTGTTTCTTAGTTTTCCTTCTAACATTCAGGCACCTCTTCTACAGAACTGCTGGAGGTGCACTCCAGACCCTGCTTGCCTGGGGATCACCCGTGGGGGCTGTAGAACAGCAAGGGTTGCTGTTGGTTTCTTCTTCTGTTATCTTTGTTTCAGAAAGGTACCTGCCAGATGTTGGCTTGAGCTCTCCTTTATGAGGTGTCTCTTTGGGTACACTGGGGTTGGGGAGCTGCATGAGGAGACAGTCTGTCCCTCATAGGAGCTCAAGTGCTATTGCTGGGAGCTCTGTTGTTCTGTTGAGAGATGCTGGGCAGGTACTTTTAAGCCTGCTGCAGTGGAATTCATAACTGCCTCTTTTCCCAGGTCCTCTGTCCTAGGAAGGTTGGCTTTATTTATAAGTTCCTGATGTGCTGTTGCCTTTTTTCATAGATGCCCTGCCCCACACGGAGTAGTCTAGCCACAGTCTGTCAGCAGAGGTGGTGCTGAGCTGCCGCAGGCTCTGCCCAGCTGCTGTGTGAACTGCCTTGGTAGTGGTGGTCCCCCTTCCCCCCACTGAGCTGGCCCATCCTGGGTCCAGCTGCACTTGCTGTGAAACCTCAATCCAGAGCGTTTCAGATTGCTTGTTTTGTGGGGGTGGTACCTGAAGAGCCAGATCTGCTGGCTCCCTGTCTCTGCCCCCTCCCTTTCAGTTGAACAGGTGGCTCTGTCTCCCAGGCGTTCCAGGTGCCAGTTGAAATGGCCGCCCAGATTTGTATGAGTTTCTGTGCACCAACCTGGCACTGGCTGAAACCACCATGCTAAAAACTCATGGCGCTTTTTGGCTTGGGAAACTGCTGGTCTGTGGGCAGTGAAAATTTGTTTGGAAATGCAGTGGGCACTCACCCTCTGCATTGTTCTTGCTGGGAACTGCACTCTGGAGCTGTTCCTATTCAGCCATCTTGGATCCTCCCCTCAAAACTTAAAAAAACTGGTCTTTCAATCTATTTCTGCAACATTCTTTCCCCAAAAAAAGAATTAGCCAGCCAGTAGCAAAATCTAATGCTATTATTTTGTCTCCTTGTCCATTCCTTTCTTAATAAAAGAGCAGCTCCAAGAAAATAAATTAGATGTGCAATCTCTACATAACTAGGGCACAACCTTGTGAAAGCCCAGGCCTAGGCAGGGAATGGGGTTTATGAGCTTCAGGGTTTGCTAGTGTTTGAACTGAAAATAAAAAGAAATGGAAAAAAAAAATAACCTGACATTGCATGCTATCCAATAGCACTTGTAGTGGAGTGCTTTTTTGGAAAGAACTCCTAGGTGGAGAAAAAAAAATATGAAAACCATGGCGTTTTACCAAACCTGTAAGAGTGTGGAGGAAATCCTTTGTTTGTTGAAGAAACGATACTCTTACGTTTGCAAAAATGGGCCAGGGGACAGAGGAAAAGATGAAGAAGAGAAGAAGAAAAAAACCTAAATCAACAGGTAAGATCTGCTATGGTAATACACAGAGCCTGATGTGAACCTCACACGAGAACCTGTTTGCCACCTGCAGCAAGAAGCAATTGCAACAACTGAAACCTTTTTTGTCACAATCTACCTATTTACTGCTCTTAGAGCCCAGCCAGAGACAACTGCTATGTTGACTGAGAGGGGAGACATCTTGGTGGGGCCTGTAAAGGGAAGAAATCCAAAAGGAATTTGCAGTGGGGTGGAGAGGTGTTGGCCTTGGAGGACAGTAAAGCACTTATGTTCAGAGGTGGCTCACTATAGTTCTAGGCTCTGTTCCCTGGGAAGGCCTGGTGCCTCCACAAATCTGGCCTGGAGGGGAGACCACAGGCTTAGCTGCTGTGGAGAGCAGGTCTCTCTGCTCCCTTGCTTGGCTCTGGCACAGAGCATGGCTTATGGATGGGCAGAAGAAGAACACAGTTTTGTGCTTCCTGGCTCTGCTCTACAATGCCCAGTGGTCCAAAAGAGACACATGCTCCCTCTAGAGATGAATGGTGTGAAACTGTGAAGGCAAATACGATTTGCCTTACTCCTCTCGAGTTCAAATACTCAACTGAAAAACAATCTTATAAAGAGAGCTTTATTATATAATAACACGGCGGGAAGGTTGGGAGTCTCTGGGGATCAAGTATACACAGACATTGTTTTGATAGGCCTGTAAGCAATGCTGTCACTAAGCACTGAGAGGGTCAGCAGCTTTGCTCTCAGTGCAGTTAATTAGATGGATCAAAGCTGCAGTGGCAATGAAGAGGTAGATAAAGAAGATAAAGCATTTGGATCTTTAGGAGCTCTAGGAAGCCTAAGCAACATTTCTGAAATGGGCAAAGGAGCAAAGTGACACTGAGAATCTTGCTTTTGAAACTATGGGGGCTACCATCAGAGCTAGTGTTGGGGAAGCCATGGGCTGCAAGTTCACATGGCTGGGACATCTGGAGAAAAGGATGGAAGAAGCAGCTGGTGGCGAGGTGTGAAGGAGCAGACCTTCTTTCTTTCCTTCCACTATCCTCCACAGTTTAGACAGTACCCACTAGATACGCTGTGTGGTGGGGGGTCTATGCAAGGAGAGGCAAGGAGACAGGGGAAGAGAAAATGCAAAGTCAGGTGGAGGAAGGATAATGAGCAAAAAGAAAAGCACTTTGAAATTTTTTCAAATGCAGAGATGTAGTAACATTCAAGGAGTTGGGATGTTATTCTTCCTCTCTTTATTCCACTTCAACCTTTGATACTGCTGCTCTGTGTTGCAATCTCGAGTCTTATGAAAGCTTTGAGAGTGAATAATTGACTACGTTGGATCAAACCCAACTGTTGCCCACAGGAGAGAGCAGTGAGCTGCTGCGATGGCTGCCCTTGGTGGATTTCCATATCTTCTTCTGAAAAGGACACTTTTTCTCTGTTCTCTTTCCCCTCCCCTCCTTTTCCCTCCCCTTTTTCTTCCTCTCCCCACCTCTCTCTCTCCCACCCTCTCTGTTTCTTTCTTTTGTTGGTATTGGTTTTCTATTTAAGTTCACTTTAATCTCGCCACCCAGGACGGCAGTCATTAATTTTCAAAATAATTACCTAAAGGAGGAGAAATGGATACTCCAGCCTCTGGAATATGGAGTAGCAGCTCATTGGCAGAGACCTTACCTGAGCTAACCTCCCGGCCCACACTCTAGCTTTTACCGCTTGCTCCTTAATCTCACCCCACATTGCCTCACTTAACTATGAAAGTAAAGTATCATTTAACACATGGTTGTAAGAAACACTAGAGCAAATACTAGACTCTTTGGCCTATGCTGGGCTTAGGAACAACATGATTTTTCTTCACTTACCGCCATGACTGCTTAAGAAAGGACTACAGAGCACTTGAATTGCAGTGCACTGGGGAAATGAAGACAGTTACGCAAATATTAGTTCATACGTGGTGATCCTCTCCTTTGTGTACACTTTGAACTAAAACAACAGCCTCTTAGCAGAGTGGTTGAAGTTAAAGTGCTCCGACACACATTAGAAAAAAAGAACGTTTTCAACAGCAGTCTGCCTCTGCGGTATACAAGGCCTCCCAAAGTTTCAGTCAGGATGAAATTAATGTGCCCTTAAGGTGTCTGCTTCTTTCCTTGGGACAAAATTAAATAGAAGTTATTCAGTGACATTGAAATTCTAAAGGTGATAAAAGAGAAGGAAATATTCTGGAGGAAGAGCACGAGGTTTGACTGCTGCCAGGGAGTTAATACATTAACGAGGAAACACTGGACCTAAACAGACTAAATTCATTATTTTTTCTGCCACTAAAATTTTGTTTGGATAACTGAAAACGATGAAGTGGAAAAAGGAGACATTTATGTCTCATATGGAAGGAAAAGGCCTGGTTGTGTCTGATACTGGAGGACAAATTTTTCTAGGACTATTCATTCTAGTGAAAATATTACCTTTGTGTCTCTGCCAATGGGAGAGTTCTCATTTGTGATTCAGGATTATTTGTCCTGTTGTGGTTGTTTCATTCTCCTTTAAAATTCTTCCCCTTGCCTTTAGTATTTGTTTGGCTTTCAAACTCTAGCTGATGTACATGTCTGGATAGTTTTCCAGAAGATGAAGCTAAAAGTCAGCCTTTGGCTTTACTACCATGAAAGTTGCTCTTTGATTCAAGGTTACATACATCTTCCCATTTGGGAATATCTATGGGCATTTCTAACAAGTACTTGGGCAGCAGGTTAATAAGGCTTGTTCTTTGGAATGTAGCCATAACTAAATTCCTTTCATTGTACATTAAGGTAAGGCATGAAAATGGCATACAGGAACACAGAATGGACATTTTGGTCCTGAGCTAAGCAGTGGGCCTGTGTCTGAGAGTTGGAGGGCTGGACCGCTGGGTTCTCTTTGTAGTGGGTCCAAATTGTTCAGCTCCATGACACTCACGGAATCTCCAGATCCCATCAAGATCATTCTGAATCCTTGGGAATTCCAGGGATGCACAGATGCTTTAAGGATTTTGTTTCAACCTTGACCTTTTTTTCCTTTTTAAAAAATATCTATTCCAGGTGTCTTGAAATGCATGGAAGAAAATGCAGGCATCCAGGGGATAGCAGTCTTTCTGAGAGTACCCCAGAGAACACTGATGAAAATTTAGGTTTATGCAATTCTGTAAGGGCTCACCCGGTTCAAGTGGGCGTCCTTAGAAATTCCTCTTTCCATTATGATTGCAAATCCAAATGAATTTCTGAGAAATTATTTGATCCAAAGTCACATGCCCCAGTGGACCCCCTATATTTCCAGAATCTCAGCTCACCTGGGTGTAATGAAGCTGATATGTACTGGGTTCACGCCCCTCTGTGTCTAGCCTTTGGCCCAAATTCAAGGTTTCTAGATACTTTCAGCCTCTTCACCTGCTCTTGAATCTTAATTTGGAGGCAATGGGGATTCAGAAAGCTAAAGGTGATTTATGCTTGAGAAAAAAGATGAATCAATGAAGTACCTTTTCTCCAAAATAATAAACTGTTCACTTTTTACACTCCCAGAAGTAGATTGTTAGTTTTGAAATGGGAAAAGTTCCCTTATCCCCTTTGCAGGGTATACAGTGGGGTGTAGCTCACTTCTTCAGTGCCCCGCAGCTCAAACCTCTAAGGGGAGCATGCAGACTGGCAGGTCTTGGGGAGCGTGGGCTCCAACCCCACCGCAGCATCTAGGGTTGAGTGTTTACAGCTCCTGAAGCCTTAATGGGCGTGTGTTACAGTGCACTCTTTCAGCTTAGCCATCCTCAGGCAGCTTGTGTTCATCTGCTCAATTAGAGCCTCTGCCTTATCACAAGAACAATGGGCTTTCTGTATCCTGGGTTCTGGCCTTAGTGTACTGGAAAAATCAGATCACATGTGGGCTTGGAGGATGGGTGCAAGGTTTCTTATTGAGTGGTGGAAGTAGCTGTCAGCAGATGGCTGGGGAGCCTAAAGGGGGATGGAGTGGGAAGGTGGTTTTCCCCTGGAGGTGGGCTGCTCAGCCGCCAGGCTCTCCTCCAACTCCCCTCGGCCGAATTTACCTTGGTGTTTGTGTTGTTCCGCTGTCAATGGACTGCCTGTGTCTGTGTGTTCTTCTGTGGATGTGTTCCTCTGGATGTCCATCCGCTTTTGTGTGTGCCCGCTATGGTCTCAGGGTTTTTATAGGCACAGGATTGGGGGTTGGGGGTGGGCCTGGTGGGCCAGGGTAATCCTGAAAAATGCAAAATTCGGTCACAAAAACAGGAATGCTTGTCTTCACCTACGTCTGTGGGCTCAGTCCAGAGGGTGGGACCCTTGCCAGGGACCCCGCCTTTCTCTACCCAGCACTTCCTTGCCCCTCTCCCATATCAGTTTCAACCTTTGTGATCTCAGTCTTGCAGTCAATCAAATTATGTGTGTCTGTTTACATTGCTTACATTTACCTTGTAGATTATTATCTGTAAGTTCTTCAACTGAGAGTCATGTCATAGTTCTGACATTGGGAGTGAGATCTGATGTCTGAAGTGAGAAACTCTTGATTCTTTAATTCTCATTGACTGCCAGGACTATTACTGCTACTAGTACATTTCTCTAACATGTAGTTTTGAATTTCTGTATTAAATAGCCTCTTATATTTCCAAGGAATCTTTGAATAGTATAGAGGATTTTTAAAGCTGTGTAAGATTTGGTTGTCAAAAAGGAAATAATTCATAATTAAATTCATGTATCAATCCTTGGCCACTGAGTTTGAAAACTCAGAATCAACAGGCAGGCAAGGCTTATCTTTCTGAACTGGGAACAAGTATAATGAAAGCACTTCTGATAACCCAAGTAATCTTTTTTTTTTTTTTAAAGCATTTTATGACAGAAGACCATATGGAAAAGAAGTAAATATAATTTTTTTTTAAGGATCAGATAAGATGATACTTTGTGAATTACTTTGAGTTGATTTGCTGCCAAGGGATAGTGGCATTTAGTTACATTTTTCTACACTAATAGCAACTTAAATTTTCTTGGCACCTGAAGCATGGAGGTAAAAATTTCACAGACAGGATCATATTTTGAAGACAAAAAAGCCTTGTTTTGAAATCATGTATGGACAAAATTCTTCATCTTACTTAGTCTCTGTTCGTATCACTAAGACACATAAGAATGCCTGACTCACATCCTAGTTGTGAGAAATAAATGTAGTATCATATATAAAGCAGATGATATATTGCCTGATACATATTAAAATTCAATGAGGTAGTAATTGTTTTTACTATTTTTATTATCATTATTATTTAAACCTAGATCATATACCAAAGCATCCCTCATTGGCTCTTAATGTTTTTCTTGATATTTCTTCTCATACATGCTCATTTCCTGGGTTCTGAACTCTTGGTTCTATATGACCCAGCCCCCTAATTTCCCATGAGCAATGCCTCCGCACAGGAAATCTTGATCCTTCTTATTGGCTCTGTTTCAGGTACTTGAACCTTTGCTTTTTCTGAAGATTTTCTAGGATTTCTAGAATCTCCTGAGTCTCCATCTGTCCTGATGAGGGTCTCAATGATGATAGCTCTGGGTTTTGCATATATTTAGTGAGGACCAAGGACCTTATGGGGCCCACAGCATTTAGAATAGAAGATCAGAACTAGGGGAACAAACCCCAAAAATAAAACCCCCCACTTTCTGAAAACTAGACATTTGTTGGTTGTCTACTTAGAATCAATTTCTTTGCATTTCTTGCTAACAAATGGCAGATTTTTAGGGGTAGCTGCTTCTCTCACACAGCTGAGATGCTTCTGGGGTACCAGTCCCTATCAGTCTAATCAGAGTAAACATTCAAGGACTTTGCTTAAAATGTAGGGCAGACACATTGTCTCTGAATGTGCATCCTCAGATGTCGCAGCATCTGGTGACTATGAGCATGGATGGCTGAGGTTGGTACCAACCTACAGTCTGGAGAGATGGAGAGAATCAGGTCTCTAATGGGGTCACCTAGATGGAGACAGAGGCCACCCCAAAAGCCTGCCTTACTCTGGAGTCTTATACTCTCCATGTCAGAAAATCCCTGTCCTTTACATTTTTTTGAGCTTAAGTAGTTTCTGCCCTTGCAACATAAGTAGTTCTAATAAATACAAAACATTACATATCTCTCCCCTCCTATAATGTATCTGAGAACAGGAACCCAAGCCTTGGATCAAGAAGCTAATTTGTGACAAAGAGGAATGTAGAACGGAGGTCTCTGCACTCCTGGTCCAAATCTCTTTGTTAAATCAAACCTTATCACCAGCATTTTCAGTGTGACTGTTCTACTTCTAAGCAGAGATGTGATCTTTTACAAAAAATATTTTAAAAATCTTAGCATTTCATGGGTTTACTACTTGACACTGAATTTGAATATATATTGCAATATGGGCCAATAATTATTTAAATTTATGTAGATGAGCCTTGTAAAGATAGTATACAAATGTTTGTGGCACAGGATTTGAATCGGGTATTTAAGATCGATTTATTTATTTGCTTGTTTAAGTAGGGCTGGAACTTTAGCATCAATTACCTTATTATTTCTTTTCCCTTGAAAATTGTTGAGAGCAGATTATAGAAAAACGTAATAAGTTCCTAATTCTAGATTCAGAATATCCAGTTCTATAAAACCTGATGGAAACCATACATTAACTGCCACATTAGTGGCCATATGGTTAAGATGAAACACTATTGAGAGTTTATAAAAAGTTCATTAGATAATTTGCGTTGTAGTCAGCTTTAATCAAACTTTTGATAGGCATGCAAAGCTGTGTTATCAAAGTAATATAGAAATGTTCAGGCATATATGATATATATTTGGCTGCAAAATATAGCATAGCATTCTCAAATTATCTCTAGGGGTCATGCATCCCCCTTACAATAAATTATTTAGTAATATAACTGCATGCCGGCCAGTGATCCCCTGAAGAAATGTGTATGGCAAGTCACGCTTACCATGGTAAGCTCTGTTAAGTATCTCACAGTCTAAATAAACTCTTTCCAATGACTTGGGAGCTAGTATGAGGCAAAGTTTATCATGTTTGGTTCCTTGTGAAGAATCACTAAGAACATTCTGTTTGCTTCTGCCAATAAGTGGTTTTAATGGGTCCGGGCTCCTGAAGTCAGTAGGAAGTACCAACTGCTTAATATTGGGAGGTTAAGAATGCCTTTTTTTCACTTATGTTTTCTAGGATGCTGTTCTTTCCTGCTCCTCACCTCTCCATGAATAACAGCTGCATACACATCACTTACTCTGACACTTGGAAAACAGACAAGCAGCCTTTTCTGTTACTGCCATAAATGCCACTCAGTGAACCAGCCACTAGGTCATGCTCATGTGCAATGCAATCTGCTCCTCCCTCGTGGGCTGTAGCCTCACCTTCATAATGACTGGAGGAAGAGCCATCCCTTGGGGAATTTGTTGTTCTACACTTAGGCTTTTGGCAGTTTGTAAACCCCAAACCATTATTTTCCAAGTAAGCTGATTATAACACAGACACAAAATTTCCAGCTTCAAAAATTGTGTTAAGCTAGGATCGAATTTCAGTTGATGGAATTAACTTATCTGTAATTTACAAGGTAATATTTAATCATGAAAAATATCCTGATGCTTTATTTGCTTACATAGAATATAATATTTTTAAGACCTGCCCCCCTGCCTGCCAACATAATCCTCTCTTATATATTCTTAAAGAAAACACATCCTCACTTCCTAGGCATTTGTAAGGGACACACAACAAAACTCTCAAAGTTGACATGAGAGAACTGATGGAGAAAGTTGAAGATAAAGGCTGGGAAGCACTGGAAGGTAAACCATATAAGTGGAAGATAAATTAGCTCTAAAATTATTTTGTTGATCACTAAGAATATAGAAACAATTGTACAATGAATCTCAGCAGATTTCACATTTTAAAAGTAGGCTACATCACACCGTTTTTGGAATTATGACCTAGTGCTATTTTCTTCAAGTGTTCAGAAAGCCATACACATAGTCCAAGTACTCCACCTCTCAAACTGTACATAGATTATATTTAGACAGAAGGACGTGGGTCAGATTTGTGGTTTATTGTGCTCACAATGCCCGTGCATGAAAAAGCTTCTTTTTGAAGCATCCTTGTCCTTCATGAATTCAGTCTAAAAAAGTTGAGAATGAACACCCCAAGCATTCCTTTCTGCCCTTACAAATCCATTCTGAATTTGACATTCAGTGCTATTAGCTCAATGTTTGGCACAGAGAAAGTACGATCTTCATAAATATTTGTTGGAGAGATGGATAAATAAATGAATGACTCCCTTTTGGAATTCGTCCTGCTTTATCGTGTTCTGACTCCGAGAAAGGGAATTCCATTGGTGTTGTCACGGATTAGACTAGTTGGCCTTGGGTTTTCTTCTACAATTTGATTTCACGGAGTGTTCTCTAAGTCTACTATGTGGTAGAAAAGTTCATATTGCTCAGCCTAACGATCCTGACAACAAAGAGGATATGCTTTAGAGTCAGAGAGGCCTACCTTGGAGTACCTGCTCTGCTCTCTTTCATCAGCTTTGTGAAATCAAGCACTGAGACCATTTTCTCATTTGTGAAACGTGTGTGAGGACACCTCTCTGCTAGGCTGGCTGGGAGCACTGAATGAAATAACTATTTAAATAATTTAACATACTGCCTAGCTCACAGGAAGCATGTACTAAATTTATTATTATTTTAATTTTGCACCTGTGAGAAGGAATCCTTCTTTCTAAAGTTTATTTTCATAAGCTTCCCAGCCCCTGAGATTGTCCTATTTTCCTTTCTCTCTAGAGGGGCAGTGACCATGAGTATTGCATATAATATTCCAGAGACTATCCAGTATTGTTTTGAATGAGATATTCAGCATTAACATCTGCTATCTTATTGCTTCTTTTGTCTATGGCAATATTTGGGGATCAGGAAGCAGCAAGCAGCAGTTTCTAGAAGTCTTTCTAAGTAATATCTCAGAGACCTTCACATTATAAGTATCATTTGGACATTTTTTCTAAAATGCAATTCTTCCCATATGTCCAAGATATATAGCTCACTTGACTACTTGAATGTATTATTATTTAATTATTTCAGATTTACATTTTAAATATTCCTTCTACTTGGAAAAAGCGAATGGTATGTTCAATGCTAAGAATTTTATGGAAATATTAATCATGTTGGCAATAGTTTCATGAAAAACTATTCGACTCCAATGAGCTCTACTTTTTGTATTTGACTTTTAAACCTTCTTCCCATCATGGTTTTGAGGTTGTTTCATATTTTTTATTTTATAGTAAATTTTTATATGATAATGACATTGACTATCTCATCATATTTCTTGCAAAATTTTTAGTTTGCTTGGTTTTAATTTTGTTAATATATTTTTGACATGTAGAAGTTCTATGTTTACATCTCATTAACTGTGTAGTGTTTTTTTCCCCTCTTTGTGATTTTTTATGTTACTGTTAAACTTAAAAGTTCTATTAGTACTGAGTTAAGATTAAAAATTCACTGATATTTTCATCTAGGTATCAATAGTTGTCATTTAAAAACATCCATCCCATTAAATGTATCACTCTATCATTTTTTTGATATATGTAATATCTAAGAATATGACTTAAAATAGGTAAACAATTATCTTAGCACCATTTATTGAAGAATTATGTCTTTCTCCACTGATGTGATTTATAAAGCCAAGCTTATCATATAGTCAGTTTAAAAAAATACATCAGCATCTGTTAATAGGTCTTTGTTGATGAAAACAGCCAAACTGTGTAAAATATTTCAAGAAGTTTATTCTGAGCCAAATATGGGTGACCATCGCCTGAGGCATAGTCTCAAGAGGTTCTAAGAATATGTGCCTAAGATGGTTGGTTTACAGCTTGATTTATGTATATTAAGGGGTCATAAGACATTAATCAATACACGTGTATACGTTGGTTTGGTTCAGAAAGGTGGGACAACTCAAATTGGGGGCTTACAGGTCACAGGGGGATTCAAAGATTGTCTGATTGGCAATTGGTTCAAAGAGTTAAGTTATTATTCAAAAGATAGCAGTGCCTGGGTTAAAACAACACAGGTGGCTACCCTTAGAGAAAATGGATAGCAAATGTTTCCTAGTTAGATCCTTAAGAGGTACTAGATTTTCAGTCTCTTCAGGATTGGGAGGGTCTGTAAGGGGAAAGATCTAGTTGTGTCAGCAGAGGTTCTTTGCAGATGCAAATATTTCCTTACAAAAATTACAGATGCAAATTTTCCTCCACAAAATGGCTTTACAAGACTATGTCAAAACATGTCAAATAAATATATTTTGGGGGTAAAATCCTTTGATTTTCTTCAGGGCCTGCTGTCATACGATACTGTATTAGAGTCAAGTTGGAATTTGTATCTTATTGCTAAAGTCTGTTCTGTCAGTCTTCAGATCTCTGTTTTAATGTTAATGCTGGTCAGTTGTGTCTGAACTCCAAAGGGAGGAAAGTATCATGAAGCATGACACCCCCTTCCCATCATGATCTGAATTAGTTTTCAGGTTCTTTTGAATCTCCTTGGTTGAAGGGGTGCTGAGGGTTGGGAGGTGTTGTGGGGCGGGGGTGGAGTGGGGTTTGGTCATTCAGTCTGTTTCGGGCTTAGAATTTTATTTTTTATTTTTGGTTTACATCTTTATATAGGTCTAGTTGCTGATTCTGGAACTGTGCCAAGGCTTTATTTCATTGAAATTATTATTAGCATATAAGATGTTTAAAGTATAAGTTCCTCCCATTCACCAGGAAATCCCGTCCACTCCATCTTCAACATGAATTCAGAGTCTGGTCACTAATATATCCAGAGTCCTACTGCTTTGCCACTTATACTATAACTGGCTTTGTTTCAGCCACCATGATCTCTTGCTAGGATTATAGCAATGACCTCATTGCTTCTCAAGCTTTTATCTTGTACCCCAAAACCTATTGTCCAGACCACAATCACAGTGTGTCCCTCAATGTTAGGTTAGATCATATCAGATCAGTGCAGTGAATTCCCTTTGTCCAAGAACATGCAGTGTCCCTGAGGCCCCATAAGACCTGGGTCTCACCACTCTTGCCTCACTCAGCTCCAGGCACTGCTTTGATTCAGGCCCTTTCATATTCTTTTTTTCTGTTTGGAATAAGCTTTTCTCATTATCTGCATGGTTTGCTCCTTAGCTGCTCAGATATTCCCAAAGAGTCCCTCCACAATCCCGAGGAATAACCATCCATGCACCCCTTCCCCAGGCCCCATTCTCCTCACTCTGCTTTAGTTTTCTTAATTGTACATAGCACCACCTGTTAGATACTAGTAGAAGAATGAAACTTTAAGAGGACAGATTTGGGTGGGGGTGGGAGAAGGTTAATGGTTATTCCCAGAGTCTAGTGACAACCCAAATGAATGACATAAAAGTCTCAATTTTTGAGGTATATTAAGCCAACTTTGGGGTGCATTTGAGCAATCTACAGATACATCTGTGGCTGTTTCCCTGAAGAAGTTTTCAAGAGGTTTAGGATTTATGTATTGCCTTAAAGGGGTTATAAGGCAAATGGTTGCATTCCCGTGAGAGGTTAGATAGTGCGCAGTAAATCTACATTTTTACACAAGATAAGGTGAATGTTTAAAGAGAAAAAGGAAGTGTTCATAACAGAAGAGCCACTTCTGTAGACAGCTCTGGGTAGGTGAAGGAAATGAGTCTTGTCTTTGCTCTGCACCTGCAAAAATAAGACTGTAATAAATATTATCAGTGTGGAATTGAACAGACTTTAGTATTAGGATCTAGACTTAAATTGTAGATCATAGATCTAAAGTTACAATTGGCATGTTCTTGTTTATGGGAGGCCAGCAAAGAATTTACTGACGAATGATCTGTGGAATCAGTCCTTCAGCAGGTGCCTGACGTCTTTTACCTTTCCCTGGGGATGTGGTTGAGGCATCATGTTAGGAACAGATTTTCATCTGAAAGAGGCAGTTGAATGACTCAACCTCCTGGACTTGTTTCCCTTTTGCATAGGAAGTTTGGGGGTCCCAATATTTTTTATTTTCCTTTACACTAGAATGGTGCTTGGCATAATAGCATGTGCTTAATAAATATTTACAGATTGAGAAGGGTTGGGAATTTATTTGAGGAATTATTTGATAATAGAAAGGATTTCCTTCTTCCCAGGGTTGTTGCTCTCTTCAGGCTTTCTGCTTCTTGAGACAACAAATATTTTCCTATGAAATCTATATATTCACCAAATATTTACTGAACACCTCCAAGTTCTAGGTACTGTTCTAGATTCTGTCAAATCAGCACAGATTATGGTGAGTTACATTTTTAGTACATAGTACTCTGTAATTTTAAAATTTTAAAAATTAAAAAAAATCTCTTCCTAGTTATTCCTGTATCTCCTTTCCATATTAAATTTGCTGTTTGCTTTACTTCTTTTTCTTAAGTATCATAAACTTAAAAAAATTTTTTGAGTAATCAGAAATGGAAAACAATATAATTTATAGATTATAAATTGTCTCAAAATAGCATTGTATTTTTTTCTATTATTTCTATTTTGTGGACAATGTTTTCAATTTATTCTTAGTTTTTATTTTTTAATAAAAGCATTTATAACAGTGACCTTATCTTTATATTGAGCTTTGATGACAGTTGATATATTTTGCTCTTGTTTTAATAATATTTTAATTACCTTATAATTTTATTTCCAATGACATGACATTTATTCACTACCATCCAACAGTGTGGCTGGAGTTTAGTAAGTGAAAGACAGAGAGGTATGCACATTAATTCATATGTATTAATTATTAAAAAATTTCACGAAACATATTTTTTGACAACTTAAGATGTCAAAGGCAAAGAGGGGTATGCTAAATTCAGGATAAGGTGGAGGCACTAAGCTGGGAAGACTATGCAGAGCTTCTTAGGATAAGTGAAGATGTCTGTGTTCTAAGAGCAATGGGAAGTTATTGAAGAATTTTAAGGACTGTGCCATGTTTTATGCCTGCTGGGGGAAGAGTAGATTAAAGAGGGCTAAGACAGAAGCAAGGAAGATCAATGAGAAAGTTACAGAAGCTGTTTTAGGTGGGAAGAATATAATGCCTCAAAAAACACCATTGTTATGGAGAAGGAAAATGGTTCCTTTTATTTGTTGGTACAGGGCCCTGGGTCACCGAAATAAATTTCACAACAGTGTTTTTTCCTCCAGGGTAAATAGGGCTGCTCTAAACATGGGTAAACTTTGAAACTTTTTTTTTTCAGATTAGCCTCATTTAAAGAAATTCTTTCCTAACTTTATCAGTAGATTATTAGCCTTTGTTTTTGTTTGGCATTTTCTCTGTAGGTATTGAATGGGTACTTGGAGAAAGTTATGTTGGGAGCTGCTTTCTTGACACACCATTTTAAACTAAAAAATCTCTGATTTTAATTCATATTTTAGTGTTTCTGTATTGCCGTGTCCTAGAAAAGCTTTGTCAGAATTTGCATGCCATTTTAGGTCTTCATTTTTTTTAGACTAAACATGTTTTCTGTATTTTTTAGGCTTCAAACTGCAATTTACATTATCTGAATTGTTTGCCTACTTAGATCACATTCTCTAGACAGTGTTCGACTCTTTACTAGGCTGTAGATAAATAGGCTTATATACAAAATCTTCTATTTATAAAATCTCTCTTTTGGATAACAGAATGCTTTTTGCCATTTGTAGGCCCCTTCTAGTTTTGGATGCCTAATTTTGGAAATTTTTAATTACAAACATGAGTGCTATCCTAAAGGAGTGCCAAATTTGCAGTGATGTGCAGTACATACATATTAAACACAAGTGTTAATTTTAGCTGTGTTTAGAAAGAATTTGCTCTCCTATGTCTTTAGAAACTTGATATCCGAGAAGTCGTCTATGCTTTTAGGCTTTCACTGGAATGTCTGTGAGTCCATTAGGGCTGCTGTAACAGAATACCTTAGACTAGGTACATTAGTCTGTTCTCATACTGCTAATAAAGACATACCTGAGACTGGGTAACTTATAAAGGGAAAAGATTTAATGGACTCACAGCTCTACATGGCTGTGGAGGCCTCACAATCATGGTAGAAGTTGAAGGAAGAGCAAAGTCACGTCTTACATGGCAGCAGGCAAGAGAGTGTGTACAGCAGAACTACCCTTTATAAAACCATCAGATCTCATGAGACTTATTCACTATCATGAGAACAGCACGGGAAAGACCTGCCCCCATGATTCAATTACCTCCCACCAGGTTCCTTCCACGACACATGGGAATTATGGGAGCAACAATTCAAGATGAGATTTGGGTGGGGACACAGCCAAACCCTATCACTAGGTAATTTATAATAAACAGAAATTTTATTTCTCACAGTTTCAGAGGCTGGGAAGTTCAAGATCAAGATGCCAGCAGACTCAGCCTCTGGTTGGGCTCTCTGCTCTATATATTCCACCTTTCTGTTGGGTCCCCATATGACAGAAGGGGTGAACAAACTCCCCTCAGGTCTCTCTTTTAGGGGCACTCATCCCATCTATGAGGCTTCTGCCTTCATGACCTAATCATCTCCTAAAAGGCACCCCTCTTAAGACTAGTGCATTAGTGATTGATTAAGTTTTAACTATGAACTTGAAAGGGGACACAAACATTCAGACCACTGCATTTACCAATCGTGCAGGTTATTTCTGTGCCTAGTCCTCTGAGTTTATGAAAGAGGTATGGTGTTTTTTTTTTCTTTAAAGCAGTATCATTCAAACTAGGCAAATTTGGTACACTCGAGCTTTTAGCCCTTTACAAAAAACAATCAAAGTTTCCTTTTAGCAACAGGGGTGATAAATAAAAGGGGAAAACTGCAGCCCAGAGCAGAAAACCAAAATGAACGCAGAGAGGAGTTCCTTTCTTATGCTAAGCATAGGCTCTAACTTTGCCAGACTCGTCTGTCTTCCCCTGACACAAATACTTCAGGTCCTCATCTTAGTGAAAGGTATGGGTATTGCTGCTCCAAAAAGTTTATTTAGAAACTCTACATATGAGGCCAAGAAATTATTTTTCTCTTTTCATAATTCTATACAAAAAGTGCCTTAATTGATTCTTTTGTGTCCTTTCAAGTAGACAGTTTTCCATCAGTTCCAACTTCCCATTATTCATTCAGTCTTTCCTTCAACAAGCATTTATCAGTAAGTTCTAGGTATGTCCTTGGCCTGGAAGTTTTTGGATGATTGAGATACTGTTATGGAACTTGAGGGCTTTGTGTTTTTAAATTGAGGACAAACATGTAATAAATCAGTACAGTAATTTACACAATAAATGTTATAAGAAATAAACAATATACATATATATTGAATACCATGAGACACAAAGCTAAGATGGTCAGTAGTACTAGAATGAGGGCAGAAGATGGTTTTGAAAAGTTAGAAGGAAGGCAGAATCAGTGAGTAGGTTTGCACTTCACAGAACTCTTTTGGATGGCTGTGAATGTTACATTTTAGTGATCCCCTACTTAGAAAAAAAATTTATGTGAACACTTTACATACTGATTATTTTACATACTGATTAATGAAGAAGACAGTATATTCAACTCAGTACTCTAGGTGCAAACGTTGGCCAATTCATTCCACCTCCCTTAGCACACTCTTAATAGCTGAGACTTTTAAAAGGCTGGGCTATCGAGTTGTTTCTATTTTTCCATAAATATCGCAAAACACAATACACAGTGGCTATGCTGAGAAAGACATAGTAAAGAGTGCAGTCATTTGGTACAGCTATGGGGATATGCATACTCTGAGCTTCATCATTATCTTCCACGTAAAGGGAAATTCCAACATATGAGAGACCCTGGGAAACAAAAATGTTCTTTTGGATTCTATTACATAAACATACCCACAAAAGCCTTTATAACTTTCTTGAAAATTTCTACTGAAAACTTACCCTTGAACACCTATTGCATTTTTGTCACACCAGAAAATGACATGAATTCACTTCCTCTACCCCGTGGCTTGTGAAAGTAGAAGCAGAAATTACTTTGTGGCCCACCACCACGAAGAGAAAATGGCTCTTCTTGCATGGTGGAATGTAGACCTTAATCATTCCAACACTCTCTCCTCAGTGGTTTAAGTATAGCTCAGGGACTTGTGCTAGGTGGAGATGTTGCTAAATGAGATGCACTATTTTGCACAGAGAGCTTGTGGGACACCCAAGTAGGCCACCAGGGTGTTGGGGAGAACCAGAAAAACAAATGTATGAGGCCTCTCCTCCCACTCCACTCTCCAATTGCAGGATTATCAAACCAGGGCCCTGAACAAGCTAGTGGCGGAAGGATTTGGGGTTTGGATGAGAGAAGAACAGGAAAGTGGGAAGCAACATTACAGAAAACTGATCCGATCAAACACCCAAAGCAAGTTCAAGGGATTTCAAAATGCCTTCTGTTAAAAACAAACAAAAAATGTTTTGCTTTTCATAAAGAATTCTTGAAACAAAACCTAGGTATTTCTCACAGGGCACACAGCAGAATGAGCGTTTGCACTTTTGAACAGCTGAATGATAGACAAGCAATGTGGAACATTGTTCACAATGAACACGAACATAGGATATGCCTAGATACTTAGGAAATCTTTGTAGTCATATCCTTCTTTGAAAAAGCTATGCATAGACAGCAAGCTGTCCTGCGGGTTCAAGGGGAGTTCTCAGAAGCTCAACCTGAAAACCGAGAAGGAGGTATCATGGGCCACTTTTTCCTAATTCGTAAGCCTGGCAGATGCCCTTGCTGCACAGAAAAATCACTTTGGTTTAACAAACGTGTAGCAGCAGAATTTCCCTTGAAGGAGTTCCATGAGTATTCCAGGGGTTGTTGAGTTACAGCCTCGTGCTTAGGTATATGGAGACTGCATCCTCTTGTGGCCGCCACTCTTCTCTCTCTCCCCCTCAGCAACCCCAAGGGAGATGAGGTTGCCCATTTCAAACACACGCCTAAAGGAACTGCCAGTTTTTGCTTGGGAGTTGATGGTAAGTGCACCCATGGGAAGTTGAAAAGTGCAGAGAGGATGATTCTGAAACCTTCTAATGGGCTAAAATCGCCTTCATTCATTGTCAAGCCCCTCTCTAAGTGTGAGTGAACACAGGCAGCTTGCCAGAGGTTTAAGATAATCAAGACACCGTTTGTGGGAACAAGAGCTTATGAAAACAGTCTCAGCGTTTAACTTTATGGTCGATTCCTCTGATTCTTAAGTTAAGGGTCATTCTACGTTTTTAAAAATTTCTTTTGTGCTTCTCTGCCCAACCACTTTTCACCCATTCAACTTCCTGTTCCTGTCTTGTATCCAGTTCTTTGTATGACTTGGCACCTTGTACCTTTACATGTCCGGAATAGTTTCTGAGCAAATATTTTATTGAACTTCCTAACAATACACAGGTAGAATAAAAACATGGCCATATAAATAAGGCAGTGGAGTGCTTATGTTTACTAGAAAATGTGCACAAATATGCTGATATAAGATTCTCTGATTCTGTCACAAAGAATTTTATGATTCCTTCCAGTGTTAAAAATGTCATTAAACGAGACATATATTCATGGCAATTTCCGCTTGACTTTCTGGACACCAATTTCCATAGTAATGTATTTTTGAAGTGCAGAACAGTCTGTTCTGACATAGTGTGATGGCTATGCTTCTCCAATGTTCCCTGTTACCAAAAGAAAAATCACATGATGGAATGATTTGCTCCAATGGGAAATATATGAAGCTAAAGAGATAAATGTAATTTTTCTAGCAGTAATGTAAATATGTGTTTGGACACATACCGTTTTGAAAAGAAAAGAAAAAAAAAACCCTGCAGGTGCTTAGATATAAAAGCTAAATCCAGTATTTGAGTACATCTAACCTTTCCTATTACTACTGATACTATGATTAACTCAACATCTTTGTACATTTTATTATCATTATCACTTTTGTCACTCATCAGTGGGATAAACCCATCAGGGAGAGAGTAGCAAAAAGCCACTAACAAAAATATCTGTGACACTGGGTGCTGTGGTCTGAATGTTTGTGTCCCTCCACAATGCATATGTTGAAACCTAACCCCCATGGCCATGGTAGTAAGAGATGGGAGTCTTTGGGAGGTGTTTAGGTTGTGAAGGCAGAACCCTCATGAATGGGATTCTTACCTTTATAAAGAGGCTTGAGGGAACCCTTTTATCCTTCCGCCATGTGAAGACACAAGTAGTGGGCACCATCTTTGTAGCAGAGAGTGACACCTCACTAGACACCATATCTGCTGGCACCTTGATCTTGGATCTCCCCGCCTCCACCCACACCTGTGGGCAACACATTTCTGTTGTTTCTGTATGACCCAGTCTATGGCATATTGTTAGAGCAGCACAAACAAACTAAGACCTTACGGCAATAGTCTCCTTCTTACCCAAGTGCTAATTCTATTCACAATTGGGCTACTACTTAAAGCAATCTGGTGAAAGCAAATCATGTGTCCTCTTCAATCAATTCCATTACGTCTAATTGGTTTTATGGAAAGTTGTACTGCATTTGTAGATGCAAAATGAAAGGTATGAGTGAAAATTGAATATAAGTTGTTTTTGGATCAAAAGAAGCAGTCGTTTTAAGGTTGAAATATCATTTAACTGTTGACATTCACTGAACATATTTTATTTCTTTGCATGCTATAAACTACTGAGACGAGCCAAAAATGGTATTTTCTAAGGAATGCTCCATCATCCTCCTGGGACATTTATTTTTGTTTTGTTTTTGTCTAATCTTTCTAATGGGATCTAACTTTGTAATTGCCTATTTGTGATTGTTTATAACTACACATTTAAAAATAATGGGATTTAATGACTTTTTCAGATTATGATGATGAGAATGTAACTTTCAAGTATATTTTCACGCAACTATGCAGTACCGTGGAGAAGCTGCAGACACTTAATGAGGGTGAACCAGGTATTACAAAATAGCTTTTCCAAAGAAGGGAACTCTGAGTTAAAGGAAAGCAAGCAAAATTCCTTTTTTTCCCTCCTAACTAAAGAGACCAGTTAACTTGCCAAGTGAAAACTCTGAGTCCCAAGAAATACTCTAAACACAGAAAAATAAGCACATCGATGAATGCCTCCCCTTTTCCTTGTTGGTCTGAGGCCGACTGACAGCACCAGGTGGCAGCCCTCGGGAACTGCCTGTTGCAGATGCCCTACCTGACAGCCAAAAGCTGGCAGGAATTAAGCAGAAACATGTGCTTCCTGTGGAGGGCAACGGTCAGCAGGTGGGATCAGCAGACTCTGTTACTGAGCCCGTCCTCCTGTGTGGTCATCTGGACTGCCTTCCTCATGGGCACTGAGGGCCCGGAACAAGACATTTTCTCAGTGCTGTGCTGGAAGCTGTTCAAATGCAATTATGCTGTATGTCGTTGCAGAATAGATGACTTAGAGGTTCCACACAAATTGAATTTTGAGGCCAGCCTGAAATTACATTAGATTTGGGGGCTTTGACAAAAGCCTGTCTGAATCCCCCTGAAGTCCCTTAGGGTCATCTTTCTTTAATCATTCACTAATGTTTTTCCGGTTAGGTCACTGATTAATGGATGATGTAAATCTCCATTCTCTGCCCACCCCCCAATTTTTTAGTACTGTACATAATGTTTTATTAATTTGTCCTTTTTGGCTGCTGCCAAGAGAGCAAATATGAAACTGATTTTTGAACCTCAAGAAATTGACATTTCAAATTCTTCTTTGTATTGTTAATTCTCAAATGCAAGAAGCCATGATTAGAATGTGATAATAGCCGAGGTGCCATAATTTGCTGTTGTCTGTGAATACTCTCTTCCTATCAGAGAGAGGTCACGGGAATTAAATAGATTTGACTCATGAGAAAAATAAGGACTGGCACCTCAGGGCAGGAGGAGAATTTGTGCTCAGATCCACAGCACTCTGCATCTCAGATAATTACTTCATTTTTCTTGATATTCTATTAAAGTAATAAATGTGAATCTCAGAAAATTGCTTAAGGTAGAACAAAGCCAGGAACCTTTCTCTACCTTGACACTATCTCTGCAAATTTAGCAGGCCACATAAGTATATAACCAACACATTTGTTAGGTTGTAATAATTCCGATAAACAATAGAGGCTTAGGCTATATATAAAAACTTTTTTTTTTCACATTTCAATTATAGTAACTATTAGGAAAACTTAATAAACAAAGTATGAGACTGGGTGTGGTGGTCATGCCCGTAGTACCAGCACTTTGGGAGGCTTAAGTGAGAGGATCACTTGAGCCCAGAAGTTCGAGACCAGGTTGGACAACATAGTAAGACACAATCTCTATTTAAAAAAAAAAAAGTATTTGCCAGGTGTGGTGGCATGTGCTTATAGTCTCAGTTATTTGGGGGCTGGGATGAAAGAATTGCTTGATCAAAAAAGTTCAAGGCTGCAGTGAGCCGTGATTGTTCCACTATATTCCAGCATGGGTGACAAAACAAAACCAAAACCAAAGAAACCAAAGTAGAGTTTATGACATCTTCTACTTCTTCTCTGATTAGCAGAGTTTTGCTAATAATATTTGAAGGCAGGGAAAAGCGAGGAAAAGTTTGGGTGGACTTTGGGGAAAGAATTAAGAAGATATTTGACATAAACTACTGGATAGCCTACTTGACAAAATGTATTAGCAAACTTGGCATCAGATTATATTTTTATAAAATGTAAAGTGAAATATATCTTAAAAATTTTATTTTATATTCACATTTACTAGAAGCCTACTATGTGCCAGTCTCAGTGTTAAACACTGAATATACAATGAGACACAGTCCCTGTTCTTAATCAGGTTATGATCGAATAGGGGAGACAGACATATGAACAAAGGATTTCAGTGCTAAACTAACTAAAAGGACTTCAAAACCAAACTGACTAAAATTTGTTTTGTTTTGCCTGCTTTCAAACTTTATGTTAATGAAATCGTAAAGCACAGTTGACCCTTGAACAATATGGGTTTGAAATGCACAAATCTACTTGTATGCGAATTTTTTTCCCATAAAAGTTATTCAGAGTAAACTGCCTCTCCTGCCTCCCCTTTTACCTCCTCTATCTTTTCTGCCTCCAGAACCCCTCAGGCAGCAAGAACAACCTCTCCTCTTCCTCCTTTTCAGCCTACTCAACGTGAAGACAATGAGGATGAAGACCTTTATGATTATCTGCTTCCCCTTAATGAACCGTAAATATATTTTCCCTTCCTTATGATTTTCTTAATAACATTTTATTTTCTGTAGGCTACTTTATTGTAAGACTACAGTATCTAGTATATAACATAGAAAATATGTATTAATTGGGTGTTTATGTTATCAGTAAGGCTTCTGGTCAAGATTAGGCTATGTACTTAAGTTTTGGGGGAGTCAAACGTTATATGCGGATTTTTTTACTACACAACGGGTTGGCACCCTCATGTTGTTCGAAGACCAACTATATGCACTCTTTTATATCTGGCTAATATTCCCAATATTATGTCTATGAGATTCATCCATGTTAAGAATGGTTTGTTCATTCTCTATGACATATGACATTCTATTACATGAAGATACTGCAATTTATTTACCCATTCTTCTGTGATAGAATTTGGGTTGTTTTTTGTTTGGGCCATTAGAAATATTGTCTCTATAAACATTCATATACACATCTTTTGATGAATATATGCCTTCATCTGTATTGCTTATACACCTAAGGTTGAAATTTCTAGGTTATAAAGAATGCATATGCTCAACTCTCCCAGATACAGCCAGCCAGTTTTCTGAAGTGATTTTTAGCAGTTTATGCAACCACCATCTGTGTATGTGAGTTCCGTTTGCTTCACACTTTGTCTAACGCTTGGCATTGTCTGTCTTTTTTACTTTAGCCATTCTTTTAGGGATGTAGTAGTCTCTGCTTGAAGTTTTATTTATGAAACCTGGGAATTTCTAATTAAAAAAGCAAAGATATGTTTCCATGGACAACTCTTGTGAACAGAGAGCTGAGACATTTTGGAAATGAAGAGATTCTGTGATTTAGTCTATTACTGTATTCCATGGGACTCTGAGTACTATAGCGTTGCTGTGATGTCCTCTCAGAACTTTGAAGTATCTCCCAAATTCATGCCCTTTTCATATTCTCTTCCATTCCATCCTGCTTTTACTTCTCCACTGGCATCCCCAAAGAATTTTTATTCTGGACGTAAGAATAAAAATATAGTAATAACTAATACTTACTGTAGGCCAAGGATTGTTCCAAAGCACTTTACAGGTACATATCTTTACACCACATGACAATTCCATGAGTTAGATGGTGGGTTTGTTTTTTTTTTTTTTTTTAATTTTACACCTGAAAAGAATGAGGCACAGAGAGGGTAAGCAACTCATCCAGGTTACCCAGGAAGTCATGGAGCCTAGATTTGAACCTAGGTGGACAGAATCCAAACTCAACCTCTCAATCATTATACTCCTCTATTCCAGTAGAGCTTAAAGCTTGCCCCTTTCTCTCTAGTGTGTATTTATATTTTTCAGTAAAATAAATTGGAAGAATCATAGTACCTTGACAGATATCCTCATCTAACAGGAAAAAAGATCCAATAGTTATAGTGTTTTTACTGAATATGTATTGTTAGACACTGTTGTACATATAAGGTGAGGAGTTTAATAAGATTAAATAATAAGTTTAATAAGTTGCCAGGGTCAAAGGGTATGATAATGGCAGAAACAGGATCTGAGCCTAGATTCGGGCTCTGGGATTTCCTGATGAAGTTTGGAATCTATGGACAGGGAAGAATTTAAATACATGGTAAAAAAAAATTGCAAAGGGTAAAATTCTGTATAATCCAAGCCAAAATTCTTCCAGGTTTTATATATAAAGGACTCCACTAACTCTGTGAGTCAAACCATCGATGTTGCTCTTTTAATTTGCCTTTGGTATAGCATATTTTAACTGGGTTTCTCTCCAAATTTTTGGTCGCCTTTTGGAGAGATGGTAGAGATTGTGTTTGTAATAGTATTGATATCCAAATCTCTTCATAAAGATCAATTCAGTATTTGAATTACTAATGAAATTAAATATATATATATTTATTATCTATTATCTAGTATTAAGTCAAACTTTCATATATATATGTATATGTATATGAAATATGAAATTTTATGTATATGATATATATATCATATACATACATGTATATGTATATGAAAGTTTGACTTAATACAAGATAATTGCTAATAACCAAAAGCAAATAATGCAATCCTATTGTGTTTTGGGGCCATAGAAGTCTACTCTTTTAGATTAATTACCCAAGAAATCAAAAGAGGAATCTGTTTGTAATGACTTTTATGCCATCCGGTGGACAGCACTGTGATTTTCCGAACATCAACTAAAGAAAACAAACCTAATTTCCATGTGCCACCATGCTGATAAATGTTGACTCTAAAAAAGACATTAAGCATTTCAGTGCCACCCAGCATGTAAACATCTATGTCATATATTACTTGCAAACTGACATCTGTAATGTTGACGAAGAAGGCAGGGTCAAAATTAAAATGTAATCTTGATGACTTTACCACAGTGACATTCTCTGTTTCCTTGCAAAGACTACTCTGAAATTAGAAAAACAAATATTCCTATACTTTCCCTGCATTTTCCAAGTTGCTCAAATTTTGTTTGAATTTGATGGACATCCTTCTTCATGTCAACTACAAACACTTTGCTCTTATGAAGTCTCAGAATCATTCACTTGTATTTTAGATTTGAGACTCCTCTAAGGCATTAGTGGATTATGAAATCACGTAGGAGGGCGTAACCAGTATTTTAATAATGAAAATGGTATAGAATAGAATAGAAAATAAGATACAATGTATCCCGTTGGTTCATGAAGCTTGTTTCAGTTGGACATGCATGCAAATGCTACATGCTGAGTCCCGATGTGATGTGTATTTTTCACTGTGGCTCTATCTGTGCCAGGTATCTCCCTGTTGTCTCTCAACTCCAACTCTGCCCCTCTCTACCCTGTTCTGTAATGTTGGCATTGGGACCCTCCTTTGACAGCTGGTTCCTTCTGCACGTAGATGAGAAGGTTGGAGAAAAGAGAAGAGGCTTCCTTTCTGTGTTTCTGTTTCCCTCAGCATGGCTCCAGCAGCTGCATTGCCTGCAGCTTCCGGCTTCTTTCAATTTCTTTTAGCTTCTATCAGACCTCTAGCAGCAGAGATAACAACAGAAGTCAAATGTCACCCCCTCTTCAAAGCTATAAACATCAGCTCTTTGGAGCCCCTTCTTCAATCTTATAGTTACAATAACCCCACGTTCTATTCCCTGTCCCTCTTTCTCAAGGCATGGGCTAATTCCTGCAGTTATTATTGCTAGATATTATTATAGTGTTCCCTTTCTTTTCTTTCAGCCTTTCAACACCCAGATAACCAATTCCTCTGTTTGAAGAGCTGATGTGGTTTTTATTTGCTTGACTAAATCCTGATGGATACATGATCAAAAAAAATTTTTTTGAAGCCATTGCTTTGGGGCATTGGCTCTTCAGTCTTACCTCACTCATACAATGACTGTCAGAGCAGCTTGGGCACGCTGATACCTCCTAAATACCGCCAATCATTGATGATAGAATGATGTCTGGCTCATTAGTATATTTTCACCCCCAGTGGAAACAAAAGGCATAAAAGGAAATATGTACAACATAGTACCTTTAATTTTAGAGTTACGGGCATTTCAGCATTTATCGTTGTATTACAGGCATGGGTTAGAAGAGCAAAACTAGGAAGTGGCTAACTAGGAAGTAGAACCAGCTTTCCTGACACTTAGGTTAACCTTGCTGCAAGATGCAATGCTGTGTTGGAGAGTTTTGGTGTCTATAACCTTATACCTACCATGCCACCTGCACACACACACACACACACACACACACACACACACACGAGCGCTAAGTGATGAGTCATTGATATTTGCCCTGAACAGTGGTTAATATTTGGTTATATAAATTCAGGACACCAAGAAAGGGCTAACTTGGCCCACTTAGGAAAAGGAATGGAGAGATCTAAGGATGAGGTTGCAAACTGGTAACCCATGGATTTCATATGGTTGGCAAATACTTTTTCCTTGACCATGCGGTATTTTTTAAAGATATTAAAGATCCTATTTCTAGTGGCTCTTTGACAGTCCAGAACCAGTGAATACCAGGTCTGCATCCCTACAGGCACCAAGTGCTTTATGAGGCATTCTTTGTCTAGTTTGCTGTAGTCCCCACTAGTCTTTTGTATCTGGAATTTCTGCTCTTTTCTTTATGTTGCCCACCTGGCTCATGAGGGCATTTACATTTTGACTCTTAACCGCAAGGAAGTGTCCTAGGCTGGTAGGGCTGAGGCCATGTGGCTGCAGAAGAGAGGGAGGAGGTGGAAAAGAAAAAAAAAATAGATGTAGACTGCAGAGATGAGTGAGCTAGGAGGGATGAGACAGCTGCCAAGAGAGAGAGCGTTTTGGGAATGTCTGTAGAAGGATGAATGTGGAAGTCACTAAAGCTGTGCTATGTGATAGACGCCCATCCTCCATTGGTCCACAAGAATGCCAATGGAACTATCTTACTAGGGGGTGTGTGTGTGTGCGTTGCTTTCTTTTGTGGGGAGACCACTGGCAATGTGCTAACACTGACACAGAGACAGGTGGGGCTAGAGGAGAAATGGCTCGGGAAGGCCCAGGCACAGGCCAGTACAGAACATTCCCTGAGTCTTTTTTTTTTAAATAAAGTTTTTGAGGTTCCTGACTATAATTATTTAAACATTTCCTACAAAATATTAATTATAATTAATGAGACCCATTAACTTTAATAAAAAATAGATTGCAAAAATAACATTTCTCAACTATTGCTTGGTGAAATCACTCTCTTCACTACATGTCCCATGGTTTCAAACACTTTATAAATAATGTGTATCTGTCTACATGTAACTATAAAACTATACATAGAGTTATAAAACTATATGCCTTAAACAATATACAGCCATATAGAAGTATCTAAACTATCAATCTATAAATAGCCTGGCTTTATCGATAAGTTGGAAATGTGCACCTTTGGTTTTAGGGAGTATTGTAATTTATTTCTTAGATTATATGTAATTATTGGAATATTCTTAAAAAACAAGTAAGCTTGTAAAGTCATATAAAATCATCTATAATCCATATTACATATGTATATTTGTGTGCGTGCCTGTGTATATGTGTATATGTATAATCCATGGCAGCCAATTGAAATTGGGGTATCCTTTCTTCCAATTGTTCCCTGCATGAGAGTATGAGTAGCAAACATTTGTTTGTTGCTTCACCACCCATTCTTCCATTCCCCTTTCTTAAGGGTCACCAGAGTCTCCTAGCCATGTGATTTGGCTGGAACTTACCTCACCTCAGGTTGGGAAGGATGGTGAGAGGTGTTACACCCTCTTAGCTACAGGGATGGGTTCAGGCTTGGGAACAAGAAACAAGTCAAGCAAAGCAGGACCCAACTGGATATTGTTCAAACCCTCTTTCCCATCTAACTTGAATGAGAGTATGTGCAGCCTCTCTATGCTCATTGGCAGGATCTATCTGCAAATGAGAGCAATGGCACCAAACTAGAGCAGAAAAATGCAGTGTGAGAAAAGGGGTCGTGGCACCACGTTTGGTCTTGGATCAGCCTTTGAAGCCAATTTTGCCCTTGAATTGTTCAGTTATATTATTAATACATTCCCTATCCTGCTCAAGACAGAGTACTCTAGTGTTTCATTTGCATATTCGTAACACCTGATAAGGTATGCACCTGTGCATGTTGGTGGGTGGATATATGTGTAACAAAACTGCTATTATCCCGAATATGAAGTTTATATCCTGCTTTCTCTTTCAAGTAATATTATATTATAAGTAATTTCTAGAACCATTAAATAATCCTCAAAAACATGATTTTAATGGTATATAATATTGCACAAAATGAATGTGCTTTTATTGAAGTATTTCCTACTATCACACGTTTAGGTGGTCTCATAAGCTTTCAAAATCCTTGCATCAATTTCCTTCATCTTGCTCACAATACTATACAGTTCGCTTGCTCAAAATGGTCTCCTTCTGGTTTCTTCTTTTCTGAGCCCTGTGCTTTTTGTAAACCTAAGATAAATCTATCATGCTCTGTCCATCAAGTAATTCTCTCTTGTTTGCTTGAAAATTTCAGGTGTCGCTTTCTTCAGGAAGCCTAACCTTAAAAACATGTCCCCAAACCACCCATTACAGCATCACTGACAGATGATTGCTTTTTGCCAAGTTGTCCAAAGAAAACAATTTCTTACTTAAAAGAGAGAAAAGTATACATATCTGGTTAACACATTCTTCTTGTGTTGCCTTATAGTGTTAACACATAGATATTCCACCAACATAAGACAACAGCAAGCCTGTGATTACTTTACTTCTAGGTTGACAACTTCCTCCTTCTAAACCTTCACGATTAGTTCATTTCTCAAGATCCTTTATTAATTCCAGAGGCAGTTTATTGAAAGTAACAAAGGACCATGGCATCAATTCATTCTCCTTGCAGAGCAGACCTCAACTCCAGAAACCAACTCAGAGCACTGGAATGTTGCAAATTGGTGCTGTTTCCTTTGCCACCAGAAGGTTAAACTGAAAGATTTGCAGCACTGAATGGGGTGGGTTTCTTTATTTTGGCAGGCGTCTCCATGGCTTTTAGTAGAGATGAAAGTGATCATTTGTGCTACATTTTCTTGCTTTTTACCTTAGAAATTAGCTCCAGAGGGAGGGTGCTGATATCCTTGGTCACTATGAAGCCCCTTTTCCTGCCGTTACAAAGTTTTAGGCTCACGCCTGTAATCCCAGCACTTTGGGAGGCCGAGGCGGGTGGATCACGAGGTCAAGAGATCGAGACCATCCTGGTCAACACGGTGAAACCCCGTCTCTACTAAAACTACAAAAAATTAGCTGGGCATGGTGGTGCGTGCCTGTAATCCCAGCTACTCAGGAGGCTGAGGCAGGAGAATTGCCTGAACCTAGGAGGCAGAGGTTGTGGTGAGCCGAGATCGCGCCATTGCACTCCAGCCTGGGTAACAAGAGTGAAACTCTGTCTCAAAAAAAAAAAAAAAAAAAAAAACAACGAATCATTCACCACTTTCTAACTCTGCCTGGTTTCTGATCAGTAAAATGGAGGTAAAATATTTCACAGAATGTTTGTGAAAATACAAGGACATAACACATATGCAAATACTTAGACTAGACAAAACATAATTCTGTGAGTTGACTCAGAGAATGGAATCTATAATGGTTCTGAGGAGTTTTAAAAATGTGTACTTAATTAAAGCAAAATGATCTGGAATGAAAAAAGTTATAAAATGAAATGAGAATTATTTACACTTTATGAAGTGATTAACTTAATTATGCATGCAATAAACTAAAAATACTCTTCGATATAAAATATGGTTCCACCTTACTGTCACTTTTAACCTAATAAAATGTCTCTGCATTGACCAGATCACATTCTTCATTTATCGAACTATGAAATAATCCTCTTCCTACACTTTTTTTGTTATAATATTTTCACTTACTTGTATTAGTGCCTTTAAAAAACTGAATTTAGAGAATTCTCAACTTCTTTGTCCATAATTGCTCAGCATTCATTACCTGTATTCTAAAGAGGTTTAGTTTCTTAGATAATGCAGTTGTCTCCCAGTTTCTATGGGGGAATTGGTTTCAAGACCATCCCCTACCCCTGCTGAGATAACAAAATCTGCAGATGCTCAAGTGTCTTATATAAAATCACGTAGTATTTGCATGTAACCTAAGAATATCTTCCTGTATACTTTATTTCTAAATTATTTCTACCTAGTACAGTGTAAATGCTGTGTAACTAGATGTTTATTACAGTAATTTGGGAATAACGACAAAACCAAAAAGTCTATACATATTCAATACAGATACAACTATCCATTTACAAAAATATTTTCAATCCATGGTTGGTTGAATCTACAGATGCCAATCTGCAGATGTGGAAGCCCAACTGTGTACTCAGCAAGCTGCCTACAGCTAGTGCTTCCCTGACCCTTGCTCTAGTTATATGGTTATATTCTACTGAGAGGCAAGTTTTAGAACGGTGAGACCCTCAATAGTTTGTTTCTTGTGGTATCCCAGTACTTAGAACAGTGCCTAGCACACAGTAGACTCTCAGTGAATATTCTAACGATTGAGTAGATGAATAAACAACAATAGTAGCAATCACATACATGAGTATAGTTTTAGTTTTCTATTGCTACTGTAAATTGTCACAAACTTGATGGCTTAAAACAATGTGATTTAAAGTTCTTTGGAGCAGAAGTCCAAAAAAGGTCTCACTGGGCTAAAATCAAGGCGTCAACAGACTGCATTCCTTTCTGGAGGATCTAGGGAAGAATCCCTTTCATTGCTCTATCAGGTTTTTGGCAGAATTCTGCTCCTTGCAATTGTAGGATTAGAGTCCCTGTTTCCTTGCTGGCTTTTTAGCTGAGGAAGGCTCCCAGCTTCTAGAGCAAGCCTGTCTAACCCACAGCCTATTGGCTGCATATGGCCCAGGACAGCTTTGAATGCAGCCCAACACAAATTCATAAACTTTCTTAAAACAATATGAGATTTTTTTTGCTTTTTAAAATTTTAGCTCTTCAGCTATTTTTAGTGTCCATGTATTTTATGTATGACTCAAGACAATTTTTCCAATGTGGATCAGGGAAGCCAAAAGACTGGATCCCTCTCTTCTAGAGGCTGCCCACATTTTTTGGCTCATAGCCCCTTCTTCTATCTTCAGCCAGGAATGGCAGGTTGAGTCCCTCTCATGCTTCAAATCTCTCACCCTCTTTCTCCTGTCGCGTCTCTCTCTGGCTCACTCTTCAGCTTTCCTGTTCGCTCTTAAACAGCCACATGATTACACTGGGCCCATCCAGATAATCCTGGATAATATTCTTATTGTAAGGCCAGCTGACTAGCTACCTTAAGTTCATCTGCAACTTTAATTTCCTTTTGTAATGTAACAGCATGTAATGTAATGTCTCCAGGTTCTGGAGATTAGGATGTGGACATCCTTGGGGGCCATTATTCTGCCCACAGCATGGGATTAAGAACATTTTATGGCTGGGTGTGGTGGCTCACACCTGTAATTCCAGCACTTTGGAAGGCTGAGGTGGGCAGATGACTTAAGACCAGGAGTTCAAGACCAGACTGGCCAACATGGTAAAACCCTGTCTCTACTAAAAATACAAAAATTAGCCAGGTGTGGTGGCATACACCTGTAATCCCAGCTACTTGGGAGGCTGAGGCAGGAGAATCGCTTGAACTTGGGAGACAGAGGTTGCAGTGAGCCGAGATTGCACCACTGCACTCCAGCCTGGACGACAGAGCAAGACCCTAACTCAAAAATAAAAAGTAAAAATAAAAAATATAAATAAATATAAAACCTTTTTACTATTATCCATTTAATATTTACTACTAGCCTATATGAAAAATTTTTCACCTTATTATTTGATAGATAATAAAATAGAAGCAGTGAGAGGTTAAATAACTCCTCCAATATTATAGGATTAGTAGAGGACAGGCCAGGATTCCAAAATATTCTGTTCGAGTCAATAGCACACATATGAACCATGACGTAGTTATATGGTATGCATATAATTCTGGTGGAAATTAGTCCCCTCAGAGTTGTTCAGTGAACAACATGTACAGAGCTGCACAACTGTACATGGCAGCTCTGATTTCTAGTACATACTGCCTTTGATCTTCCCAGTGATCCCATGGTGAACACAATGACATCCTTCTTTTACTTCTGGAGGAAATGAAGAATTTTCAGGATAAGACTAATCTGAAAAGCCCTTTCCATTTCCTGAAAGGCTTTAAACTCCAAAATTTTACCTGTTAATTACTGACATCATTTTTACCTCTGGCAACTTTATAATTTACTCTTTAACCATATCATAGCAGCTATTATATAGGCTGCACATGATGATCATTTTGCACGGTCGTCTATTCTATGGCTCATACTTTGGGTCCATCCTTTCTATGTGAGCTGCCTGATTGACGTGTAATACATCTCAAACTATAGCAGAAAGTCTCCAGCTTATTTTAACTATAGCTTTTTCCACTGAAAATGGGCAATGATAAACCGATTAGATGTAAAATTCTAAGGCAAGTGATTTCAGACTTACATAGCATACTTACAGTTGTCTCTTCTATAAAATCGGCTGAATTAGCCAGATGTTAAAAGGAATTCTCATTGTTGTCTGTTGTCCTTCTCACCTGCCTTTTCCTTCTTCCTTCCTTGAATTGTGTTCAGAAATTCCCACTTGAGTTCATCTTACCAGAAGTGGCTATCAATAAGATATGGAATAAAATTTCAGAGGCATGGGAGGAGTGGTCAGCACCGATCAGTCAGAAAGCAGGAATATCCCAGGGCACAATATAGAAGCCCACCCCAATGAAGCCAGTTCAGTTCTGCCTTCTACCAATGAGGGAATCCAGGATCTTTTTCTTCCCTTGCATCCAAGACCCTATTGGGCCAGCTCCTTAGGTTGGACTGCGCTACATTTGGGAGAAATCAATAGACCCAGTACTGCAAGACTGAGAGGAAAAGAGGCGTGTGGAAAGAAGAAGTAGCCTACTTTTACAACCATTTGGTAAAAGTTGGTGGTGGTTGTCCTCCAGAGAATGTGGGAAATAATCCAATTAGATGTGGAAAGACAGAATAAGAACTTTTATTCTTTTTTTTTTAAATATCATGTTTAAAAATATTTCTTGTTTGTACATATACATACATAGGGTGAGGAACTGAAAAAAGTTTGGAAGTGACTATGTGCAAGCTCAGTTCTCAGTTTCTGTTGACCAGTTTCTAAGGTATATTTCAGTGATGCAGAATGTTTCACACCATGTCCTTTGATCCATAGGGAGCACTGGGGTCACCACAAGAACAGAGAGGATGGGTCTGGTCACTCAACCTTGTTCAGCTACACAGCTTCTCTTTATTTCTTTTGCATATTGTGGTTCTACATAAGATTTATTTTACTAGATAAGTGACAATGATTTGAAAATAAGGTTACCTTAGTACAGAGAACAAAGTAGCATGCGAAATGGCAAGTAGTCCTCCATACTCGTGAGTTCTGCTGCCACGATTCAACCAGAGATGGATCAAAAATATTTAAAAATAATATTACTATAATGAAAATAATACAGCAATAAAAATAATACAAATAAAAATACAATATAACAGTTATTTATATAATACTTACATTGTATTAGCTATCATAAGTAATTGAGATGATTTAAAGTATAGGGAGAATGTGTAGGTTATTTATATGCAAATAGAGTCATCTGTCAGTGTCCATGGGTGATAGTTTTCAGAAATGCTGTGGATTCCAAAACCTGAGGATGCTCAAATCTGTACATAAAATGATGTAGTATTTGCATATAACCTATGCACATCCTCCCATAATCATCTCTAGATTACCTATACCTAATACAATGCCTACACATCACTTCATTCATGTGGATTCAATGTAGTAACTGATGGGTGGCACATTCAAGTTTTGCTTTTTGAAACTTTGTGGAATTTTATTTTTCCCAAATGTTTTTGATCCTCTGTTGGTTGACTCCACAGATACAGAACCCATGCATACGGAAGGCTGACTGAATTACTGAGGAATTTGGGCATCCACAGATTTGGTATCTGCGGAGGTCCTGGAACCATCCCGCACAGATGCCAAGGGACAACTGTATCAGCGAATATGGCCTAAATGTAAATATCTTTATGTCACATTTGAGGCAATGACAATGTATCCGTTAAAAAATGAGCCAGAGATCTGTTTTTCCCTGGAATGTAGAAAGTTGGAAGGAACACTACCTCTACCCTCACAATGAGAAAAAGCCAGATAACTCACAAAATTGCAACCTTTCTTGAGGCCACCAGAGACTTGAGGTTGTGGAACAATTAGACTAACCGAAATTTAAATAGGAACACCTTTGAAAGCCCCGCCTCCCGCCATCCCTCAGAAGGAAAGGATGCCAGAATTGACTTACCTATGCTTGGCAAAGCACAGAAGGAAAAACCAAGTGAAAAGGAAAAAATCAGCTAAAATATTAATGCACTTCTAAAGGTCAAGTATGGGGGTTCATATTCATCAACAGGTTCTTTTCCTTGGATCGCTATGGATGGTCATGAGAAGGATTAGGATCAGGGCAGAGTACCAGAGAGAGCCTCTTTTGTGTGCAGATTTGGTGGAGGGGATCAGTCATGACTGTGAGAAAAGGCATGAAGCCCTTACCTCAGTTTGGACCTTTCTCTCAAAGAAAACAAAAGTCCTTAGTAACTGGGCATCTGTATTTGAACCGCTTTAGCCTGGTCCAAAGAAGAATTATCGTAATGGAATTTTAGCTTAATGTTATATGTTTATCTTAAAAAATAATAAAATGTCTGCAAAAAGTTAATAAAAAAATAACCTTCTGTATTTGTAACAAAATTTTTCAAGAAGAACATTGCTAAAATTTTATACATTACTTTTTAAAACTAATGGCAACTCCAGCAAGAAACCCAACAGAATAATGAATATTTCAAAGGAAACTTGGAAAAGAATATCACTAAGAGAGAACTTACACTAAGTAATTTAAAAATATGTAATTATGTGAATTAGTGCAATTTGGTGCTGACAGAAAACAGACATCAAAATAAGGAAGTTTAAGAATAAACTCGAGTCTATATAGAAATTTACTATTTGATGAAGTTGACATTTAAATCAATCAGAAAGGCTGGAATGGGAAGTTAGAGAAGAATGATGACAGTTGAAACAGGAGCAAATGACACAAACACACACACACACATATACACATAGAAAATATATAAAATATACAGAGACTTTGGCATGGTGTTGGAATCCATGGCCCAAATAGGTTGATTATCTTGGTAATATTCATGGCTCAGTTCTTTTAAGAGTACAAGCAATTGCTCAAATGGTCAGAGTAATATAAATAGCAAAGTTCTGTTCCAGTAGTTTACCTGATTTCAACTAGACAGTAGACCCTCAGGATTGTAGGATGAAACCTAATAAGCTCCATGAAGACAGAGACAAGGTCAGTCTTATTAATTGTTGTTCTCCTAACCTAGTAAGAACTAAATACTGTTGAATAATGAATAAATGCTTGGAAATTATTTGTCTTTCTTTCCATTAGGTAGTAGGCCTCAATCTGTATTTCTTTTCGTTTTTAAATTACCTTATGTTATTTGGCTACATTATCATTAACTGAGGCCTTCTGATGTGATTTTGATTGCATTTTACCCTTTAATAGTTCATTAGGTCAGTTCCCCTAAAGCCAGAGAATGAATTAGTGTTGATCTGTGATAAACTTTTTACTGGTCTGTGATAAAGTAAGGCGATAAATTATTTGTTTATTTATACATGTCAGTAAAATGTTGACAAATATCATTTTGGGGAAGAGGATTGCTGTATTTTCATCTGAAAATACATCCTTCATATTTTTTGTACCAAAATCATGGTGACAACACATAGTAGTTACTTTTTTGTTGTTGTCGTTCATCATCTGATAATACTTTAAAAAAAATACTTCAAGTTCTGGGGTACATGTAAAGAATATGCAGGTTTGTTACATAGGTATACATGTGCCATAATGGTTGGCTGCACCCATGAATCCATCATCTACACTGGGTATTTCTCCTAATGCCATCCCTCCACTAGTCCCCTACCCTCCATAGGCCCCAGTGTGTGATGTTCCCCTCCCTATGTCCATGTGTTCTCAGCATTCAGTTCCTACTTATAAGTGAGAACATGCAGTGTTCAGTTTTCTGTTCTTGTTTGCTGAGAATGATGGTCTCCAGCTTCATCCATGTCCCTGCAAAGGACATGAACTCATCATTTTTTACAGCTGCATAGTATTCCATGGTGTACATGTGCCATATTTTCTTTATCCAGTCTATCATTAATGCGCATTTGGGTTGGTTCCAACTCTTTGCTATTGTGAACAGTGCTGCAATAAACATATGTGTGTATGTGTGTTTATAGTAGAATGATTTATAATCCTTTGGATATATATCCAGTAATGGGATTGCTGGGTCAAATGGTATTTCTATTTCTAGATCCTTGAGGAATTGCCACACTGTCTTCTGCAATGGTTGAATTAATTTACACCCCCACCAACAGTGTAAAAGCGTTCCTATTTCTTTACATCAACTCCAGCTTCTGTTGTTTCCTGACTTTTTAATGATCGCCATTCTAAGTGGCATGAGATGGTATCTCATTGCGGTTTTGATTTGCATTTCTCTAGCGACCAGTGATGATGACCTTTTTTTCATATGTTTGTTGGCCACATAAATGTCTTCTTTTGAGAAGTGTCTGTTCATATCCTTTGCCCACTTTTTGATGGGGTTATTTGTTTTTTTTCTTGTAAACTTGTTTACGTTCTTTGTAGATTCTGGAGGTTAGCATTTTGTCACATGAATAAATTGCAAAAATTTTCTGCAATTCTGTAGGTTGCCTGTTCACTCTGATAATAGTTTTTCTTTTTCTTTTCTTTTTTTTTTTTTTAACTGTGCAGAAGCTCTTTAGTTTAATTAGATCCCATTTACCTATTTTGGCTTTTGTTGCCATTGCTTTTGGTATTTTAGTCATGAAGTCTTTGCCCACACCTGTGTCCTGAATGGTATTGCCAAGTTTTCTTCTAAGGTTTTTATGGTTTTAGGTCTTATGTTTAAGTCTTTAATCCATCTTGAGTTAAGTTTTGTATAAGTTATAAGGAAGGGATTCAGTTTCAGCTTTCTGCATATGGCTAGCCAGTTTTTCCAACACCATTTATTAAATAGGGAATCCTTTCCCCGTTGCTTTTTTTTGTCAGGTTTGTCTAAGATCAGATGATTGTAGATGTGTAGGGTTATCTGAGGCCTCTGTTCTGTTCCATTGGTCTATATATCTGTTTTGGTGCCAGTACCATGCTGTTTTTGTTATGTATCCTTATAGTATAGTTTGAAGTCAGGTAGTGTGATGCCTCCAGTTTTTTGTTTTTGTTTTTTGTTTTTTTCTGCTTAGGATTGTCTTGGTTATGTGGGCTTTTTTTTTTTTTTTTGGTGCCATATAAAATTTAAAGTAGCTTTATCCAATTCTGTGAAGAAAGTCAATGATTGCTTGATGGGGATAGCATTGAATCTATAAATTAATTTGGTCATTATGGCCATTTTCATGATATTGATTCTTCCTATCCATGAGCATGGAATATTTTTTTATTTGTTTGTGTCCTAGCTTATTTCCTTGAGCAGTGGTTTGTAGTTCTCCTTGAAGAGATTCTTTACATCTCCTATAAGTTGTATTCCTAGATATTTAATTCTATTTGTAGCAGTTGTGTTTGGAAGTTCACTCATGATTTGGCTCTCTGTTTGTCTGTTATTGTTGTATAGGGATGCTTGTGATTTTTGCACATTGATTTTGTATCCTGAGATCCTGAGACTTTGCTGAAGTTGCTTATCAGCTTAAGGAGATTTTGGGTTGAGATGATGGGGTCTTCTAAATATACAATCATGTCATCTGCAAACAGAGACAATTTAACTTCCTCTTTTCCTAATTAATACCCTTTATTTATTTCTCTTGCCTGATTGCCCTGGCCGGAACTTCCAATACTATGTTGAATAGGGGTGGTGAGAGGGCATTCTTGCCTTGTGCTGGTTTTTAAAAAGAACCATTGCAGTTTTTGTCCATTTCTTATGATATTGGCTGTGGATTTGTCATAAACAGCTCTTATTATTTTGAGATATGTTCCATCAATACCTAGTTTACTGAGCGTTTTTAAGATGAAGGACTGTTGAATTTTGTCAAAGGCCTTTTTTGCATCGATTGAGATAATCATGTGGTTTTTGTCATTGGTTCTGTTTTTGTGAGGGATTATGTTTATTGATTTGCATATATTGAACATGCCTTGCATCCCAGAGATGAAGTCAACATGATCATGGTGGATAAACTTTTTGGTGTGCTGCTGGATTTGGTTTGCCAGTATTTTATTGAAGATTTTTGCATTGATGTTCATCAGGGATATTGGCTTATAGTTTTCTTCTGTGTGTGTGTCTATGCCAGGTTTTGCTATCAGAATGATGCTGGCCTCATAAAATCAGTTAGGAGAACTCCCTCTTTTCCTATTGTTTGGAATAGTTTCAGAAGGAATGGTATCAGCTTCTCTTTCTACCTCTGGTAGAATTCAGCTGTGAATCTATCTGGTCCCGGACTTCTTTTGGTTGGTAAGCCATTAATTACTGCCTCAATTTCAGAACTTGTTATTGGTCTATTCAGGGATTTGACTTCTTCCTGGTTTAGTCTTGGGAGTGTGTATGTGTCAAGGAATTTATCCGTTTCTTCTAGATTTTTTAGTTTATTTACATAGAGGTGTTTATAATATTCTCTGATGGTAGTTTTTATTTCTATGGGATTGGTGGTAATATCTGCTTTATCATTTTTTATTGCATCTATTTTTGTTCTTCTCTCTCTTCTTTTTTATTAGTCTGGCTAGTGGTCCATCTAGTTTGTTGATTTAAAAAAAAAACAGCTCCTGGATTCATTGATTTTTTTGAAGGGTTTTTCGTGTCTCTATCTCCTTTAGTTCTGCTCTGATCTTAGTTATTTCTTGTCTTCTTCTAGCTTTTGAATTTGTTTACTTTTGCTTCTCTAGTTCTTTTAATCGTGATGTTAGGGTGTTGATTTTAGATCTTTTCTGCTTTCTCTTGTGGGCATTTAGTGCTATAAATTTCCCTCTACATACTGCTTTAAATGTTTCCCAGAGATTCTGGTATGTTGTGTCTCTGTTCTCATTGGTTTCAAATAACATCTTTATTTCTGCCTTAATTTTGTTATTTATTCAGTAGTCATTCAGGAGCAGGTTTTTCAGTTTCCATGTAGTTGTGTGGTTTTGAATGAGTTTCTTATTCCTAAGTTCTAATTTGATTGCGCTGTGGTCTGAGAGACTGTTTGTTATGATTTCCATTCTTTTGCATTTGCTGAGGAGTGTTTTACTTCCAATTATGTGGTCAATTTTGGAATATGTGCTGAGAAAAATGTACATTCTGTTGATTTGGAGTGGAGAGTTCTGTGGATGTCTATTAGGTCCACTTGGCCCAGAGCTGAATTCAAGTCCTGGGTAACTTTGTTAATTTCCTGTCTTGCTGATCTGTATAATCTTAACAGTGGGGTGTTAAAGTCTGCCAGTATTATTGTGTGGGAGTCTAAGTCTCCTTGTAGGTCTCTAAGAACTTGCTTTTTGAATCTGTGTGCTCTTATATTGGGTGCATATATATTTAGGATAGTTAGCTCTTCTTGTTGCACTGATTCCTCTGCCATTATGGAATGCCCTTCTTTTCTTTTTTGATCTTTGTTGATTTAAAATCTGTTTTATCAGAGACTAGGATTGCAACCCCTGCTTTTTTAATGTCCTTTTTTTAGATAAATAAAATGCTAACCATTCTATACAAATTCCCAATTGAAAAGAGAATTGTCTCTGGAATTTGAATGCTGACATAATGGTTAACAGCTCGTCTTAAATCAGAAAGATCTTACTCCTTATCCTGCCTGCCAATTGTTAGCCAAATGACATTATGTCTCAATTAGACTTCTTCAACTTCTGCTTAAAATTAGAATAATGATAGAGTTTAGAACAGTGCTTTTATTCAAAAATGGTAGGACATATTTACTTCTTAAAACATGATTATGTTACACAATAGACTCCTTCAGTGCCAGGCCTTGTTTCCCTCTCCAATACTCTATTCTCAGCACTTTATCAGTTGGTAAAAAATATATATGTTTGATCCCTCTTTTAACACTGTCAACTTTTGCTTTATATATTTTGAAGCTATGTTATTTTGTATATACAAGTTTAGGGTCACTGTAATTTTCCGTTCAGTTGACTATTTAATCAATATGAAATGCTCTACTTTTTCTGTCAAAATATATCTTGACTTAATGTCTACTGTGTCATACAGTAACATAGCTATGCCAGCTTTCTTTGTGTTTATTTTTTTCATAGAATATGTTTTTATTGGCTGGGCATGATGGCTCACACCTGTAATCCCAGCACTTTGGAAGGCCAAGGCAGGGAGATCACCTGAGATAAAGAGTTCAAGATCAGCCTGGCCAAATGGCAAAATCTTGTCTCTACTAACAATACAAAAATTAGCTGGGTGTTGTGGCAGGCACCTGTAACCCCAGCTACTTTGGAGGCTGAGGCAGAGGAATTGCTTAAGCCCAGGAAGTGGAATTTGCAGTGAGCCGCGGTCGCACCACTGAACTACAACATGGGTGACAGAATAGACTCCATACCCCTCAAAAAAGAATATGTTTTCCTTCTTTTATCTGCAAGCTTTTTTTTGGTACCTTTATAGTAAAATTTTCCCTTCTGTTAATAGCACATAATTGAAATGTATTCCTTTTAGGCACACTGGTAGTTTTTGTATTCTATCTAGATTTTCAGTTTGTTGTTCAGTTAATGTGACACAGTGTAGTTCAGATATCTATTTAACTATTTTTTGTTTGCCTCATCTTTCCTTTATTCCTTCATTCCTCCTTTCTTTTCTACTTTTACATTAATAAAAATTTTTTCTTATCCCATTTTTATTTCTTTATTGGACTATTTGTTACAAATTCTTCTATTAATTTTTCAGTGGCTATCATAAATATTAAAATATGCATTCTTGATTTACTACGGTCTATCTAAAATTAGTAAATTTATCACGTCTTAAATAATGCAAGACCACTGCCATACTTGAACTGCATTCATTTCCCTCTTGCCCTTTGTGTTATTATTGTCACATATTTTACTTCTATCTTATGAGCTGTGGTTTGAATGCATCCCCAAAATGTGTTGGAAACTTGGTCCCAGTGCAGCGGTGTTGAGAGGTGGGATCTTTGGAAGGTGATTGGGTCAAGAGGGCTCCGATTCATGAATGGATGAATCTATTTATGGATTAATGGGTTATCAAAGGAGTGGGCTAATTATTATGAGAGTAAGTCTATTTAAAACACAGTTTGGTTGTCTCTTGTGAACCCCCTTACCATGTGATGCCCTGCATTGCCTTAGGATTGCTGAAAGTTTTTTTCCAGAAGCTTCAAGATGTTACTCTTTTTTCTTCTGGATTCTCTAGTTTCTATTGAAATGTCAGTTGTCAATGTTGTTGTTGTTCCTTTAAATGTTGTGTCTGTGTGTGTGTGTGTGTGTGTGTGAGTGTGTGTGTGTGGTTGGGTTTTTTGTTTTTTTTTTCATTTTTTTTTTCTTCTGGCTTTATTTTTTTTGACACAGAGTTTCACTGTTGTTGCCTAGGCTGGAGTACAATGGCAGCTCACTGCAATCTCCACCTCCAGGGTTCAAGTGATTCTCCTGCCTGAGCCTTCCAAGTAGCTGGGATTATTTGTGTGCCCCCATGCCCAGCTAATTTTGTATTTTTAGTAGAGACGGGATTTCTCTGTGTTGATCAGGCTGGTCTTGAACTCCTGATCTCAAGTGATCCACCCACCTCGGCTTCTCAAAGTGTTGGGATTACAGCTATGAGCCACTGCACTTGGCCCTGGCTGTTTTTAAATATTTACTACTGTTGATTTTCAGCTGTTAGAACATGATGTGGCTACATACAGTTTTCTTTGTATTTCTCCTGCTTCAGACTTCTTATGACTCTTGAAACTGCAGGCTGATTTTTTTTTAATCAGCTTTGCATCTTGGGTATTATCTTTTCAGATATTGCTTCTGCCTCATTTTCTCCTTTTCCATTTTTATCTCCTTCTAGGATTCTGATTACATGTAAATTGAACATTTTCACTGGATATAATGTTTTTTCTTATACTCAACTCTATTTAAAAATGTCTTATCCTTTGTGTTTCAATTTGGGTATTTTATATTTATCTTTTAGTTCAATTATGTTGTCTTTTGTAGGTCAGTCTGCCATTATTCAAGTTCTTATTTTCAAATATTATATTTATAGTTATAGATTGTCAATCTTGTTCTTTATAATAAATTCCAATGTTCTGTTGAAATTCCTTTTATCTATTTTGTCCTTCTTTTCCTTTAATTTATTTGATATATTAGAGACCTTATATCCTAATTTTAATCTGAATCATCTAAGATCTCCTACCATTATGTTTTATTTCCTTGATTGTCAGTCACATTTTCCAGTCTCTCCATAAATCTAGAAATTTTTAATTGTATGTCAAATATATACAACACAAGAATTTTTATAAACATCAGATAATATTGTCTTCCAGTAGGATTCCATGTTAGAAAGATAGTGTTAGGGGCTGGTCATCTCATTTCAACCTTCGTTAAGGTGAGTCAGAACTGGATATATATGACTTATTTTGAATCAGTTCACCTCTGTTTCTTAGGCATGTTCTTCCAGGACTTTTTATTCAAAGCCTCTATCATCTTAGCCTTAAAAGACTGAGATTCAGTTTAGGACTTTGGTCTTTGGCCTCTTGCTTCCCACTGCTTCCAACTTTGGCAGGGATGTCTTGAGGAAGAGTCCAGCCGTGTGCTTGAAGCAAATCCCATCCTCAAATGGGACTTTGACTTTTAAATACCATGGTACCAGAAGAGATTTTAGTTTACATTAAAAAAGTTTCCTAGTTACAGAACTCAGCAAATATACTGTGGAGAAAATTAACTGTGTAAGTTTACACATGACCAGGAAAAGCTTTGCTGATTTCTTATTTTCCAAGTGAAGTCCCCCTGTGAAGGCTAAGCCCAGTCATCAGCCCATGTCTAGAACTGCCAACTCTTTCCAATTCAGAAGAAAATGGTCAGTCACAGACTGCTCATCTCAGAAAGGCTCTTCCCTTTATGGCTTGTTTAATTCTCTTTGATTCATTGACTTTCCAAGGTCTTTTAAAATACGTCTTTTTCACAGCGTACCTGGTTTATTTAAGTTGTTATAGCAGGTATAGTTGATTCTTGTCTTCTACTATTTTCTACTTGAAACCAGAAGATTAAATAAATATGTTTGAATGAATGGATAAATTTTTCAAAAAGTTGTTGTGACAATGAAACTCTATAATATATTTAAATTATATAGCAGAACATTTATTGATATATTTATGTTATTAGGTTGGTGCAAGGTAATTGTGGTTTTGCCATTAAAAGCAATGGCAAGAACCACAATTACTTTTGAGCCAAACTAATAGTATTACAATTGGCTTATAGTCTTTAATTTTCCAATCCATTGGTCCTAATTTTTGTTTTAAATGTAGCCACATTTTTTTGCCTTATAAGAACATTTAATTCTGCTTATATCTCATGTTTTTGTAAGTCAGAGTAATTATGTATCTTTGCTTACACTTTGCATAATTTGGAAATGTCGTGCTCTTTTAAATTTTTTTCTTTTTCTCTTTGCATCTTGCCATACAGTTAAGATCACATTTGCCATTAATATAGTTCCCACACCAGATGGTGGGTCATGAATCAGAGTGGTAATGGCAACACTTTCTGGCAGTCATCAGCAGAGTTGGTGAATGAAAGGATTAGGTATGTCTGGCTCTATTCATTTTTTGGGGATAAACTTCCTTCAGAAACACTGAAATGATTATAGCACTGGATACTGTTTGAGGGAAATGAAGTGGGATTAAGCTTTTATTTTTATTTTTTGAGACAGAGTTTCTCTGTCTCGCAACAGAGAGTGGTGGCACAATCTCAGCATACTGCCACCTCTGCCTCCCAGGTTCAAGCAATTCTCCCACCTCAGCCTCCTGAGTAGCTGGGATTACAGGCAAACACCAGCACTCCTGGCTCCTTTTGTATTTTTCATACAGATGGGGTTTCACCAGGTTGGCCAGGCTGGTCTCAAACTCCTGACCTCTAGAGATCTGCCCGCCTTGGCCTCCCAACGTGTTGGGATTCCAGGCGTGAGCCACTGCGTCCAGCCTTAAGCTCTTCTTTTATGAGACATGGTGAAACCTACAATTCAATGGAACAGAACTTAACATCTGTGTTCACACAGTATTAAAATATTCTTGGTGTACTGACTATGTGATTAGCTTTAGGTTCTGTGACAGCTTTGCCACAGCCATGGAAGGTCCTTGATTGGCTTGATATCTGTATCGACTTTTTTCCTCCAACAGAAAACATAAAACAGAAGATCGATGATTAATATCACTACCGCTCTCATTTGGTCTTGTCACTACACTTTAGGCACATTAGACTTCTTACCCTTTTGGTTGTCAATGATGCCGAATGATGAAAATGTTAAGGAGGTAGGCAAGAGTTTCCTTTCTATCATCTTTAACATTGGATACGATTTGAAAAACCTCACTGCATTTTAATTCTTCATACAGAAAAGTGGTTTAATGCAGCCTTCCAATTCTATAATGTCATTATTTATGGGTATTTATCTACTACATTGTGCTTTCAATGCACTTTATAATAATTAATTAGCTGTTTAACACAACACCGCTATGAAATAGGTGAGCTAAATTAACTCTATTTTATAGGCATGCAAACCGAGACACAGGGATTTAGAGACATGCCTAAATGTATACACCAAACCAGAACAGAGAAGCAAGTCAGAACTCAGGAGTTCTTGATGCTCAGTCCATTGCATGACACTAAATATTTTATGTGCATTTTAAGATTCTGAAACAAAAAGAATTTCTTACTGATAACAATGCCAGGGCAATGTGAGTGGAGAGGAGATGGCTGGTAGGGAGCATAATCAGGAAAGTAAGCTGGATCTGAGTGGAGCAGGTGATGGCGGTGATGGTGCTCATGGTGGTGGTGGTGGAGTGTGTGTAAGGGGTAGAGATTAGTAGACCTGAAGTTGAGCTAGAAATTAATCAAATTTTTCCATTCTCTACATTTGGAGTGTAATAAAAGTCAAGTTGCATATTTATAGTTGGGATTTAAATCTGACTGCACTTTATGCAAATGCAATTGGCAAATTTTTCGGTAAAATATGATTTGGAGAGGTTTCATTAATTTTTAAAATGTGTATTGAGTTTTTTCTGAATTGTAATATTATCAGTGGGTCACAGTAGCCCAGCCAAGAAGAACAACAGAAAGCTCACATTTTAAGTACAGCTATGAGTACAGTGCTTCCCCAACCCAAACTTCAGTTTTGATTTGTCCAAGTAAAAGTCTGTTATTACTTTGGTCAGCCTTTCCAGGGAAAACTAGGAACCCGGTTTACTCATTAAGAAATATGCCAGGCCCAGTGCTGGGTCCTAGAGAAACAATTCTTGAGTAAAGGATGCTTAAAAACAAATAAAACAATGTTCAAAATGTTTTAAACTATTCATGTTGTGTAAGCACATTAGCTCCCTGGCCTGTAATCAGTGGTTTCCTTACTTGTTGCATGTGCCATCCCCATTCTGGCCTCAGTGTGGCAAAGAACACTGTGATTAACTACAGGAAAGGCTGCAACAGAAACCAACCTAATTTTAAACCCTTTAAATAGAAGCTTAATGTTGAAGCACAACAAATACAACCAATCCGAGGTTTTTTCATTAACCACTCTTGATGGGAGGAAACGGTAACTCTTAAGAAAGAATAGAAACCCCTTTGGGCCTAAAGCAGTTATTCTGCTGTAGATCCCAGTGCTGCAAAGCAGGGAGGGATGACCACACAGAAGGAGGACTAGCAATTCAAAAACGGGACTCTGCTATGGAAGTGAATCATGCTCAGAGTAACAAGTATTTTCTCTGCTTTCTTTTGTGAGTGCTCTCAAGCCAAATAGCAGAATGGAATGAGTGAGCAAAGACACGGGTTAGGAGTCAAGGCAGTTGTCCAAGATGGTGCCAATGAGTGATTTGGGGGAATTTAAGAAAGGGTAATATTATGGCTGGTTTTTCCGACTAAGTGCCTCAACTCAATTTTGCTAAGAGACATCATTGGCAATTTTGTGCTTGCATCCAAAAGGATGTGAAAAACAACTACAAAATATGCCAGTTGCCCCATTTCCTTTCCTTTTCTGAGTAATAATAACATTCTATCTTTTGATGTGCTGATTAAAAAATAAATTCCTTCTTATAACTCATGTTTTGCTGCTAGCAGCAATTGGTTGCATAAAACACCAAATTCATTAAAACTCCCACACACAGACTCAAAACACAGCAGTTTTGAAACATCTGATCATTCTAACATTAATTTTCAAATTAGGAAGAATTTTACCTACCTCTTCTCAACCACATTGAACATTTCAAACGGTTTATGTCTTGAAACAAACTGTAAGAAAAAATGGTTTAGAGAATTGGATGAATAGAGCTGATCTATATTTCTTGTTGCTTTGTGCTGTTTAGTTTCTGCCCTAAATAAGCACCAGCCCAGAGGCTTATCCTAAAAATCTAATCACCTGCAGATTTCCTTCTTCCTTTCAGAAACCCAGAAAAAAAAAAAAAAAAAAAAAAGAAGATGATGAACAGGCCAAGTGGCAACAAAAATAGCCCTTGTGTTGTAATCTGCTGGAGATGGCGGCTACACTTAGGGCAGAGTTATGAAATGTGTTCTTCCCCATTATGGGAGTGCAGGGGGTGGGGGAAGGTGGAACCAAACTCCCGCATTCGATTCTCTTCTATAAGAGCCTCTTAAGAAAATTTTGACTCTGTGTTAGAGCCAAGGAGCTGTATCCTGCTAGTTCATCTCACTCCCTGCTGCCCTGGGCCCCTTGCTCCCTGCCTTATTAAGATCTGACAAGTTTCCAACACTAATCACTTTCTACTTAGCTTTTCAGAAGTGGTAGCACTGTCTAGCCAACGACTTTTTCCATCAGGCACCTGGGAAAGGGTTCCCTAACATTTTCCTAAAAGCTCCATGTTTGGACTTTCTCTCTGATGGATGGCGTGACAGCCATAAATCAGAACGCATTGTAGATGTTAACATCTTGCTGTACAGTTGCATTTGTTGATGTAAAGGAGGTTCATGGTATCATAAGTGGAAAAGGTAGGTTAAAAAACACTAAGTAAAATCTGATTTCATTTTTATAACTATTTGCATTTTTTTTTTTTTGAGACAGAGTCTCGCTCTATCGCCAGGCTGGAGTGCGGTGGTGCGATCCCGGCTCACTGCAACTTCCATTTTCCGGTTTCAAGCAATTCTCCTGCCTCAGCCTCGAGAGTAGCTGGGACTGCAGGCACGCACCACCACACTCAGCTAATTTTTTGTACTTTTAGTAGAGACGGGGTTTCACCACGTAGGCCAGGATGGTCTTGGTCTCTTGACCTCATGATCCGGCCGCCTCGGCCTCCCAAAGTGCTGGGATTACAGACGTGAGCCTAAAACTTTGTAACGGCAGGAAAAGGTGATCTAAACTTTTTATATTGACATGTACTTATGGGAACAAGAAAGTTCATTTGAAGGTGGTTCAAAACTATTGTTATATTCTTATTTGATAGTGTCAACTAACTGCATTTTTAAAAGACTGAAGGAATATTTAACGCATTTTGGGGAATAAGTTTTGTCTTACCTTTTCAAAATCACATTTAAAAAATATTTTTAAAAATTCACATGTATAATTGTATAATAAAATAAAATCAATTTTTGATTATTTCAAAGTGTGTTTTAATGATAAAGAAAAAGAAACGTTTATCAAGAAAGTGATTATATTTTTCAGTAGGCTACAAATTAACATAGCTTCCATGTAACAACATTTTCTAGATGAATAATAATAATGATTTAGTTCCGTACCAGGGGTTGTATGACTGTTATCACTAACCTTCCAAATAGTTCTGCAAAATAGACATGACTTTTATTCTTCCAATTTTATAGACAACTGAGGCTCATGGAGTCTGTGTAACTAATTTTAGTAATAGCTAGGGAGTTATGAAGCTGAATCAAGTTTGCCAATTGGTGAAAATGTCCATCACACTTATAATGAGGAGATTTCAACTGACATCGATTGCACAAATAGGTCTATCATTGTTAATGAGGAGTGCTTGAATGGGAATGACTAGTAAGGTTTATTACTGTGTTTTAGCCAATCCACAAGACAGTCTCTTTCCTCTAAGAATTCCTAGATGAGAAAGATGACAAAATGTGGATGCATGTAAAATATAAAGCAGATAAAAGCACATCCTTTCGTCTACTTGTAATTCCCCAAATTATTTTTAAGCATTGGTTATGTATATGAAAATCAAAAGGATTTAAAATATGATTCTATATTGGGTGTTTAGTTTTACTATGCCAGTTTTAAGGGAAAGGCTCTGGAAGGAGAAGCTGGATGAAGATAGTATATAGGAAGAGGAGGCTAGATATTATAACAGTTGAGGAAAAATTTAAAATACAAGAGGAGAAGTAAGAAGAAAGACATAGATGATTTATGGAAAGCAAAAATGTTTCCATCTGCTTTCTAGGCCAATCTTTTGAATCAACCAATTTAGAAAATAGAAATCTTAAAGTAATTAGGAAAAGGAGACTTGGAAATGTGATTGTGGAAGAAGGAATGTCAGAAATAGAGAAATTAAACAACTTGACTGCAGAATCATGAAAGTTGGTGTGCTGGTAAATATTTAACAACTGGCTTTTAGGAAGAAAAATTCCCCTGATTTGTTAACTTGCCAATTTCTATGGTGTAAATTCTCACACTACCAGTGTTTATGAAATTGGAATTGGCAAGATAAGCATACAATTAGTGCTTGTGAATCCATCCTAGTTGGCTCAACATGCCACTAATTTGTGTTATTGAATAATAAATCAATAGAATAAGACTGGTAGTTTCATACAAACGGATTAGAATTTCTTGTCTCTTGAGACAGGTGTTGGGCTTAAAATTTCCCTTAGCACACCCTTTCTTCATAGAAAGTATAAAACAACGATCCAAACAAGATAGTTGGGAGGGGGGCAGATATTTAAAAATGCTTATAAAACAACCTGTGTTTAAAGTAACATCAAGAATTGTCAAGCAAATTAGAAGTATTATTTTTCATATCCAACTAGAATATGCTTATCTGGCTTAGAACTTTTTCTTAATTCTGACAGGTCTCTTCTGATTATTTGAGTATGAGGTTTTACTGAAGAGGAATTGCAGGCAGGGAACAGAGTCAGCAAATAAACAGGGCTTACTGTTGAAGAGCATGTTCACACTGGTAGGTTCTAGCCCAATTAACAAAGGTGCCTCCCTTTCCCATTCCCCTGGTATACATATACACGTGCACATGCGCACGTGTGCACGCACACACACACACACACACCCACAGCTTTTCCTCCTTGCATTGAAATGGCCTCTGTCTAGAGTAACACCTGACGTTCATTGTCTCACAGCTGTGGAGAACAAGGACGCAGACACACAAGGAATGAGGTTGAGAGTGGATGTTTTATAGGTAAAAGAAAGAGAGTAGCTCTGCTGCACAGAAGGGTCCTCGAAAAATGGGTTGTTGGCTCCATGGTGAGTTGCAGGAGGCTTTATAGATGAGCTCGTGAGGAGATGGTGTCTGATCTCCATAGGGCACAAAAGACTGTTTAGACCAGGTATGCTATTTGCACAGGGAGTGATCTGTGGTATCCTCCACCCTAATCTTTTATTATGCAGGTGGGTTGTCTGCCTGAGCTGCACCATGTTGCCTATTTCTTTCTTACTGTACACCCCTATGGTAACAAAAACAGGAAGGATGGAGCCTCCATGTTGGTCATACCTGGCTCCCAGATAGCCCTTTTCTACTGGCGCAGCTGCCAGCATTCCCCCATGCAAGCTTCTAGCGTCCTTATTTACATTTGCAGCTCGATTTTTCAGGCTGCTCTTTGCTAGAAAAGAAATGATTTCGGGGGCTGCTTTTTGTTAGAAGAGAATCTCTGCTGAGGACTCTTTTGCTCTCATTATCTGCCAAAATGATGCCTTTCTACTTCCTGTATCAAACTGACCTTTCTTCTTAGAGCAGCTCTGTTGGGATTATGACCTAGACTAGGCATGCTCATACTGCCTCTGCAGCAGCAGCCCCCATTGCCCTCACTTCTAAGCACATGTTCATTATGACAGTGTCATTACCTTTGTACAGAACTGTGCAGTGTTTCAGGCTTTTTGTATATCTTTTCTCATCTCTCTCACAGTGAACTCGTAAGGGATGCATTTAATGTGGGAAAGAATTATTCCCATTTCACAAATGAGATGAAATAAGACTGACAGAGGTAACATGATTTATCCAAGAGTTCATGTGGTGGATAAAACTAGAGCCAAATATCTGGATCTTCAAATTTCTAGCTCTGGCACTCTTTCCACTATGCCTTTATTTATTTGTTAATTTTTTTAGAGGCAGAGTCTTGCTCTGTCATACATGCTGGAATACAGTGGTGCAATCTCAGCTCATTGAAACTTCTGCCTTCCAGGTTCAAGCAGTTCTCGTGCCTCAGCCTCTTAAGTAGCTGGCAATACAGCCATGTGCCACCATGCCCCACTAATTTTTATAATTTTATTTTTCATAGAGATGGGATTTCACCATGTTGGCCAGGCAGGTCTCATTCTCCTAACCTCAAGTAATCTGCCTGTCTTGGCCTCCCAAAGTGCTGGGATTACAGGCCTGAGCTACCATGCCTAGCATACCTTTATTTTTAAGATAAAGTCGAAAAGTGGCAGATTCGTGGCTACACAGGTATCTGCCTGTGAAGCAATAGGTAGGCACCAAGAACACCACTTCCCAGAAATGTGGCAGAGATGAGCTTTCCTTTCTTCATGTTGGCTTAAGTTTGCCTCAGTATTTTGTTTTGAAATAGGAAGAGTAGGCAATAGGTGCACAGAATTTTGAAGGCCTTGCTGTTGGCCTTTCCCCTTGTTGGGAGTGGATATAGGTTATACATTCATTTCATTTATTTTATTCACTGTAATATTTCATAAAAGCCTGTGTTATGTGCCAAGCTCAGAGCTGAGATGTAAATAGGACAAGAGGGACATTGCCGCTGTCTTTTTTTTTTTGCGAGACGGAGTTTCACTCTTGTTACCCAGGCTGGAGTGCAATGGCGCAATCTCGGCTTACCGCAACCTCCGCGTCCTGGGTTCAGGCAATTCTCCTGCCTCAGCCTCCTGAGTACTGGGATTACAGGCATGCGCCACCATGCCCAGCTGATTTTTTGTATTTTTAGTAGAGACGGGGTTTCACCATGTTGACCAGGATGGTCTTGATCTCTTGACCTTGTGATCCACCTGCCTCAGCCTCCCAAAGTGCTGGGATTACAGGCTTGAGCCACCGCGCCCGGCCGCCCCTGTCTTTATAGAACAAACTTATGGATGAACAAACATATCCACTTAAAGCCACTAAACTTCGTAAAGTGAGAATGAACTAAATTCTCATCATGTTAAAGCAATAGTTTATGGAAGTGATAAATTTGCTATGAGAAGTGCCTGAGTTCTTTAGTAAAGTTGTCTTACGCTAAGAGGTGATCGTTTTTAGATTTCTTTTATTTATTTATTTTATCTGTTTTTGAGACGGGGTCTGACTCTCTCACCCAGGCTGAAGCACAGTGGTACAATCTGGACTCATTGTAGCCTCAACCTCCCTGGCTCAAGTCCTCCTGCCTCAGCCACCTGAGTAACTGGAACTACAGGCATGTGTCACCACACTCGGCTAAGTTGTGTAGTTTTTGTAGACATAGAGTTTCACTATATTGCCCACGATGGTCTCAAACTCCTGAGCTCAAGCAATCTGCCCACTTTGGCCTCCCAAAGTTCTGGGATTGATTATAGGCATGAGCCTCTACACCTGTTCCCATGTTTAGATTTCTTAATTATCTTTGCTTAGTAAGCAGAAGAACAGAGGCAACATCCACTGAACGCCTATTAAGTGCCACTATGCCATTCAGTTCCTATAATGACCTCATGAATTGGGCACCATCATCTCTATGGTAAGGAAGAAGAAATAGTCACTCACACAAGTTCACTTGTGCAAGTTAATACACCTATTAACTGGTAAAAACTAAAACCTGAGTACTCCTACCTTCTCCACTATACCAAACCATGCGTTTTCTTTGCCTAACTCTGGATCATTAGGATTTATTCCCTGTCTTACTTCCATTTGCATTGCCATAAGAAACACCTGAGGCTGAGTAATTTATAAAGAAAAGAGGTTTACTTGGCTCATGGTCCTGCAGGCTGTACAAGAAGCATAGTATCAGCATCTGCTCTGGTGAAGACGGCAGACTCCTTCTACTCATGGCAGAAGGGGAAAGGGAGCCAGTGTGTGCAGATCACATGGCAAGAGAGAAGCAAAAGAAAGAGGGGAAGGAGGTGTCAGGATTTTTTAACAATCAGTTTTCAATGGAACTCACAGAGCAAGAACTCACTCATTCCCTCCAGGAGGGCACCAAGCCACTGATGAGGGATCCACCCCATGACCAAAGCACCTCCCACCAGGCCCCACCTCCAACACTGTAGATCAAATTTCAATGTGATATTTGGAAAGGACAAATCTCAAAACTAGATTCAAACCACAGCATTCCCCTGGTACTTCATGGATAAGGAGTGTTTAGCATTCTTCTGCCAGACAGCTCAATGTGTGCCCTATCGCCACTCTCACACCTCCTCCATATACACACCGGGTTAGTGGGTGGGATACAAGAAAGAAAATAATTCTGCTGCTTGGAGGCTTCACTAGTAGCATTTCCATCCTTTCTGCTTTAATCAAGATATGTGGCAACTAAGCCAGCCCCTCACACTGCTAAGAACACTGACTTCCCCCTTGTATAGGCTGTGTTGCTTACATGCTTCTGTTTAAGTTGGTGTCAGTGGAAAGATGCACTTTATCAGAAACAAGAAAAAAGGATGAATTTCAGAATAAAGTAAATATTTATAAGAAATAAACACTTTTATTCTCGGTAGTAACTTGTAGAATTAGAGCTATATTTCTCCCCTCTGACCCCCATAGGTTGGAGACTTAAGGAAATTACAGTTTTGACTTCTTTATGATACCATCTCACACACCATTCCTATCTGATTTCTCTGGGAAGTGGTCCACCCAAGTAGCATGGCCACCCTGTCACAGGGGAAGCAGTTCCCAGTAGTGCTGCCCTGTTTTCCATAAATAGTCTGTTGGCCCCACCTGAATGTGTACACAAAGGTTATGCATGAATGTTAAGTGTAGGGAATGCCTCTGTAATTGGTGATATTTAAATATATGTTTTGGACACTCATGGATGTTCTCTCTCTCTCACTGTCAAGTAGAGACATACACACATAGTCATGTGTGTTTTTTTTTTTTTTTGGGACGGAGTTTTGCTCTTGTTACCCAGGCTGGAGTGCAATGGCGTGATCTCGGCTCACCGCAACCTCCGCCTCCTGGGTTCAGGCAATTCTCCTGCCTCAGCCTCCTGAGTAGCTGGGATTACAGGCACGCGCCACCATGCCCAGCTAATTTTTTGTATTGTTAGTAGAGACGGGGTTTCACCATGTTGACCAGGATGGTCTCGATCTCTTGACCTCGTGATCCACCCGCCTCGGCCTCCCAAAGTGCTGGGATTACAGGCTTGAGCCACCGCGCCCGGCCAGTCATGTGTGTTTTTAAATTCATAAGCTTTCTTTCAAAAGCAAATAAAGAATATCTGTTTTCTGAGAAAATTCTTACTTTTTTTCTTAAGGAGTCTCACACATTGTTGATAAGGTTCAATTTTTAATCAATAAAATCAAATTATTGAGACAACTCTAAAATTTAGAAGGCAATTCAGTTATGAGTCAAGACTAGAGTCCCTTCCTGTTATTTACAGGTGTAACTAAAATATACCTTGGTTTGAAAAATGTTCCAAACCGAATTTCAAATGTGCTGTTTGTCTGCAGAGTTAGATCTTGAATTGTTTGGAAATTTTATTTTAACAGAATTTTTTTACTTCTCATTTGGAAAAGACCTATCGAAAATAAATAACTTGATTTATTGTTATTTAGCATTCTTCAAAAAAATAGATCAACCTTGAATATCAATGTTAGATAAAAAGTTCAAGTTTTTGATGTTTTTAGCTAATTAGATTTAAATGGCCCACAGGTAAATTTTGAATATGAAATCATTTCCAAAGCAGAGTACAGCAACATAGGTGATATGTGTGGCCTAAAAAATATATCTGAAACTGATCATTTAACTATATGATAAATGTCACCACCTAGACTGAATTAAGGAAGGCCAGGCCTGGATCATCTCAAATTCTACAAAACTGCCAGCTCTGCAATTGTTAAGTCTCATGGGAAAAAAGCATGTGTGGGCTCAAACTTTGGGCTTATAAAAAGACCTAAGTGTCTGATAAAAAATGGTTTACTAGAATAATTTGTTAATTAAAATTATTGCATTATTTATCCAAAATAGCTTTGGGCAATTGTATGAAGCAGAGTTTATATTCATTCTTCTCTTTTCAAAATAAGAGAATGTTTTGCTTCATGTGCTTGTATTTAAGCATCGGGATATTGGGGTTATATAAATTAATTGTATCTTTGTAGCACTGACACGAATAGACTCTTTAGGAATAACATGTTGAAGTAGGGCTGGCTTTTTTTCTCTTACCACCCACATTATGTTATGAGTAGCACGGGGTATTTAAATGCTTTGGCACAGAGCGTGAATAAAGAGTTGATCTTGAAAATACCATTATCATTATTTATTTTGAAATTGACACTCTGCTCTATTTTAAGGCTTACACCCAGTTTTATCAGTGTGTCTCAGATAATCCAACACACGCATAAGAACCGGCCCCAAATGTCCTTCTTTCTTCACCCTGATCCTTGGGTCTTTTCATTTAATTTTTTGAGGAAAAAATAAAAGGCGAAGAAAACGTGGGTCCAGAAAAAGATATCAGCTAAGGAATTTTGTTTATTATGATTGGACAGCTGCTGTTGGCCTAGTAAGGATCATTTTATGTTTTATTTTGATTGAGGAGATATCACTTTGCCAACCATAATTTTTACAATTCAGCTTTTCAGTCGAAATGAAATGACCTTTAGATTTTCTTTCTTCTTCTTCTTTTATTAGCAGATGGTTATTCCCTAAAAATGTTATTGTTTTGCAGATGATTATTCTATTACCTTATAAGTGACTAATTTGATGTTATATTTAATAGACTCATCTTTTTATTCTACCTTGGCTGAAACCCAAGATTGGCTAAATATATTGGCTAAATATATTTCATCTAATAATATGAAAAAGCTCTCCGGGGATTCTGTGGGAAGGAATCTGGCCCTGGGTTTTAAGTCAGATGCTGTTGATGTCTTTATTTGACAAAACTTTCATTTTTTTAAAAAAAATGTTTTTTATTTTATTTATTTTTAAAATTTTTTTTGTAGAGACAAGGTCTCACTCGATTGTTCAGGGTGATCTCAGGTGATCTTCCTGCCTTAGCCTCCTGAGTCCCTGGGATTACAAGCATGAATTGCCTTAATTACTTTTGAATTAAGGAGTTACTTAAAAATGTACTCAAAAATATACTCTCAAAACTGATTAACATGAAGCAGGCCAATTGACCTCCTCCAAACTTCAGTTTTGTGATTAAAGTGGGCCAGGCCTATGTCATATTTATCTCTGGGTCCCCAGTACCAGATTCATCATTTTTTTTAAAACTTCAATAGAAGTGCTTATTCTTTCACCTGTCTCTGTGACTTGACTTTCTGCAGAGCAATTATTCTGTAGATATTTTGGAATGGGTTAATATACTGAGCCTTTAAAATCTTTGAGTTGTACAACTGAGTTTTACCTTGATTTATCTAATCAAGCTTTGAACAAAAGCTGACACTGAAAAAGAACTCATAGCCACATTAGAATGAACGTGTTTCCTGGATAACAGTCTAAAGTCATGTGAATTCCATTTTTATTGAGCATATGCTCTTAATTCCTGAAGTGCTAGAGGACATATGTGGCATCTTACATATGCCTATTTTGGGACAAGGCCTGGTATAAGGATAATAAATAGAAATAGCACAACAAGTGAATTTTGCCAATGACACACCAACATCTATGCAAAATGAGTGTGTATGTCCAGAGTAGTTAGAGGAAGGTGAAAATTCCATGTTTTGGCAAGATTTGTAAAGAGGGAAGGAAAGAGTTCGAAAGGTCAATGGGTCAATCTTGCAGGCCCTCATATATTAGGGTTAAAAGTAAATTGCTGTTCCAATATAGAGTTTGATTCCAATTAAATGCTGCAATATTTTCCCTCAGGATCACGAAGTGTTTCTTACAAAAGTAAGTAATTAAGCGGTAACTTAGTCTCCTAAAATTAGATATTAAGTAGTCTATAAAACACCCAGTTTGGGAGATTAGAATTCATCAGTTTATACATTTGCAATTTGGATTGATGAAGAAGGTATTTCATTTAGTCATATATATCTAATACGGGTTCCAAAAAGCAGAGAAATTGCTATCCAACTCTTCCCTGTACATATTCCTGTATTTATAAACTCAACCCTGACACCTATGATTTCTCTCTATTCATTTCTACATTTATGATCCCATAGCACTACATTGCATTTCAATTATTATTATCTACATTTTTGTTTCTTTCACTAGAATGTGTTATCTTTTTAGCTGAATTTGTTGAGTTAAAAGCAGTGCTCTGAAGCCAGACCACTTGGGTTCAAATCTCATTGACAGTGTGTGTGAGCTTGGGTGAGTTGGGCAATTCCTCAGTTCCCTCCTCTGTATAATCTGGAAAACAATATCCACCTTTTAGGGTTGATATGAGGATTAAATGAGACAATTTATGTAATAAGAACCGTGCCTGGGACATAGTAAGTGCTAAATAAATGCTAGTTTTTCCTGGTACATAGCATTAATTCAACAAATGTTGGTCGAATAATCATTAGAAATATTTGAAAAAGTCTCTCTGTGGAGGTGATCTAAACTTTTTTTTTTTTTCTTTTTTTTTTTTGGGACGGAGTTTCGCTCTTGTTACCCAGGCTGGAGTGCAATGGAGTGATCTCGGCTCACTGCAACCTCTGCCTCCTGGGTTCAGGCAATTCTCCTGCCTCAGCCTCCTGAGTAGCTGGGATTACAGGCACGCACCACCATGCCCAGCTAATTTTTTTTGTATTTTTAGTAGAGATGGGGTTTCACCATGTTGACCAGGATGGTCTCGATCTCTTGTCCTCGTGATCCACCCACCTCGGCCTCCCAAAGTGCTGGGATTACAGGCGTGAGCCACCGCGCCCGGTCCTGAGGTGATCTAAACTTTTTATATTGACATGTACTTATGGGAACAAGAAAGTTCATTTGAAGGTGGTTCAAAACTATTGTTATTTTCTTATTTGATAGTGTCATTGTCTTTATATATAAAGCAATCATACTCTCTTGTGTGGTCTTTTTTTGGATTATCTATAAGTACAGTATATAAGAGTCTGTTCAGGAACTGTGATATCAACATCGTTCATTAAGCAGTCATAGTATAATGCTGTGCCAAGCATTTCCACCGAGCTCATAATTTTATCCTCTGCTATGTCATTGTAACACCTCCAGTCAGGCCAAGTGTGTTCAATTTGGGTCTGGGTTTCAGGCTAATTAGACTCCTTTTATACTGAAGTGGTATTATGGCAGAAGATCCTATTCCCAGATTTGACTCAAGACAAAGCAGTTAATTTTGCAGATAATGGAAGATATGAGTTGGAGATTATAGCAAAGAACAATTGGCACATGTATTAGCTTGGATCTTATTTATACTTTGTTGTTAACTGTCATCATTTGCTAGAAATAAGATCTCCTACATTTATTTGAGTCATAGAGCCTGGCAGGGAGTGATAAGGTGTTTAAATTTCTACGATTATGTTTAAATTTTGATATCTTATATTTCACAGCAGGAATCTACTTTCCAGTTAGGGTTTTATAAAATAATTCTTATAATTATCATCAGGTCTTAAATGATTAATTTTTGAGACTAAACCATAAACCCAGTAAATGGAAGGTCTTCCTTTTGTGTGATACCTCCTAATTCTTCAAAAGATTATATGTGTTTTGAAAGTATGAAAGTCCTATCTAGGATTAACATGTGCTCCAATGTATATTTTTTTAACCTTTAAAAAAAAATCTTTAAAGGTAGTGGGTCCTTGCTAAATCAAATCAAATATTTTCAAAGTTGTAAGGTAAAAAAGAAAGAATTCTTGCTCATTCTAATTTCACTTTGAAATTATCACCACTAATGTTTGCCGTCCTTTTCTGTGCTCATTCTAACAAACACATACAGAAATAGGGTACTGTTTTTTAAACGAATGAAATCATATCATGTTTATGATCCTTCTGCAGTTTATCCTTTTCACTTTACAATATTCGTAGGATCATTCCAAGTCAGCATAGAAAGATATGGGCATTCTTTTTAAGGTTTATTGGACTTATTTAACTATATCCCCTCTTGGTGGACATGTAAGTTATCTCTAACTTTTCACCATTACAAACAATGCTACCATAATCATCTCTGTACCTATCTCTTCACACATTTATGTGATTATTTCTGTAAACAGGTTTCTAGCAGTGGATGGTTGGGTGAGAAGTTTGATATTTGGGAAATATTACCAATGTGTCTTCTCTCTCCCTCCTGCCTCTGCCACAGTTCAAGCAGCTAAGGTCTTCTACATGTATTGTCACCGAGGAGGGATGTTCTAATCTTCCAAAATCAGAGAGAAAAAAATATAAAGTCTTTGGATTTTAAAAGCTTAAACCCTCAGGGGAATAAAGAAAACTCAGGCAAGGACAAGATGTATGGGAGACACGTATGAAAGACTGCAGAACTTCTGTTTTTAGGTTAGAAAAAGTTTCTCTGGTGTGGAGAAGTAGGAGAGGTGAAGTGAGGACAGTGGAGGCATTTGTAAGATCCTAGTGGCTGGTTTCTCAGGTTATAATCTCAGAGAAGAAGCCCTGGGTAGGCGGTAGGGCGCTAGCGAAGAAATGCTGTGTGTCATACAGACACAAATGTACCCAGAGACAATTGGGCCACGATTCCAAGGTCCCAGTGTGGCCGAGAAGCAGTAGAATTGTTCCTAGGCCTTCAAGAATGGCATAAAGAGAGCAGAGGAAATTGCAAGGAACCATGCCACCAGGAACAAGGGGCACCTTGTTAGGGACCTCCCTAAGATTACAGCTGAGGCTGACTTGAGCTAACAGCTTCCTTGGAGAATGCCATGTGGACTGATGTTTGCTTCCAGGATCAGGTCTCTCCCACCATCCCCCACCAACATCTTAATATGACATCAGCCTTAGAAATACACCAGGGGAAAGAGAAGAACCTTGAATTGGTTGAGATTGAGTTTTGGTGATTCAGCAAAAAATCTCAGATATGATTACTGAGATTCTTGTCTATTCCTCAGAATTTGTGCATTTAAAATTTCTAGTATCTAGAATTTCCTTCTTCTCCTGAAAAAAAGGTTATTCCAATTTATATTCCAACCAATAATATATGAAAGTGACAATTTCTTATATCCTGTCCAGCACTAGATGCTATTAATCTTTTGATTTTTCCCCCTAATTTAATAAGAGAAAAATGCTGTCTCATTGTTTTACACTGTGTTTCTCTGGCAATGGGTGAGCATCTTTTCATAAGTTTATTGATTATTTATATTTCTTGTTCTGTGAAGTGCCAGTATAGTTCATATTTTTTTTGTGTATTGTTTGATGATGTATGTGATCTTCCACTTAAAGACTGATTACTGGCTAAAGACACATACTGATGTTTAGTCTTCACACATTACCCTCAACACAGAGGAGGATATATCGTTACCTTTATTCTTCAAAGATAATTATTAATCTATTACAGAATCAGTCTTTTTAGCAATTTCCACCTCATTATTATCTTGTTTTAATGTCTTAATGAAAAACTATTAGATTTTCATAAAGAAATTTAGGTGGGAGGGGTAGGAGAAATACCAAGAACAGAACTGTTTTCAGTTATTTTCCAATTATGTTATGTTACTAATGAAAACTAATGTTATAAAAACACATCATTGATATCCTAAGTCAGAAGAACAAGATTATAAAGATTATGTCTGGCTACTTGCTAAATTATCTTTTGTCGAGCTCTTTACCAGTGGATTTAAATTTGATTTACAAACCATTTACTTATGTTATTTTATTTAAATTCTTCTCCAAGCGGTGTTCTTTCTCCCTATTTTTTGATAAATCTCCACCTGATACATTGTTCTTTTAAAGCTTAATATGCCTCATTGGCCAAATCATGATTCACTCAAATTGTAAGACTGCAATGGTTTATTTTTTAATTTTTTTAATTTTTTTTTTTTTTTTTTGAGACAGAGTCTTGCTGTGTCGCCAGGAGCCAGGCTGGAGTGCAGTGGCGTGATCTCGGCTCACTGCAACCTCCGCCTCCCGCGTTCAAGCAATTCTCCTGCCTCAGCCTCCCGAGTAGCTGGGACTGCAGGCCTGCGCCACCACGCCGCAGTTAATTTTTGTATTTTTTAGTAGAGACAGGGTTTCAACATGGTCTCGATCTCTTGACCTCGTGATCCACCCGCCTTGGCCTCCCAAAGTGCTGGGATTACAGGCGTTGCAATGGTTTAACTTTTAGAAATGGTTTACTTTGAAGTTTGGAAAACTGATATTTGGGTGACACTGCTCAGCGGCAGGAGCACCCGCAGTCCAGATCTCCCTTCTCGGCACTTCTTCCTGGAACTTGCCATGCTCTATTTCTTAGCTCCCTCTCTGTTTAATAAGCTTGAGAATTAGACAGTTTGAAGAGCTGCTAGCTGTTCAAATAGAGGCCAGGTTGTTCGTCTTTACCGTCTGAAAGCTGCTTTGATGATCTCTGTAAAATGAACTCGTGGACACCCACCGCATGGCTGGCATACTCACAGCAGTCTCAGCAGAGATCAAAGCTGGACCTCTGCGTGGAGGCTGCTCCCTGAGGACAGCGTTGAAGCCTCCTGGCAGGCTCTCTTTGCCGTTTTACAGTGCCGCTACCTGTGCCTGCTTGCTGGGGAACACCACTGCCTGTCCTGGGCCCACGAATTAAAGAGGGCTTTCAGTGTTCAAACCCATTCTCTGGCAGCTGGAATTCCAAGTGTACTTAGAAACTATAACCAACTCTATTAATTTGAAAATGAAGCAAGAATCCCACTGCTTTACTTTCTCCAACACTGTCCCTTTGTCTCTTCTGGGCTGAAGCTGTTCTTTTAGCTGTCATTTACCATGGTTGAAATGATTTAAAATGTTATGCAATGGGGCACCAGGACGGGCAGCTGGGAACAAAGAGCTCTCTGGTTATCAGAATCGATGTTAGCCAAGCTCTCTGACTAATGTCATCAGAAGGGCTAAGAACATGCATTTATTGCCTTTAACCCACTTTTACTCCTTTTGCCAGCAAGATCCCATATTCTTACTTAACTTGGTAAATGTCTGGCATTTGGCAAGGTAAAGAGCCTCTTTTATTGAAGTCACTGTACCCATATGTGAAAAGACTGGGACCCAGGCACTTTATAAAGGTGCTTTTAGAATATTTTTGAAAATGTGAAGCATTTATTCAAATAAAAAGTAAAAGGTCTCAGACATTGTCCTCATCATTTTTTTTTTTTTGAGACAGAGACTTGCTTTGTCAACCAGGCTAGAGTACAGCAGCTTGATCTGGGGTCACTGCAACCTCCGCCTCTGGGGTTCAAGCAATTCCCCTGTCTCAGTCTTCCTAGTAGCTGGGATTACAGGTGCCGGCTACTGTGCCCAGCTAATTTTTGTATTTTTAGTAGAGACAGGGTTTCACCATGTTGTACAGGCTGGTCTTGACCTTATGATCTACCTGTCTCAGCCTCCAAAAGTACTAGCGTTATAGGTGTGAGCCACCATGCCTGGCCATTCATTCTTAATTCAGAAGGTAGGAAGTGCGGAAAGCTCCAGTAAGACAGGTGCCCTGCTTGGTAACTTGGCGTGGCATTTACTAATAAGAAGAGTTGTTTTGGGACAATCAGACAAGGGTATTCTCCTCTGGAGCTCCCTAGGAATACTGGTTTTCCTTGCGGAAGTCCAAACTCTTTTCACAGGCTTTTCACAAGCTAAGACACGTGAATCAAAAACTAATGTGGGCCTGCACAGTTTGAGCAACTAAATCGTCGGACATAACAAAACTCGGCACTAGACTTTCATCTTTTTTCGGTCTGGGGACAGGAGCTAGATAAGTAGAGGAAAATCCAAAGATAAAGGAACTCTTCCAAGTAGAGGCTGTGGGAGGTAATTTTCTGGAGTGACGACTTGGAATACTGTGGATTTGTGAAGCAAGACCTCCCCTTCATGTGGATATTGTGACATTCTTGTGGAAAAATGAAAACATAGCACACTATGTATACCATGGCATATTTAACATCGACAAGTAAGGGCTACAAAGTGCAGTGGGATTGTCTGAGGCAGGACACCCTGCAGATGTGCAGCTAGCAGCAGCAGGCTAACTGGTTTACTGGAAATGAACATAGGAAAACATAGAGCCAGCATCTTGGCTCCCTGAACATCTGCTGGTGCAGAATTCATGGATGGAAACAGAGAAGCATGCTGCATTCCCAAACTGACAGGCAGAATTCCTTTTTAGTAGAGAAGAGAGCTGAAAGCACGTAAAGAATGGGTAAGATTAGGATAGGGCTCAGCTAATTGGATTAGCCTGTGACTTGCTGTTTAAATTGCCTGCTGATTCCTAGGTCTTCTATTGACTAAACACATTTAACATTTCCAAAGTTTTTCACATATATTATCTTATCTGTACCCCTAATAATCCTATGGAGGATACAAGGTAACAATGGTGCCCTCACTTAAAGGTGGGGAAACTGAGATCCAATATAGTAAAAGGACTTGCTGAAACTTACAGAGGGAAACTGTGTAGCAGAGCCAAGCCTGGATTTTAGGCCTGAAAGCAAGTCTAGAATTCTTTCCACGGCTTGTCTCTTCGATATATGCAGGCCGGCTTTACTCATCTATGGATTTCCGAACTTCAAATGACTATTTCAGAAACAAAAGAAAATGACATCTCCCAGAAAGCAAACTTTACATATTTTTTTTCTATTAGACAAGTAAAATATAGTAGAAAATGTTAGAAAAATAAGAAAAAAAGGAATGAAATAAATAGCGCTCGTAATCCCACAGCTAAAAACTGTCCATATTTTGGGAACTATCCTGCTGCTTTAATTGTGTAAATATGGAGATTTTAACCATTTTTATATAAGAAGATGAGATCATTTGGTATAGAAAGGGACTATTTTTTTAAATTCACCTAATATTGAGAAAAACCTGTCAAAGTCAGTATTATAGCCCCTTCTAATATACACACACACACACACACATTTCCACAGCCACTGTCTTTTCTATTCTGTAGGCATAAGACTACATTTTGCTTTACCCATATGTATTTTCAAGTTTTCTATACCATAAAAAAAGGCTACAATGACTATACTAGTGGTCAGATTTTTGCACACATTCTTATTATTTCTTTAGAATTAACTTATAGAACTGGAATTGCTAAGTCAAAGAGTGTGTATATTTTTATAGTTCCCAATAGGAAATAATGTTTAAGTGAGCCTGTTTCCCCATCTCGTCAGCAGCACTGGGCATTATAATTAAAGGCAGACTCCAGTTACTTTACACAGTTGCAGAGAAGAGGTAACCAGAACATAGGAAAGACACTTCTCCCCACCTCGCATATGATGTATGTACAAAATAAGCACAACACATTCTTTCTCCACTTACCTAACCCAAAAGATCAGCTACTGTAACAAAACAAGATCCCTAATAGGGAACATTAAGGGAGATTGCACTCAATCCACACTTCAAAGGCCCTAAAGAAACCTAACCAAGAAAAAAATCTAATCCGTCAGTGGCCCATGGCCATATTCCTTCTTCTATAATCCCTTCGTCTTTTACAAGTTAAGTAGGGTTAAGCCAGGTCAGCACTTGGAAAAAGGTTCTCTAAAGAAATCCTAAGTACCACATAAAGTGTTGGTCATGATTGTATAAATGTCAATCCTGTGCAAACAAGCATATATAGCACTTTCCAAAATACCTGCTTCGTAGTGGAAAATATTCTGTCTTCTTGACTATTACTGATGGAGAAGAAATAGTAACTAATTGCGATGAGCTCTGTTTCATTTGCAGGATTTCTTGGAAACTTGTGAAATAGTCGGTACAGCTGTACCTGATGGCTCAGGGTGGCAAATTAATCACTGCAGTTCCTGATCCACAGTAAAGACCACCCATTTTTTCTGTTGCAAGATGGTTCAAGAAAGTACCAGGGACTTTCAGCTGCGATGATCGCACTGCACTTTCAGGCTGTCAACACAAGCAAAGTAAGGGCTGATGCAATGATCTAAGTATTTCAGGAAAAAAGAAGAAAAAAAAGGAAAAAAGGATATTCTCAGCAGAGGACTGGAATCTTCAGTAGGCTTTTTCTTTGCTCAATGACTCTACCAAATAGCACCCGTACCTTTTTGTTTGCTCTGATAATGCTACAGAAAAGTGCAGAGCAAAAGTGTCAAGAAATGAAAGGAGGGCAGAAAAACACTACACGGAATAACCTGTTGAGTTTGTAACAGGCAGGTCATGATGGCGTCAGGTAGGAGGAGGCTTGGAAAACCGAGGTTCCACCTATAAGTCCTTTGCGTGTGGCATATGCTGGGTGGTTTAGAGCACTATTATGTTGTGCATATCCAATGTGCAATCCTAATGTTTTCCAGAGGAACTGTGATTCCCCAAAGCACTATTGATTGAACTGAAAACAAGCAAACAGAAACAACCCCAACCTTGATGGTTGAGCTGTACCGTAAATTAAGACGATATTTTTCTAATAGTTTCCATCCTGAAGTAGACCTGAAGTTTCAGGTGCTCTTAACAAAAGTAGATGTATCATCAAAGTTTATTGATCACCGAAGGGTTCAAAAGGTAATTGGAACCGAATACAGCAAAATGAGTGAAGAGCCAGTATACCTGGAAAGAGATTTTTTTTTTTTTTGAGGGTTAAAGGGCTGATATTATTCACTTAATGATTATACTGACTTTATACCTACTAAAACTTCTGGGATGAGTTAATAGTCAAAACAACTAACGTTGGCTATAATTTTCCAACCATGTTTTTAAAATCCATGTATACTAGATATAATATTTTTTACTGTGGGAAGGTATTTTCTAGCACTTATAAACCATGATGTAGAATATTGTTCAATAAATTTTCTTGAATAAGTTAATAAATGAGTGAATGGCAGGTAGGAAAGGATTCCTAACTTTAGCAACTTTGGATTAACAATGAAATGCTCACAATGTATTCTTATTTTCCAGCAGATAAGATAAATGTTTTAACTAGTGCATCCTTCAAAAAGTGCCATTAATGCATTCACTTGTTCACGTAGCATTTCTAGAACACCTGTGATGCATTGTATACTATGCTAGATGCAGGAAACATGAAGTCGAATAGATAATTGTCTCGGTCCTCCACCAGTTCACTTACTGTCCTTAAGAAACAGAGTAACTTTGACAAGTATCTTCTTCAGCTCAGCATTTCTTCAACCTCTGAGGGATTTTGCATTTTCTAGTTTAATCTTCTTGCTGTTGTATTAAATAAGTCCCAGAAAATAAAAGAATCTGCTTTTAAGGGTTGAACGCCTGAGATAAATACCTTTAATAGGGTAATGGCACTCTAAATCTCAAATCCTTTTCCAATGAATTAAGGAATAGATAGAAGACAAATGGGTGGTCAGCTAGTATTAGATACTTCTCAGAGACAAGTTTTGAAGTGAACAATATAATATCAAGCTTCTGGTATTTGGATCCCATCTAAAATAAGTAGGCAGCACTATTCTAATCAAATAATCTGGTGATGCCACTTAGCCAGGCACACAGGAATGCTAATCCTTGTTTCTCAGTAAAATTCCAAAATGGCTCGGCTAGCTCCCTAAATTCCTCTTAGGAGGATTAGCAGGAAAAAGACTTATTTTCTTTGCTTCCTGTCCTCAACAGCTGTGTGGGGAGGGAGTTGAATGGACTTTCAAAGCATATTAGAAATACTAAGTATATGACTTATACAGAATTTTAAAGTCTACAACATTTTTTAGGGTAAAAACTATTAAATAAATAGGATATATTTTATGACATCAATGATTTATCTTCCTTAGCATCACCATTTCTATTCCTCAGGAGGAAAAAAATGTTGTGGAGAAATAAACTTCTAACAATAAGGGAAAGACTATTAGTGTAATATAAATTGCTGTTACATGTTTACTGCTTAAGACAGAAGGTATCTCAAAAGTAAGTAGTTTGATGCCAGCAAGTAGGTCTGGCATGTCACAGTATGTTCGGTTGCTGGTGGCTCTGCAGACTGGTGACTTCAGAGTCAGTACCCCTATGGAAGGGTCTAGTGATGCTCTTACACTTTTGGTGTCTTGCCGGAATGGTAGATTAGACATGTGAGTCTTTGGCCTGTTTTCTTTTTGAAAAATATACTTTTCTAATGCTGAAAATATCAAATTTATTTTCACAAGCAAAATCCTAGGGGAAATGAGGAAATGGGCCATAAATTTCTTTTTAAAGTATCCACTAGTGACTCCATTCTGTTTATTTTAGGTTTTAACTTGCAGTAGGTCCTTCAGCCTCTTGCCCTACCCCAGTTAACTTGTCACTGTGCATGTTACAAAGCAGACATGCCAATTCTTCAGAAACAGGGTTGAACATTCAGCTGTCCAGGCCTGAAAGACAACAAATATGAGATAATAGGAAGAGGCTAGTCTGACAGTGAAATAAGTCAGGCTCATTTCAGTTGACAGAGAAAGAAATTTTATGCATCAGGGAGAATCTAAATGTCTTTATTAGACAGTAATTTCAAAAAATTCTTTTTACTTCTACAATGCCTTTACCTCCTTGTTCCCCCGATGGTCTACAGTTAGATTTATTTCTCTGTAATACGCAATGAACTTATGATAATTAAGCCCTTATTTTCCAAGACATATTGTTTCATCTTGTTTTTCATCTTAAATCTTTTTGTTTAACACTTAAAAGAGCTTTGACATTTTTCAAACAAATTCTTTTACTTCAAATACTTAATTCTCTTTCTTTATAGATGCAGTTAATGTTTGCCTTCTGTATTTTTCCTCCATTTTTCTTCTCTACCCAAAAAACATTTTCAACTGCTTTTAGAGGCATGACTTAAAAGTCGATAGCGGAAACACTAAATCTTATAAAGACAGCACATTTACCATTGATGCACAATGGCACCATCAATGTAGAGCCCATGTTATGTAGAAACCTCACACCATTGGATTTGGATAACAGTTCTCTAGAAAAGAATTGCCTTACGGATATCTCACAATACCCACTTTTGCCCAGAGCTGCTAAAATGTTTAACTTGATACAACACCCTTCCAAACACTCTCACAGTTTCCAGATGTTCTTTGCCCACTCACTGGTCCTCCTGCATTCCTCACTACTGATGATGAGCACAGGTGGCCCTTCTGCCTCCCTTGAGCAGGCCCTGCACTTTTCATGTCCTGCATGTGTTCTTACTCAGTTTTTCTGTTCTTTTCATTGTACTATACCTTTCAGACAAATAAAACACTGGTTTTTTTAGTTTGTTTTGTTTTGTTTTGTTTTTGAGAGAGTTTCACTCTGCTGCCCAGACTGGAGTGCAGTAGCATGATCTGAGCTCTCTGCAACCTCCACCTTCCAGGTTCAAGTGATTCTCCTGCCTCAGCCTCCTGAGTAGCTGGGATTACAGGCATGCATCATCACACCTGGCTAATTTTTGTATTTTTAGTAGAGATGGGGTTTCACTATGTTAGCCAGGCTGATCTTGAACACCTGACCTCAGGTGATCTGCCTGCCTCCACCTCCCAAAGTGCTGGGATTACAGGCGTAAGTCACCACCCCCAGCCCCTAGAACACTGTTCTTTCCATGCTTTCATACCACTGTTACCTTGAACTTTTGCCAGGGCTAATATTATATTTTAATTATTTATGCCCTTTCTCCCCTGTGTAGGTCTTCCCCTGAGAGGTCTTCTTCCTCTAAGAAGGGTGATAACAATCACTTTTAACAGGAAACATCAATGACTTTCAAGACTTTGCTCTCATTACTTGTAAATAATTAAATCAAATATTTATTTGAAGGGCAACTTAGAATTTTTACCTAATTTTTGCAATGTTCTTCAGTGTCACATGGAAGAAAGCTGAGGCAGAATCAGATGACCTGGTGAAAGCAAGATAGTTAGATGCAATTAGTGCTGGACGAAGGGTGTGGTCTATACCACCCTTGGAGTAAGACATTGGTCACTCTATTAAGAGTTAATAGAGATCTCTCTTTTTTAATTAAGAGCAGTGGGACCCATTCCTAAGAGCAGAGGTTTTGTTATCTTTGTGATAACAACAGGCCTCATTGAAAAATTCTCCCTGGTGCAGACATGCGACTCACCTTTGGTAATGGAAGAATTTTTCACTTTCCCAGGGCTTTCTGCTGCCACTGTCAAAGAGGAGCTAAAATGGTGGACCAAAGGGTAGAAGGAAGGAGGCAGAGCTTACTCAACCTACTGGCAGAAGGCTTCACTGGATTTGATGGCTACATACACCTTCAATCATAGACCTGAGTAACCTACAAACATGGAGCAAAAAGTAGGTAATTACCACAAGGAAGCCATAGCTGGGATGTGGCAACAGGGGCAGAAATCATCAGGATAATGGAAATAGTAATCACTGGATAAGGAGGAAAGGATGCCAGGATAGAATGTGCACTTGGGAATAAAGCTTAAAATGCACAGACATATATACTTGGGGTTAAATACCATACATTTAGTTCTAAGCTCTCAGAGCCAATGCAAAAAGGAAACTTTTCAATTATCCAGATATCTCAAATGAACTAAAAGTGGAATGTAGACTCTTACTTTTCTCAGAAGTCTATTTGTATGAGGTTATTTGTTTATTTTCCCAGAGGTCAGCAGAGGGAGGAGGATTTTTGAGGGGTACCTGGCGGTGTCATGAGACGGGTGCTGTAAGGATGATAGACAGGACATGATGGCATTTGGTTTTAACTGGGCTCACAGATCACTTCATGTCACTGTAGGAATCAGAGCTGTTAAATGAAGGAACTCTTTACATAAGAGAAATTATGAGGGCTGAACAGTGTTAATTTTTTATGATCAGGATGTATCTTTCATAGTTGGATGCATCATTCAAGTCAGGGTGGAATTCTATAGCAGGAGTGGTGAAGTGCTGAAGGGTAGATGGGACTCCAGCAAAGATGGCAGATGTCCCATGGACATGGCTGATATCCTGTAGATGAGCCCTGATGAGTGCCAGGGCATCCAGAAATTGTGTGCTCTTTTCACAATACATTTCAGACATTAATGTATTGATGGGACACCTGTGGGACTTACCAGAAATATCTGAGGGTGGGATAAGATTGCAGGAGAATGCATTCTTGAGGGAATAAATGCAGCAGCTATAAAAGCAGTAAGAATCATGTGTTCCATTAAATACTCTATTTGTGCCGATAGGCTGTTCAATTACAGGATATTTGGATTATACACAGTTTATAATGTCTGTGGGATAAAACATAACAGGTGCTCAGAAGACTGATAACAATTCTTGGTTCTTAGATCACACAGGAGTTTCTGCCACAGGTCTTGAGAAAGACATATTGTTATAATAGATGTTTGTTGGTTGATGTTTCTGCATCATTTCCTTTACCCTTTTCCAAGTACTGGTTTCTCTTGGAAACCAGTGTGTGATTCTGAGATAAATAATTCTACCTCTAGGTCTAAGGTGGATCACATGACCCAGGCTAACCTAATCAGCACATTCTATGCACAGATTATAATAGGTAGTTAAGATTTGGGCATGTAGCTTAAGCCATCTAATGCAAGCCACCCAAGCAGATTAAGTCTTATCTGATTTCCTAGAAATGTTGTAACATTGATGCTGTTGCTGAAAAAATTAGTGAGGAAATATGTTATTCTGGGTTTTGTTGCAGCCATTTTGGGACCACAAGGTAAGTCAATCTTAGGAAGAAAAATGATGTTGAATATGTAATTGAGTAGCTTGATTAAGGTTCACTTGTGGCCTGTCTTCCCTGTGATATTTTAAGGTATGAGTCAGTGAATCCTCCCTTATAATTTAAACACTTTGGGTGAAAGTTTGCACCACTAAAGACTAAAAGCAATCTCACTGGTAAAGATGTAAAGTACTGACCAGCATCCCCAGTAACATTCGCAACACAGTGTGAAAGTACTCTGTTTCCTTAAGCATGCAAGAAAAATTTTTACAATGCCATAAAACTGGACAAAATTGATAAAAGCAACTGGGCCTTCTCTTTGGAAAGTGTCATAACTAGAGGGAGTTCCATAAACCATATTCATTTGTACTTCAAGCTACCCCATCCCAGAATCTAAGCAAGCAGGGAGTAGAGAACATGCTTATTTATTTTGCTTTAAGTCATGCTGTACATCATATTATTTGTAAATAAACATTTAAAGATTTTGCTTATATTTAATTATATTTAATTTCTTTTGGTAACAATAAGGTAACTGGCAATGAACAAGATACCATTTTCTAGGAAGATAAAATAAGGCAAAGAAATTATTTAGTTTAGGACACTTTTGGAATTAATGGCAAGGTCAGACAGTTCTGTACCATTCAATAAATGTTAGCTGAGGACAGCTATATGCCGGATACTGAGCCAGAGCCAAAACAGGAATAATTGTGGTCCTTCCTCTCATAGTGCTTACAGTTTAGGCCAGAGAAGACAAATGAGTTTTTTGTCTCATGTGCTATGATAAATTGGTCGTGGTTACCTGCAGACTTTATCGAGAAGTCTCAGCTTGTGTCCTGATTTAATCAGACAGAGTTACTGGATCCAGGTTTATCTGAAGCCTGCACTGACCCTGGAAACCATTACTAATGACTGCTGTGAAAACAGGAGATTCAGTGGTAGAACAAGTTCTCTTCTTCTCCATCTCTGGCTAATGGCAGAGGATTTAGGCATCAGTTCCACTTCCCATACGCTTTCTACCGTCACTGCAATAATAAAGGTTCAAAGCTCATGTGCTAACTGTACTATGTTCAAAAACATAACGCATTGGTTATGAAAATATGTTTGCATTCAAGACCTAATGAACAGAAAGGATTTTGTTGAAAATTGTGGATAAAAAACCAATGTATCATTTTTGAACATAGTACAATTAATATAAAAATACTGCACATAGTTTCTCTTTTGCTTCATTTATAGGGAAACAGCTGGAATTTATGAGTGAGATACTTTTGTTTTCCAATGACAACTGAAAATGATGGGCCTTGGTCTATGTAATAAGTGTGGGCAAAGCAAACACAGATTTTGTTAAACTTGATGATTTTGTACACGATGGTTTTTGCAGGGCAGTTTGCTGAATCCAGATTTCCTGAAGAAAATGACATTTTCTTTAGTGGGACTTAGCCCAGAAAAGCAGTTCAAAATGGTTAGTGCGGATCAAGAAAAGAAAGGATATTTTAGTATTCTCATGTCTCTAATTTAATTCCAAAATGTGTGTCCTGTACCCCCAGCATGGTTAAATGCTTTCTGTAGCACGATGAAGGGTAGTAGGAGGGAATTCAACCTGCCAGAGCCACACAGATTTATACCTCATAATAGCTACCAATGCGCCGCAGTAAAATTTTACGTTTCAGCTAAATTACTAATGACTTTCAGGCCCGTGCCAGAAATTTTAGAGTAGGCTTATAAAGGGAGATGAGAGAATGTACAGTCAAGCATTCTTAAGAGTGTGTGTGTGTGTGTGCGTGTGTGTGTGCGCGCGCGCGCGTGTGTATGTGCGCGAGTGTGCTCATATGCCTGTGTTTTTCATTTGGGATTATGGGACATGTGCTCATCATTTTTTGCCATCTTGATTAAATGTAATTAGGTTTTGGCAAGCCACCCTTCCCCTCTCTTGGATGCTGGGGTGTTTTTGCATTTTCACATGGGTTATCCACAGGAGGTTACGCTGTTGCTTTTTGCCTTTACTCCAGGGGTGGCCACATTTTTTTGACGTATTGGGCTTCACAGTGATTTACAGATTAAGACTCTGGCCTGAACTCGGGCCAGCAGGACTGCTGTTCTCTCTCGCTGACACATCTCACTGCTTGGAGCCAGGGGCTCGTTGCTTACCCTCTCATTATAGTTCTTAGCCCACATTTCCTTTTGGCACAGAACACTTGATTATTTTGACTATGTGCTGGATTTGCCTCCTGCCTCTACCCCCTGCTGACTTGTGAAAATGACCACTATAGGGGGAGGCAGGTGACCCCCACCCCAACCCCACCCTACCCCCACTCCATCCCATCCCTGGGCCCCTGAAAAGTTTTTCTGTCAGCAGGAGAGTTGCTTTAGGAGAAGCCCACAGCAGGAGGCTTGCTTTGCTCATGTTGATTACATCTCCCAATGCCTCGCCACCCCTCATTTCTGTCTTCATCTTTTTTCTGCTGCAGGATCATCAGAGAACACAAGTAGCTCACAGCACCATAGAGAGGTAATGTGGGGCCTCCCTTGTTTCTTCTTGTTCTTGTGCTAGGGACAATGACCACTTCTTTCAATGATCTCAGGACGTCCCTTGTAAATATGTGGGCCCTTTGCTCTGGCATTGTTTCTGTGTGGGCAATGATTACCCCCACTGACCATACAAAGTTAAAAATTAAAATATAGTTAAAATTAACCTACCATAAAAGCAAGAACAATGAAGACTTCTGTATAATAATAAAAAGTCATAAAGCACAGTGTGTATACATGGATTTATTCCTTGATTTTTATACTTTATTCTTTACTTGGAATTGCCCATATTTAATGTTATTTTGATTTTATTATTTCCTGTTTCTTTTCATATTGGCCTAATAAGAATTATAGTTGTTAGAGTCTTTCAGACTTTCATCCTTTGTGTTTTGTATTTATTCATTGGCTTGTTTTGCTGAGTCATTGTTACCTATTTTCATTGTATAAACCTTAAAATTGAGAAAGCCCTACTTTAAGCTATTACCATGCAAAACTTCTCCACAATAATGGACACATTTCTAGCGTGTATGAGAGCACAGTGATATGTAATATGTATAAGCTTCCATAGGAATGCATTTCCAATACAGGAGTTTGCATTGCTGGCTTGAGATGGACTTCAAAGTTGTTAAAACTTGATAACTTATTAATATATTTCAATATATTAAATTATTGCTCTTTTGATATTTTGAGATTCCTCCAAATATGGTTTTAAGAATGGCTCCTTATCCTAACTAGGCACCTATATTTGACAAATGAGAAACAGACTTAGGTAGACATCATGTGCCTCTTAACTGGTCCATTCAAGTGACCATGTCGGTTGCTTGAATCCAGACCCATGTAAGTTCTGTGTTCTTTCTACTTTACTAGACTTGGCCGTAATTAAACCAAGTAGCTAGCATGACTGCTCACATAAATCACAAATGCAAAACATTTTTTCTTTTTGCATTTAATTTTGATAGGTAGCAAGGAGAAAAGGGAAATCAACTCTTCCCTAACAAATTTTCAGGCCAGTGTTAAAGCATTTATTTCTAAATTTAGGTCAGTCTTAGCCTATGTTCTCTTTTCTTTAATGTTTTCTTCCTCACTCAACTTTTCTGTACATTCTGAGTCTGGAGGCAGCATGAGGATTGTAGCATCTTCCACAAAGCCTGGCAGACAAAACGTGTGTTTGTCCTGTTTCCATGGCACCAGGGCTCTCTTGTCAAGGCTGATGTCTTAGTGGGACACCTTACTGAGTGGTGTGGGTCTGCTCGTGAAGTTTACTCAGCTGGTTTCGCTTTGGCAGTGAGGCTTCTAAGACCTTCCTCAAAACCACCACCTTGGCTGCTCTGGGTTTCCTTTGAAATATCCTCAGGCTTGGCGCAAAAGGTAGGACTGAACGGTACCAGGACATTCTGGTGTCTTACAGAGAATCCTAGAAAATACTTGTGTATGGACCTAACGGCCAAGAATGGTGTTTAATTCTGAGTTCGGCACTGTGATAAGGCTATCGCTTCTGTGCACACTACATCACTCGGAAGGTAGCTAAACCTGACATGTACTTTTCACGTCAATTTTCCGTGAGGAAGAAAGAACAGTGGAGGACATTGACTCTCGGAAGCTCATCAGAGTGACTTGGCAACCTCAAATGTTGTGGGCTATGAGGATGTCACCCAGTGACATCAGGAGTGAGGAATTCCTGTTCATTATTCGGGTTTAGTGAGGCCTATATGGGATGTGACTTCATATTTAACTTCTTTCTATTCCTCTCTTCTCTAATAATATAAACTTCTTTTCATGGAACACTATTGCCTGTAGCTTATTTTTACAGCTGTTATTTTATTATTCTATTTTGATCATCTTAAGATCCCGCCACTGTGAAGTACACCGAGGCAAGACAGAAAAATCAAGGCTGAGAGTCTACAAGCAGGAACAACAGTCACCTCAGCTTGTGATTCTTAGTCCAACTTTCCTTCCATTACTCCGTGCTGTGGTTCACAGAATGGGAAATGGCACGGTCTGGGAACACAGTCTTTGATGGAGCTGTGATTGAACTACCAGTGATGCCTATGCGCAACTTGCAATGTGCTTTCGTTAAACCATTTCATTCCAGTTGATTACTTTCTTTCGCGGAAGAAAAATAAACTGAAATAAAGGCAAAGTATACTTTTCCAAACTTCAAAAGCTCAGCTTCAGATGACGTATTTGTTACCTTCAGTTGCTACAACAAATTACCACAAACTTGGTAGTTTAAAACACGGAAATATTTTCTCCCACAAATCTCGAAGCTAGAAATCCAAATCAAGGTGTTAGCAACATGGTGCTCCCTCCAAAGGCTCTAGAGGAGAATCGTTTCTTGCTTCTTCCAACTTCTGGTGGCTCCTGGAGTTCCTTGGCTTGTGGCAGCATCATTTCAGTCTCTGTCTGCATTGTCACATGCCTTTCTCCCCTCTGTCTTTGGCTGTGTCTGTTCTCCATTATGTCTTTGTCTGTTTCCCATGCTCTTCTCTTAGAAAGACTTGTCACTGGATTTAGGGCCCACCCTAAATCAGTATGATCTTGTGATCCTTAACTTAGACCCCTGCAAAGACTCCTTTTCCAAATAATGTCCATTTACAGGTTTTGTGGGTGAGGACATGGACATATCATTTTGGGGTTCACCATTCCACCCACTAAGAGAAAATGCTTTGTATTTATATGATTAAGAAAAAAACATTTTGTATTTATATGATTAAGAAAACATGTTTTGTATTTATATGGTATGGGGGTGAAAAGTATTAAATCAGTTTGATTAGTTTCACATAACAATATGGTAAGCTTATGCAATTTAGATTGCGTTAATGTTTTACATGAGAACATTTTTCTTAAGGAAAACAATCTGACCTTCTACCATGTAAGTATATATAGATAAGGATGTGAAGGAAAGAGGGAAAGGGAGAGGCTAATCAACATTTTCAGTTGGGTTTTGCCCTTGGGTGATTTCTGCCTGACATTTCTCGTGACCTCATTTCTCCCTTGGTGGATATTCTGTTCCAACAGAAAAGTCACTGGACAGAATCTGAGGTCACAGGCCAACTCTACCTGTCCCAGGTTCCCTGAAAAAAGCTCTTTCTCCCCTGTGGTTTTGTTCAATTTTTAAGGGAAGCCATCAAGGCAATGAAAACTCTTCCACCTGGAAGCTGCTGGAAAGTTAGAATGCCTCTGCTCTTATAGTACACCAATATGAACTTGAGAAAACCAGAGTCACTGCTGTTACTGACAGTCTTAATTAACTCCAGCGTTCAGATAGCTGTCTCTTTCTTGTTCCTTTACAACTCACCTCCTCAAAGAGGCCTTCCCCAAACATCCTCTCCAAGGGGAAAAATGGCCTATTTTTTCTCATGGCTCCTCCTTGGTTTCCTCTGTGACACCATGCCTTGATTATATTTTTTCTTGTTTTGGATCTATCCTCTCTATGAGAATGTGAGCTCCATGGTGACATGGATTGTGTCTGTCTTGTTCATCACTGAATCTCCCAGGGCCTTTGTGAATGTCTGGCTCATAGTGCCTTATGAATAGATACGTGTGGAATAGTGAACACATGAGCAAGTGAATTAATTAACCTGCCTATGGCTATGCTGAGATAGAAGCAAGGAAAGATCCTGGGATGAAATCAAGACAACAGCATATGACATAAAATAAAGGAAGCTGGTGAATTCAGTGATCTGAAAGAGAATAGTAACAAGAATTTTTCATCAATTTTTTCCTTCTTACCACTACCAGTACCCCATTACAATTTCCCATAAATAATAGTATAATATTAAAATTAAAAGACTCTTGGAGAGTTTTAAATTTAAGAGAAATACCAGAAGCACAATAAATAAAACCAAAGTAATTAATGGGTTATGAGTTAAAGCTACTGAAAATATTATATATATTCACTGGAGTCAAATTTCCTGTGAGGAATGATAATAGGAGAAAGAACAGACTTTGATGTCTTGCCAAAAGCCACCAGTGTGGGGATCCAAGTCACTATGATGTGGGCACCTGGCCTACAGATTTCTGAATTCTGTGTGGTTTCCCTCAACCAAATTTCTGAAGGAGCCAGCAGAAAGGGGTAGGGGTGGGAAATGTGTTATCTATAAAAGTAAACCACAAAAATGATTTCCAAGTGCCACTAAAGGCCTCAATTTAGGCTGTAAAAGCCAAGACATTTAGAATAAACTATTGTAACTTCTTGCAAGAGTGGTAGCACACATGGCCAACAGCATGCTGGATGGGGGGGTGTGTAATGTGTCTGCATGGGTGGGGAGAGGGTGAGAGGTGGTAGCCTGGGGTGGGGATGTGAGCTTCATGGATTTTAAGAGTTGTCTTTTCCTTTTGGCAATTTTGCTTGACTCTTAAAATTAATTGCACTCAATAATTTGATATTCATTGAAATTTGTCTATTATTTTACTCCAAGATATCCGTGAGTGAAAAGATGCATCTATCCAAAATTCATTTTAGAAAATCATGGTGTCTTATTTGGTAGACTGTCAAAATCTAATTTATCTTCTGAACACAACTTAAACCATTCATTTACTAATGGTTAGAAGAGTCAGTTCTTTCTGGATGACAGTTATTCTAAGTCAAGAATTATCAGCTGGGCACAGTGGTTCATGCCTATAATCCCAGCATTTTGGGAGGCCAAGGAGAGCAGATCACTTGAGATCAGGAGTTTAAGACCTCCCTGCCAACATGGTAAAACCCCATCTCTACCAAACATATACAAAATTAGCCAGGCATGGTGGCGCGTGCCCCTGTAATCCCAGCTACTCGGGAAGCTAAGGCAGGAGAATCATTTCAACCCGGGAGGTGGAGGTTGCAGTGAGCCAAGATGGTGCCACTGCACTCCAGCCTGGGTGATAGAGCAAGACTCTTATCTCAAAAAAGAAAAAAAAAAGAAAAGATTGTTTATGAAGGCTGCATCCATAAATGTGTTTACCCTGGATTAAAAGGTGGTGTATCTGAAGGGATGAATTAATAAATTGGTTGTTCCGTTGCATTAAGACAAGGTCAGCATTTCATAATTTTTACCTTCTATTGTGAAACAGTAGAGATAGCCAAGAAATATTTCCTGCAAACTGTTGCCTATATGAGGTATATCAGAATGTTTAAGATTAGAAGACGAAAGAAACAATTAAAAACAGGTTTAACAATACAGGCATTTTATATGTTACATACCAAATTCCCAGGCATGAAAGTTGAGAGTTTATTTTGTTTCATTTTTGGGTCGACTTTCTGTTCTGCTATTTCCAGCCTTTGAGTTATAGGCTGGCTATGGCAATCCTAGGCAGTGTGTCTTCACCCAACAAGGCTTAAAGGTGCCTTGTTGAAAAGGGGGAAAATAAGACAAGTTCTTCCCTTGGCTTCCCTTTTAAAAGAGAGTAAACTATTTTCAGGCATCCCATGGCAGACTTCCTGTTAACGTTTTATTGGCCAGATTTACAACTTGTCCCAAGTCCCAGATCAATCACTGGCAAGGAGATAGAATTGCCTTGACTGAATCTATTCAAACTTACCTCCCTGAAGATGTGGAGGGCCCCAGCCTCCCCTGAAGCATATGGCTATCTCAACTAGATCAAAATTGAGAGAGAATATCCATTGGGAAGGCAACGAACAGTGTTTGCCACTCGGGAAAATATTTAGGAAAGGCTTTAATCAAGAGTTCCTTTGGAAGAGAAGCAATTTTGTCACATTTTTCTTCTTGAACTTTCCTTATGTCCTTGTCCTAACTAATCTAAAAAGAAATCACATTCTGTAAGTGAAGCCAACCATCTCTCTAAACCAGGAGCCTGCAAAATCTTTCTGTAAAAACAATTTAGGCTTTGCAGGCCACATACTATCTCTGCCTTGACACTGTGGCAGCCTCCCCCTCTTCCTCTGCCTCCTCCCCTTTCTCTTACCCTTATTTTTCTTCTTCTTCCTGTCTTTCTTCCTCTTCCTCCTCCTCTTCCTTTTCCAACCCTTTAAAAATATAAAAGAAGTTCTTAGCCTAAGTCCTTAACAAAAAAAGTCAGGATCATCTGGCATGAGAACTGTAGTTTGAGAACCTCTGCTCTTGACAGAAAATGCAGAACAAGGGAAAACAGAACACATTGAATGCTACCATTTTGAAATACTAAAATAAAATCTATGAGAACCCTAGATTCAGTTACATGAACTTGGAAACAGGGAAGAGTGGAAGAAGGTACCCACCCGTTGGCACTTCGGTGTGTTTCAGAGTAAAGAGTGGGCTTTCCAGCAGCAGGCGGAGCAGAAATGGAAGAAAAGGCAGATGCCACGCTGAGGCCAAGGGGCCCTTTGGCTCTGATGATTGTAGGCCCACTGCTTTTCTGAGGGTGGGGAAGCTTGGGGAATCTGGGGTATGCATCAGCTTTTGAAATCTCAAAATACACTCTTCTGATTTTCATTTTACAGTTGAGCGTAAGGGTAATGTAGAAGAACTCATGTTCTCCATTCTTAACTAGGCATGTCAGTTGAGACATCCAATTTCACATTAAGCTTTCAGCTGCATCCCAATAAGGATTAATTAGCTAATATTTTTTTCAATTCTTTTATTGGAAAAAAATGCAAAATCCTGTATGAATAGTATATGAAACTACAAATACATAATCTAAATCTAGCATTTAAAAGTAATTAACATATTTCAATAAAACATTTTAGATTATAATTCTCAAAAAAAAAAAAATATATCCTATGTATAAAAAAGTCTTTGAATTTTGAATCCTATTTCTTTGCTTAAGCATAGCCTTCCTTTTATAATTATAAAGAGCCAGTCATACCTTGGAGATACTGCAGGTTCAGTACCAGATCACCACAATAAAGTGAGTATTGCAATAAAACATGTCATATGAATTTTTGGCTTCTCAGTACATATAAAAGTTATGTTTATACTATTCTGTAGTCTATTAAAGTGTGCAATAGTCTTTTGTCTAAAAAATTAATATAAATGCCTTACTTTAAAAATACTTTATTGCTAAAAAATACCAATGATGACCTGAGCCTTCAGCAAGTCATGATCTCTTTGCTGGTGGAGGGTCTTGCCTTGGTGTGGACGGCTGCTGAGTGATCAGGGTGGTGGGTGCTGAAGTCCACGGTGGCTGTGGCAATTTCTTAAAAAAAGGCCACAGTGAAGTTTGCACATAGTTTGACTCTTCCTTTCACAAAAGATTTTTCTGTAGCATGTGATGCTGTTTGATAGCATTTTACTCAAAGTCGAACTGTTTTCAAAATTGGAGTCAATCCTCTCAAACCCTGCTATTGCTTTAGCAACTAAGTTGATGTAATATTTTAAGTCCTTGTTTGCCATGTCAGCAACGTTCGCAGCATCTTTACCAGGAGCCTGTTTCATCTCAAAAAACCACTTTCTTTGTACATTCATTAAGAGCCAGCTCCTTGTCTGTTAACGTTTTATGATGAAATTGTAACAACTCAGTCATATCTTCAGGCTCCACTTCTAATTGCAGTTTTCTTGCTATTTTTACCATAGCTGTGGTGACTTCCTCCCTGAAGTCTTAAACTCTTCAAAGTCAGCCATGGAAGGGTAGAGTTAACTTCTTCCAAACTCTTGTTAATGTTGATATTTTGACTTTCTCTCATGAATCACAAATGTTTTTACTGGCATTTGGTGAATCTTTGCCAGAAGGTTTCAATTCACTTTGCCCAAATCCATCAGAGGAATCACTATGTGTGGCAGCTGATGCCTTATAAAATGTATTTCTTAAATAATAAGACATGAAAATAAAAATGACTCCTCAATCCATGGGCTACAGAATCGATGTTTTGTTAGCAGGCATGAAAACAGCATTCATTCCCATTTTTATTTCCATCAGAGCTCTTGGGTAATTATGAGCATTGTCAGTGACTAATAATATTTTGAAAAAATATTTTTTTCTGAGAAGTAGGTATCAATAGTTGGCTTCAAATATTTTATGAACCATGCTGTAAACAGATATGTTTTCATCCAGGTTTTGTTTTTGCATTTCTGTAGCACAGGCAGATTAGAGTTAGCATAATTCTAAGGGCCCTAGGATTTTCAGAACAGTCAATGAGCACTGGCTTCAACTTGAAGTCACCAGCTTCAATAGCCCCTAACAAGAGATTCAGCCTGTCTTTTGAGCTTTAACGCCAGACTTTGACTTCTCCTCTCTAGCTATGAAAGTCCCAGATGACATCTTTTTCCAATAAAAGGCTGTTTTGTCTGCATTAAAAAGTCTGCTGTTTAATATAGCTACCTTCATCAATTAGCTAGATTTTGCAGACAACTTGCTGCAGCTTCTACATTAGCACTTACTACTTCATCTTCTACTTTTATGTGATGGAGATGGCTTCTTTCCTTAAACTTCATCAACCAACCTCTGCTAGCTTCCAGCTTTTCTTCTGAAGCTTCCTCATCTCTCCCAGCCTGCATAGAACTTGGACCTTAATCTGGAAAAGGCTTTGGCTTCTGGGTGTATTGTGGCTGGTTTTAGAGGCCTCTCAGTGGCCTCTCTGGGCCATTAAAATTTTCTCTATATCAGCAACAAGGCTGTTTTGTTTTCTTATCAATTGTGTGTTCACGAGAATAGCACTGTCAATTTCATTTAAGAACTTTTATTTTGCATGCACAACCTGGCTGTTTGGTGCAAAAGGCCTCATTTTTGGGCTGTCTCTGCGTTCTACATGTCTTCCTCACTAAGCTGAATAATTTCTAGCTTTTGATTTAAAGTGAGAGACATGCAACTCTTCCTTTTACTTGGACCCTTAAAGGTTATTGTAGGGTTATTTATTGGCCTAAATTCAATATTTAGGTCCTGTCTCAGGGAATAGGGAGGCTCGAGAAGAAGAAGAGAAATGGGGAATGGTCATTTGGTAGAGCAGTCACAATACACACAACATTTATCAATTACATTGTCCTTTAAATGGGTGCAGTTTATGGAACCATAAAACAATTACAACAGTAACATCAAAGATCACTGATCAGAGATCACCATGACAAATATAATAATGATGAAAATTTTGAAATATTGTGAGAATTACCAAAATGTGACGCAGAGACAAAGTTAGGAGGTTTTTGGAAAAATGGCGCTGATTTTCCCTTGCTCTGTGCAGGTTGCCACAAACCTTCAATCCATGAAAAATGCAGCATCCATGGTGCACTATAAAACAAGATATGTCTGTGCTACAGGGTTAGGATACTACATCTATCAGCACCCCCAAACCATGGTCAGTTTTAATTTGACCTAATTTCTTCTCTTTTCTAGTATTGTAGTAGACAAGTTGAGGGGGGGTGGAGGAGGGAAGTCAGTCTTGCATGGAATCTGGGTTTTGTTTAGTAAATTGTGAGTAAAGACTGAAGCACACCATGCAGTATAGTAGCTTCAGGTTATAGGACAGAGAGACACAGGTTGGGAAAAACTGGAGTGAATTCTTATAAGGCACCTTTCATGTCAACGGGAAAAGTGCACAGGAAACTGAACTTCTTTAACCAGGCACTTTTTAAAGCAGTGGTTGGGGAAGAAAATTAAAACATTCCCATGAACCATCCCTATTTGCATGGCAAAAATAATAACCAATGAGTTGTTTTTCATAAATTCCACATATTGAGAAGCGAACTTGAAAATTATAGCCTCTTAAATGAGAAAAACTTGTTTCAGGTCTTCTACTAACAGCTGAAGTTTTTACAAGAAGCTCAGTTGGTATTCCAAGCACATATAAAAGTGAATATTATTATTTTTTGAATGACCTGATTGGCAACTACTCATAACCTAGCCTCAACCTGGAGACAAAGGAGGGGTTAAAATATTTTTTCTCACTTATTTGGTCAAGGCTTATGAATAATTTAAGAAGGAAAAATCATTATAAATTCTACTATTTTCAAATTTTACCTTATTCTTGATGTTGGGATGATTAATTTGCAATCAAATTGTATCTGGAGACTTATTGAGCTTTAGCAATCTCAGTATGCATGGAAACATGCTCAAGCATAATTTATTACGTAGAAGAATAAGCACAATATTTTTCCTGAAAAGGTAAAAATAAATGAAATTTGGGGATAAAGGTAAATCTGTGTGATGTGCTGAATTTTGCATTAAACAGGTCACATGGTGACAGATGCCCAGTGTCCTGTGTCACCCCTCACCAGCCCCTCCGTGGGTGTTGGATGGATAAACAGTTGGTAGATAATGGGCTGGGCTGTAGGTCCCATTTCCACGCAAAGACCCTTCGTGGTTTTCAGGCTTTAGCCTCGGTTTGTGACACTGCTGTGGCCCTGTCTGGGCTTCTGTTTATGTTACAGGCTTCTCCCCTCCCCTGTACCTTCTGATTGTTGGGCCTTTTGCCTTATTTCTTTGGTCCACATTCTCTAACATGCCGGGTTAGTAGAAAGGTTTGGACTCATTGTTTTCTTGCTTGTCCACTTCAGAACATTCCTCTAGTCCTTGGACTTTCTCCCTACACCTCTCACTAGGCAGAGATTACAGTACACCCCCAAACTTCATAGTGTCATGTGTTCAGCAGGCAGAGAGCCCCGCAGGAACCAAGTTTTCCACTGTTCTGTTCATTCAGTCTCCTAAAGATTAGTATAGCAGATTATTTGGGTATATGCAAATTTTTTTAATTCTAAATTGTCAGGAAAAATTCCTAAAGGAATTGTAATAAAAAAGGACAGACATTAAAGTTCTATTTAATGTGGACTTCTTCCTGAGTTTCAAAAGTGACAAGTTCCTAAATATTGGGACCCACACAAAGAGGGGGTGCTGTGAACACCATTCTGGCACCTTTCCCTCATCTTCCTCACCTTCTTTGGTTTCTCCATCCCTACACCCCTACTCTCTCCTTTGTGAAATGTCACCCTTCCCATGTGAAGAGCCCCTTGGTCGGTGACAGGAGGTTTCAAGTAGCACCTAGGCTTCAGTGGTGGTCAAGGGCAGATCGTAATGCTGATGGTGACCCAGCCTTGCTGGGAGCTGTGGCAAAGATTAGTTCTCTTCCCATTTTGCATAGGAGAAAGAATTGAGGGTGTTAGTGAGTAACAAACTAGTGTTATGTTTTATTATTACATGAGCCTACAACAAAAGGTATGCTATAATTTTCTAAATAATACCGTATAAGTCAACAGAAATAGTATGCCTCTTGTGTTTGTTTCCTAAATTTTTGTATTTGCTATGTTTCGATTGTATTTTTGTCCCACAAAAAGTAAATTTCCCATATTATCTTGCATTTATCTACCAGCTAAAGAGAAATATTTATAATAAGCAGTTGTGAGTGAATGTTTTCTTCAGAGTCCTTAGATTATCAATACTTAAATTCCTACAGGAAGCAGTTCCAATACACACAGAAGATAACATACTGGAGAAATGGCATCTTTCCAAGGAGGAACAAGGGCCTTTCGACCTCGCCGCAATCTACAGTGATAAATTCTCCCAGCAGTGGCGATTTTCTGTGTGCTAGCTGACCTCTTCATTTCGATATATTAACTTGTCTCACAATTTTTTAGGAAATATGTTCTCTGGACTAAAATCTATAGTTCTTGTTGAAGAGGGTTAATCTTTCCCTGATTATCATACACTTATAACCCCATCATAATTTTAATATTTTATTCTTTTTGCATGCCTTCTGGCGCGCGCGTGTGTGTGTGTACAGAATATAGCCATACTTAGAGCAGTATCTCAGGGACCTAAGATGAAGATAGCTGGAAGATGCTGAAATACTGTTCATAAAAGTCTATTTCCTTATTGGTCTCTTTTTATAAGTTGAGAAAATAAAACTCTCCTAGGAAAACTATTTCATTTCTCCACTGGCTATGAGAATAGAATTGGATAGCTTTCTCCATAAAAAAACGTCTGGCCCATATTGGCGTATATCAAGAAGCTCTGTATTTGACACCTATTGTGTGCCAGGCAGTGGGTTTAGCATGATGAATAAGAAATGTTTACTGCCTATAACATCTCAAGTCTCCTGGAAGCTACAGAGATAAGAACAAATCATTATAATTCAATGTGATAAGGCAAGTGACATTAGCATAATCAAAGGATTGTGTGATCCTAGAGAAACTATTCCTAACTTAGCCTGGGAATGAAGGCTATGTTCCTGGAATTTCCTAAAGAAGCTTCATACCAGAACTTTATTTCAGTGGAGAAATTTCTATGGACAATTAGTGCTTATTAGAGCCTGGCTTTTAATAGCATAATTTGTAAGAATATTCATTACTAAGTTTCTATTTTCAGTTGCAGTGTTTTTAAGAATTTGTTCTATTTTCTTTCCTGCATTCTAATCTTGCTACGTTTGGATGATATGATGACATTGTTAGTTTTTCCATCTATGTGACATGATAGTGTCACTTTAAACAAAAATCAGCTTAGAAAATGAGAATCCTTAGTAAGTGTGAGTAAGGTCATCTTCACAGTGCAAGTGAAGATTTTGCTTTTTGATTAAGATTGTGAAAGTTACTAAATGACTTGTCCGAGGCCCCACAGCAGGTGGGTGGCCAAACCAGCTTTAGAAATGAGAAATTCCTAATTCTGTTGGAGTGCCTTACCAGGCCACAAATGAATGGAAGAGCAAGTGATACTTACGGCTGGTGATGAGGGAAACCTCAAAAGGGCTGGATGATCGTTTGAAAGAGTGGTCATTTTTCTGTACTTATTTATACCTCCTGGGATTGAACATTGGATGGCTATTCCACAATAACCATTTACTGGCTTCACATTTGCATAGAGCATTTTTTTTCCAGTGTCACCAAACATAGAAACATGGCTCCTATGGAAGCCATGTCAGAAAGCACTGGGACATTTTCAAAACCTCAGGAAATGTATTGCTTGTAACGATAGCAGAGGAGTCTGTTTCAGGGAATCTGAAATAGCATCTCGAAAAAAAAAAAAAAAAAAAAAAGAGAGCCCAAGGTCGTGAGAAGAGATCCAGGTTTGGGTAGTGGCTCAGACACCCAATAACCGTCCAGGTCTCACATATTCCAGAGACTTAGTTTCTTTCTCTGTGAAATGTGGGGATTAGATGTGTCTAATTTCAGTGTTACACATTGTTTGGTAGCAATGAAACAGAACAAGGCGATCACCATTAAACAAGCTATAGATCCTTTCAGTCTGGACGTAACCAATAAAACTTGCTTAGAGAGACATTCGCTGCCATTCTTGATCAAAAAGAACTTATGTCTCCATAAATAATTTTACTTCTAGGAAATAATTTCTTAAACCATAGTTGTGTATTTTAGTTGCAAACAGTGTGCTTAATACTGATTCTTCCTTATATCTCTTTTATTTCATGTTTTGGCCACTTTGTGCTGATTCACATCACACATTTTAAGTAGGAATCATGATTAAATAATTGTGATTTTCCTAGAGAAGGACTTATTATTGAAATCGAAAACAACAACAACAAAAAACTACAAGACACTCCCATACATGACAATTTTGTAGAAAAAGTGCAAAATACTCTGCTGAGTTTTCAATATATAACCCAGAATTGTGGAATATTAATACTTATTCAGAGAAAATCACAAAATACACTATCGAGTTGTCAATATATAACCCAGAAATTACAGAAGATTAATGCTTAGTAAGAGAAATTGCTTTACAGGAAAAGGTGGTAGAACCATCTGATTTTTCAGTGTTCTTTTGTAAAGGAAATAGGTAAAGAAGGAGTCAAGATGAATTAGGCACTGCACTGATCTGCGTCTGTTACCGCATTTAATCCTTACAACAATGCTGAAAGGTAGGTACTACCTCACTTAATCTTTAAAACAATGCTGAGAGGTACATATTATTATATTCATCTAACAGAAAAGAGGCTGACACTCAGAGAGGCTAAGAAATTTACCCAGGGTCCCACAGTTAGTAGGTAATGAAGAAAGAGTTCAAACGTGGGTCTGTCTGACTTCAAAGCTCTAGCTCATTCTATTCAGTTCCTTGCTTCCTTCCAAGTCCCCTGCCCATCAACTTTAGGAAGCTGTGGTACATTTGAGCTAAAATCCAGATTAGGTTATTTAAGCCCACTTTCCCCTCTGATTTAGAAGCCCACCTCTTTTGTTCCAGTTTCTGCCAAGGCCCTGTCTCCCTCAGATTATTAGGCTGAGGACCACCCCTGACATATTGAAAAGAAATAAGCTTCTAATTTGCAATGTTTCTTTGTACAACTTTTCAGCTCAGAGCTGGTATCGGAGAAGTATTTCACAACAGGCCTGGCCACCCTACCAGTTTCCAAGCAGCAGAGTTAAGGCTCTCGTGGACTATAAATACTTGGAAACCCTTATGGTGACAAATTACTTGCCCTCAATTTTAATGCCGCCAGGACTTCTCCTTTTTCTTCTCTCTGCTTCAAAGCATCATGTTATCTCCTATCATACACCAGAGACCATGTTGCTTTGGGTTACACTATAAAATAAATCATAATATCCAGCAGTTTATTGCTCTAGCTCACCCTCATGCACACAAAGACAACATGAAAAGCAAGCTTGGTAATTTCAGGTGGCATGTCACTGGGCCAACTATGAAAAGAATTTTTCATTTGGTTCATGTCCAAAGACCGTATTTTGAAATTGAAGTGAATTTTGTCTCTCAGCTTGAATGAAAGACCATCAGTTTTGTTCTTTCCTTCTGTCCCTCGGAGGACTGCTGCTTCTTCTGTAAGATATCCAGTGTGTGCCTGAAAAAGATTAAGATGGTCCGCAGGGGTGGGAGACTGTTCATCAGAATTTATTACTGTTCAAAGCCTCTATAAAGACTCTCATTTAACACTGGCCTTTGTATTTCGATCCATGAAAATTGTTCATACCATGACCAATCCCATACATTGTCAGTGATCTTCATGGAATATTCCAACCAAGACCACAGTGAACCAACTCCTCAGCAGGAGAAAAATGGGAGGATGCTGGGGCAGCCAAAACTACTGTTTGCTTTAATACTTTGTGGCATTTTCCATCCAGTCATAGCTCCCCTAGGCAGCAACTGATGGAAACTCTGTTTTGACAGTTAAAAGAGTAACTTGGATAGATGTTCTCCCCTACCATGTGAGTTCTTACAATGAACCAAATTTACAGTCAGACCAAGGGAAAAAATGAGGTCTAAAATGTACTGTCTTTTGTCTCTGTTGAAAACCCAACACCTGCCAATTACAAGAGCCTATCTAATTTGTTATATTGGTATTTTTCTTTCATTTAGTAAAAATATCTCTTAGCATTCATCAGAGCTGTGTTCTAAGAAAAGAGTTGTATACACTCACATTCTTTTTATCATTCTTTGATTTATAAGGTCTTAATGTGCATTAAAAACATGCACACACATATGTCCCACAATTGCAATCAATAGTATTCAAATCAACTCCAAATACAAAAAGAAAGAAGGCAGGAATGAAAAAAAAAACTTCCAAGAATGGATAATAACTCTAAAAAAGAACTGATTGTACATTAGTCTGAAAACACAATTTCTGCAAATTAGTGTTACATGAACCAAAGCTTGAAGCTTAGAACCTGCAGTTGAGTGCTGCATGGACTGACACTTGGAATATGTGGTTAATTCCTGTAAATATATGGAGGAGGCTGCAATTTGAATGACTTAAATGCTAACAATAAAACCTTGAAGAAAATCTACATCTTAAAAGCAGCACTGTAAATCACACACTAAAGCGGGTAATGTGAACAGGAGCTGGAATGCGGGGGAAGGGCGATCTGAGACATTATTTCTTTCAAGTTTTGCAAGAATCAGCCGTAACTGGAGGGTCCCAAGAATGTGCCCTTCTAGATTGCAGTTTGTGCCCTGACCCCATGTTTATAAGATCCTTTGGGGACCACTTTTAGTTTAGCCTTCCAGCACCCTAAAATAATTTGTTTATATTACCTCAGTTGCACTGGGAGTTGATTAGTAATTACGTTAGTTCCGTTAAATGGCCTTGACAGCTTTTAGTGATTAACTTTTCAGAAACCTTCCCTGTCTCTGACTACTTCCAATCAACTTACTCATTTTATAAAAATTCAGTAGGATTTACCATAGAAGCCTTCTTTCCCTTTATGACAGCATTTGTACTCCTGTCTGTGGCGGAGTCTATGTGCTGAGCCTTTTTCAACATTTTTTTCTTCATGCCTAGCGCAGGGTCCACCCAGAATAGCTGGAAATGAAGGCAAAATATTCCAACTTTTGCTAACCTTGCCAAATTGCTTTCTGGCAAGGTGAACAAGAGAGGCAATAAAACTTAGTATTATCTTTTTAAAAAAAGTTGCTCATGTTATGGGAGTAGGAGAAAAATCTTATCTCATTATTTTCATTTACTAGGGTTGTATATTTTAAACATATTTATTGGTGATTTATTCTTCTTTTTTGGGGGGGTGAATTTCCTGCCCTTTTCCTTAGTCTCTTTTTCTATTGAGTCATTTATCTTTTTCTCTTTTTTATTCATAAGAGTTCTTATTAAATGAAGAATTAAGCCGGGCATCATGGGTCATGCCTGTAATCCCAGCACTTTGGGAGGCTGAGGAGGTTGGATCACTTGAGTTCGAGACCAGCCTAGCCAACGTGGTGAAACCCCCGTTTGTACTAAAAATACAAAAATTAACCAGGCATGGTAGTGGGTGCCTGTAATCCCAGCTACTTGGGAGGCTGAGGCAGGAGAATTGCTTAAGCCTGGGAGGCAGAGGTTGCAGTGAGCTGAGATCATATCACTGCACTCCAGCTTGGGTGATAGAGTGAGACTCTGTCTCAAAACAGCAACAACAACAACAACAACAAAACTGTGTCTAGTGTGAAATACTGCAACTGTACTTTTGAATTTGTATATAGCTTTTTTGGCTACTTAATCATCAGGTACTTTAAATGGGTTAGACAATAACGTGTGGCTTGTTTCTTGCTTTGCGGAAAATGGTTGCTCTGGCTGCCTTTTGGCTTAAATGAGTTAGGTGTGTTGAATCTTACCGTTGCTTGTAAGTCAGCAATTATGGAGCTACATAACTCAATATTTCAAAGACGAAAGGGTGCATTGTTTTCCTATCCTTAATATGTTTTGCAATATATAATCCAATCACCAAATGGCTTTCTTTAAATGTGCCATAATGGAGGAAATACTTTAAAAATGTGATTAGACTTCTTTTCTTGCATTATTATCACTAGTTTATGAAAATAAACCTACCTTGATTTTAGGAAGCAAATTTCTCCATGTTCAACATTTTAAGAGCATTTTTTATTTAGCTACTAGCAGAAACTATGTGCCATTCATAATGAAGATCTATTTCTCCAGATCAAGCATCCTGACTCAGCTGCTACATCAAATACATTTATTTCTCTCTCTACCACTGCAAGTAGAAATGTCTCAGATGTCCAGGACAACCTGGGAAACTTCTAGAATGTTATTTACTTTGACCAAATTAGTGTTAGGAGTATTGAATGTCATACATTGTTTAGGGTTCTGCCAAAGCTTCATGCAGATAATTCTAGGCAGAGGAATACTTTCCTCTGGGTTATTTCTCAACTGAAAAGAAAATGTCTATATCTAATATTTATTACCATAATCTATCATATTTAGTACCAGTGTATAGGTTAACTCTATGAGCCATTTTTCACTAATGCTGACAAGGAAACCAGCATTATTCTTGTCTAATCAGTTTTTTAATCTTCAACTTGGACATAGTAATTTCAGATCTATTTTTAAATTTTCAATATTGTTGTCCATAAATGCAATGCACGTACATCTAGAACATCTAAATTGGAGTTACAAAATGGTGTGGTGCTGGCTTCTTCTGAATTGCTGTATTTAGTTTTACAACATACAAAATATTAGCCATATTCTCCTCAAGTTCTCTTTTATGTCTGTAGAAGAAAGAATACATTTTTATTTTTTTTAAATCAAATAAAATCTGGAGTGATATCCAAGATCACAAGAAAATTCATTCTCAGGCATTTTGGTGGGTCTCCTTGAAGTATCTTGGAAGGGAGACTAAAATGTCTCACCATAAGGGAACATGCTAAGCTTCTTGTTTTGGATGAACTGGAGCCCATAGTCTCAGTACTGTGCATATAGATGATACGGCACATCAATGGATCCTCTTGCCTCAAAGTCAAGCTCAAGCCTCTGAGATTTATAAGCTGAGCAATTAGGGATGAGACATGCTAGGCACAGCAAAACCTAAGAATGTGATGTCCTTTTTGAGAGATAGCACATGATGGAAGCACTAAGGGTAGATGAAGTTATCGTGTGTGGGGTGGCCATCTCTGAGGAGATACCTTTTATGATGGGAGCTTACTGCTGAGAGGGAGCTAGCCTTAGAGCAGATTCCAGGCAGCAGGAGCAGCAAGTGCGAAGCTCTGAAAAGGGTGAGCTTGGTATATATGTGGAAAAGGCCAACAAGGCTGGATCATGGGAAGAAGAGGGAGAATGGCCAGAGTAGGCTTAGATGAGCTGGCAAGGGCAGATGGTGTGGTACCTTGAGGCCATCAAAAGGAGTTTGGATCTTATTCTAAGTGAATGAGAAGACACTCAAAGTTTCAAAGCAAAAAATAATATGATCTAATTTGTATTTTAAAAGACCAATTTTAGACCATTATCTTACAGAATTAAAAATATGCAACTATAAATATATTTGTACAAAGATGATCATTGTGCAGTGTTGCTAATAGATGAAATGATTGGAAATAACCTATACATTTATTAACAATGAAGTGATGAATGAACAATCACATATTTATATTATGGAATACCATGTAGCTATTTAAAACAACATAGTATCTTGATCTGGAAAGGTATTCATTATGTATTTTAGAAGGAAAAAAGTTCATTGCAGCCCAATATGAATAGAATAATTTTATTTTGGTAAAAAATATATTGCATCACTGAGTAAATGTAGAAAAATGGGAAAAATACATAGTTATGTATTTTTCTAGATGATGCATATTTTTCAAAATGAGACATAGTTGACTGAGAAGATAAATTTCACTCAAATTTAAAGATATCTTATGATCTGTCTAAATATTTTAACGTTTAAATTCTCTCTATTTTTAATCACCTAAAGTAAAAAAGAAAAAAAAAGACAATGAAAGGAAAATTAAAAAGAAAATCTTTGTCATTAGAGTGATTTAGAACTTACCCTGAGCTACAAGTCCTAATTCTTGCCTAATTTCCTAATCACTCAGATAATTCCTTCAAAATAGATTCAAGAACTAATAGAACACACCTTTCTAAAGCATTAATTAGCACCTATTTTTAACAAGTCAATGTCTCTAAAATTACTTTCTTACCTGAAGAACAAGCAGATTTCTGGTAGGATTGCTACTTCTTTTTGTTTTATTTCACTTGAAAAATAATTAATAAAAACAAAGATATTCACCAGTGCACTTTGATGTGTTATTAGTTTTTGACAGGGATTTACTGAAGACTAAATGCAGCAATTTTCATATAGCTCTCATCATATTAATTGTAATGGACGTTTTGGTTTGTGCTGCTCAGTAACTAACCTTCTTCCTGGTTTAGGAGACTGCTTCATTTTGTGAATCTTGGTGGGGGTAAAGTTCCTAACCCCCTCTGCTGAGCAACACAGAGAGCTGTTCTGTATGAATGGGAATGTCAGCACCTGCTTATTACCTGGCTGACCACAGAAGGCTGTCTAAATCCATTCTGCCTCAGCTTCCTCATCCACAAACTGGAGATAATAATAGTACCTACCTCATAGAGTTGGTGTGAGGCTTAACTGGATTGCTAATGGAGTGCCTGACACATAGTAAGTGTTGTGTAAGAGCTACACTAATAAATAAAGGAGACACCATAGGAGGAGGAGTGTAGATGATACACAAGAGTCAGTTGGAACTGAGGGGACAGGTGGTCCTCAACTCCATGCTCACAGATGCCTCAGGTAGTACACTTCCTTCGGGTGGCTGTTTTATCAGTTAGATTTTAGACTTTAAGAATTAATTTTTTGTTTCTCTTAGATGTATCCATGCACATAGTTTAAATAATCCTGCTGTTCCACTTGGCTTATTGTGAAAAAGTGCAATATTCTGCCCATTTTGCTTCATCATTTTCCACTCCCCAATGGCAACCCCTTTCAACTCTTTTATTTTAAAACATGCTTAGACTGCTATTTCTTAATTTTCATTTTGAAGCATTTCCCCCATGGAAAATGAGGATTTAGCTCTTTTACACCAGCTCTTCTTTTCACCACAATTCCCACACATTCCCATTCTTTAAATAGAGTTAGACTTTTGAGTTAGGTCAATATTGCAGGTTTACATTATTAGGACCATGTAAATATTTTCGTAGCTGAGCAATGTTGTATACTATGACTACTTCCTCTTCTCTTTTTTTTCCTTGCAAAATATTTGTAGTGAAGCTAATAATGATCATGTTTATTCATCTGCTTGGTTTTCTGTATACTTATCATTAATGCTTCCTAAAATTCTTCCCAATTTTTAAGCTTCCCCTCAATATATTCAAACCACTATAATTCTATCAAATTCCTCTTTTGTCTTCCTCTAATCAGAGTTGCTGGCCTACTCCAGAATGGCTGTCATACAGAGTTTCTTCACACCAATCTGGATATTTTCTTTTACTTCCTCTTAAATTCCACGCCTTGCTTCCTGGATTTCATATCTTCTTTCTTTTTCACACTCTCCTTATGTTGGGACACCTCATTTGGTGTATTTCTAATAAAAGGTACATGAGAAGAGGTCTGAAATATTATATGTCTAAAATTTTCTTTAATGTACCTCATAATTTAAGTTGGCAATTAAAAGTACAAAATACTGTTGCTCCTTTGACTTCTTGCTTCTCATGTTGCTTTCAAAAATGTTGAGATTAGCATCACCTTGATACCTAAGCCAGACAGAGACATCACAAGAAAAGAAAACTACAGGCCAATTTCTCTGATAAACATTGATGCAAAAATTCTCAGTAAAATATTAGCAAACTGAATCTAACAATACATCAAAAAATATATATATCATGACCAACTTAAATTTATTCCTGGCATGCAAGGCTAATTTAGCATATATAAATCAGTCAACATGATATATCACATCAACAGAATGAGAGATAAAAAACACATAATCATCTCAACTGGCATGGGAAAAAGCATTCAACCAAGTTCAACATCATTCCTCTATAAAAACTCTCAATAGTTTAGGTATAGAAAGAAAGTTTCTTAACATTATAAAGGCCAATTATAAAAAATACAGAGTTAACATTATAATCAAGGGGGAAAAACTGAAAGCTTTCCCACTAAAATCTGGTATAAGTCAAGAAGGCTCACTCTTACCACTTCTATTCAACATAGGACTGAAAATACTAATAAGAGCTATCAGAAGAGAACAAGAAATAAGAAACATCCAAATTGGAAAGGAAGGAGGAAAAATTAAAGCTATTTTCAGAGGACAGCATTCTATATGTAAAGCACTCAAAACATTTTATAAAAAACAATGTTAGAACTAAGAAAATAATTCAGTTGAATTGTAGAATACAAAATCAATACAAAAGTTAGTAGCATTTTTTTCATTTTTAACTACGATGAATAAAAAATAGTTGTACATATTTATGGGATACATGTGATATGTTGATACAAGCACACAATATGTAATAATCAAATCAGGGTAATCAAAATATCCATCACTTCAAACATTTATCATTTCTTTGTGTTAGGAATATTCTAATTTCACCCTTTTCATTATCTGAAATATTTAACAAGGCATTGTTAACTATAGTCACCCTATTGTGCTGCTGTACAGTAGATCTTATTCCTTCTAACTGTATTTTTGCACATATTAACCATCCCTTTTTTATTCCTCCTTCTTCACTACCCTTCCCAGCTTCTGGAACCCTCATTCTCCTCTCTATTTCCATGAGTTTTATTTTTTTAGCTCTCACATCTGAATGACAGCATATGATATTTGTCATTCTATGCCTGGATCATTTCATTTAACATGATGTCCTCCAGTTCCATCCAAGTTGTTGCAAATAACAGCATTTCGTTCTTGTTATGGCTGAATAGTATTCCATTGTGTATCTGTACCACATTTCCTTTATCCATTCATTCATCGATAAATACTTAGGTTGATTTCATATCTTAGCTATTGCAAATTGTGCTGCAATAAACTTGGGAGTACAGATATCTCTTTGAAATACTGATTTCTATTCCTTTGGACATATGCTCAGTAGTGAGTATGCTAGATTACATCGTAGTTCTATTTTTACTTTTTTGAGGAACTTCCACGCTGTTCTCAATGTGGCTGTATTAATTTACATTTTCACTAATGGTGTATGAGAGTTCCTCTTTCTCCACATCCTTGCTAACATCCGTTATTGCCTATCTTTTTGATAAAAGTCATTTTAATCAGAGTGAGAACATATGTCATTGTGCTTTTGATTTGCATTTCTGTGATAACCACTGATGTTAAACTATTTTTTCTATATCTATTGGTCCTTTGTATGTCTTCTTTTGAGAAATATCTATCAGATATTTTGCCCAATTTTAATTGAATTATTTGTTTTTTTTTCCCCATCAACTTGTTGGAGCTCCTTATATGTTCTGGTTATTTATCTCTTATCAGATGGGTAGTTTGGAAATATTTTTGCCCATTCTGTGGCTTGTATCTTCACTTTGTTGATTGTTTCCTTTGCTGTACATAAGCTTTGTAGCTCAATATGTTCTCATTTGTCTGTTTTTGCCATGGTTGCCTGTGCTTCTGAAGTCTTAATAAAGGAATATTTACCCAGACCCATAGATTAGAATAATTTATTTCCCCTATATATAAACCATAACTTCCCCAATAATTTATTCTAGTAGTTTCATAGTTTCTGATCTTAAATTTAAGTGTTTTTTCACTTTAACTTGATTTTTATATGTGGTGAAAGATAAAGGCCTAGTTTCATTCATCTGCATATGGATAACTAGTTTTCTCAGCACAATCCATTCAAGAGACTGCTCTTTCCCCAGTGTGTGTTTTTGGTGCCTTTGTAAAAAATGAGTTGACTATAAACGCATGTATTTATTTCTGGATTCTCTATTCTGTTCCATTGGTCTATGTGTCTATTTTTATGCCAGTACCATGTTGTTTTAGTTACTAGAGATTTGTAGTATAATTTGAAGCCAGGTAGTGTGATGCTTTCAGCTTTGTTTTTTTTTTTTGCTCAAGACTGCTTTGGCTATTCAGAATATTTGAGGTTTCATAAAAATTTTAGTTTTTTTTTTTTAATTTCTGTGAAGAATGTCATTGGTATTTGGATAGGGATTGCATTGAATGTGTAGAATGCTCTGGCTAGTATGAACATTTTAACAATATTGATCCTTCAAATCCATGAACATGGAATGTCTTTTTATTTTTTTGTGTGTCCTATTCAATTTATTTCATCAATGTTTATAGTTTTTATTGTAGAGATCTTTCACTTATTTAATTATGTTTATACGTAGGTATTTTATTTTATTTGTAGCTATTATAAAAGATATTGCTCTTTTTTTCAGATTACTTGATGTTGGCATATAGAAAGGTACTGGTTTTTGTATATGATTTTTTATCCTGCAACTTTACCAGATTTATCAGTTCTAATAGACATTTTAACAGATACCACATAAATTCAAAGAACCATTAGAGACTATTATGAGAAACTATATGCCAATAAGTTGGCAAGCCTAAAAAAGGTTAAATTCCTAGACACATAAACCTACCAAAATTAAACTATGAATAAATCCAAAACTAGCAGAAGACAAGAAATAACTAAGATCAGAGCAGAACTGAAGGAGATAGACACACCAAAAACCACTTCAAAAAATCAATAAATCCAGGAGCTGGTTTTTTGAAAAGATCAACAAAATAGAACACTAGCCAGATTAATTTTAAAAAAGGGGAGAAGAATCAAATACATGCAATAAAAAATGATAAAGAGGATATCACCACTGATGCCACAGAAATACAAACTACAATCAGAGATTGCTATACACAACTCTGTGCACATAAGCCAGTAAACCTGGAAGAAATGGATAAATTCCTGGACACTTGCACCCTCTCAAACCTAAACTAGGAAGAAGCTGAAACCTTGAACAGACCGATAACAAGGGCTGAAGTTGAGGCAGCAATTAATAGCCTACTAACCAAAAACAGTCCAGGTCCAGACGGGTTCCCAGCCAAATTCTACCAGACATACAGAGAGGAGCTAGTACCATTCCTTCTGAAACTATTCCAAACAATACTAAAAGAGGGAATCATTCCCAAATCATTTTATGAGACCAACATCATCCTGATACCAAAACCTGGCAGAGACTTAACAAAAAAAGAAAACTTCAGGCCAATATCCATGATGAACATAGATGCAAAAATCTTCAATAAAATACTGGCAAACCAATTGCAGCAGCACATCAAAAAGCTTATCTACCATGATCAAGTAGGCTTCATCCTGGGGATGCAAGGCTGGTTCAACATACACAAGTCTATAAACGTAATCCACCACATAAACAGAACCAAAGACAAAAACCACATAATTATCTCAATAGATGCAGAGAAGGCCTTCAACAAAATTCAACAGCCTTTATGCTAAAAACTCTCAATAAACTAGGTATCAACAAAACGTATCTTAAATAATAAAAGCTATTTGCGACAAACCCACAGCCAATATCATACTAAATCGGCAAAAACTGAAAGCATTCCCCTTGAAATCTGGCACTAGACAAGGATGCCCTCTCTCACCACTCCAATTCAATAGAGTATTGGAAGTTGTAGCAATAACAATTAGGTAAGAAAAAGAAATAAAGGGTATTCAATTAGGAAAGGAGGAAGTCAAATTGTCTCTATTTGCAGATGACATGATTGTATATTTAGAAGACCCCATCGTCTCAGCCTCAAATCTCCTGAAACTGATAAGCAACTTGAGTAAAGTCTCAGGATACAAAATCAACGTGCAGAAATCACAAGCATTCCTATACACCAATAACAGACCTAGAGAGAGCCATATCAAGAACGAACTGCCATTCACAATTGCTACAAAGAGAATAAAATACCTAGAAATACAACTAACAAAGGATGTGAAGGACCTCTTCAAGGAGAACTACAAACCACTGCTTAAGGAAATAAGAGAGGACACAAACAGATGGAAGAACATTCCATGCTCATGGTTAGGAAGATTCATTATTGTGAAAATGGCCATATTTCCCAAAGTAATTTATAGAGTCAATGCTATCCCCATCAAGCTACCTATGACCCTCTTCACAGAACTGGAAAAAAACCACCTTAAACTTCATATGGAACCAAAAGAGAGCCTGCATAGCCAAGGCAATTCTAAGCAAAAAGAACAAAGCTGGTGGGATCATGCTACCTGATTTCAAACTATACTACAAGGCTACGGTAATCAAAACAGCATGGTACTGGTACCAAAACTGAGATACAGACCAATGGAACAGAACAGAGGCCTCAGAGGCAAAAACCACACATCTACAACCATCTGATGTTTGACAAACCTGACAAATAAAGCAATGGGGAAAGGATTCCATGTTTAATAAATGGTGTTGGGAAAACTGGCTAGTCATGTGCAGAAAGCAGAAACTGGACCCCTTCCTGACACCTTACACTAAAATTAACTCCAGATGGATTAAAGACTTAAACATAAGGCCTAACACCATAAAAACCCTAGAAGAAAACCTAGGTGAAACCATTCAGGATATAGACATAGGCAAGGACTTCATGACTAAAACAACAAAAGCATTGGCAACAAAAGCCAAAATAGACAAATGGGATCTAATTAAACTCCAGAGCTTCTGCACAGCAAAAGAAACAATCATTAGAGTGAACCAGCAACCAACAGAATGGGAAAAAATTTTTGCAATCTGCCCATCTGACAAAGGGCTAATATCCAGAATCTACAAAGAACTAAAAAAAGATATTTACAAGAAAAAAGCAAGCATACCCATTGAAAAGTGGGTGAAGGACATGCACAGACACTTCTAAAGAGGACATTTATGAGGCCAACAAACATATGAAAAAATGCTCATCATCACTGGTCATTAGAGAAATGCAAATCAAAATTACATTGAGATACCATCTTATGCCAGTTAGAATGGCGATCATTAAAAAATCTGGAGACAACCGATGCTGGAGAGGATGTGGAGAAATAGGAACACTTTTATATATTGCTGGAAGTGTAAATTAGTTCAACTATTGTGGAAGACGGTGTGGCGATTCCTCAAGGACCTAGAAATAGAAATAGAAATTCTATTTGACCCAGCAATCCCATTACTGGGTATACATCCAAGGGATTGTAAATCATTCTATTATAAAGGCACATGTGTATGTATGTTTATTGCAGCACAGTTTACAATAGCAAAGACCTGAAACCAAATGCCCATCAATGATAGACTGGACAAGGAAACTGTGGCACATATGCACCATGGAATACTATGCAGCCATAAAAAACAATGGGTTCGTGTCCTTTGTAGGGGCATAGATGAACCTGGAAACCATCATTCTCAGCAAACTGACACAAGAACAGAAAAACAAACACCACGTGTTCTCAGTCATAGGTGGGTGTTGAACTTTGAGAATACATGGACACAGGGAGGGGAGCATCACACACTGGGGTCTTTTGGCAGGGAATAGGGAAGGGACAGAGTTGGGTAGCATGGTTGAGGAGGGATAGCATGGGGAGAAATGCAAGATATAGGTGACAGGGAGATGGAGGCAGCAAACCATATTGCCATATATTTACCTATGCAACAATCCTGCACGTTTTGCACGTGTACCCCAGAACCTAAAGTGCAATTATTTATATATATATATATTAATATTATATATATAACATATATATTTAATATATATTATATTATATATTAATATATATAATATATATATTTAAATAATATACATACATATATATATATATATATATATAAAAGAATAGACTTTACCTTGATCATCTTTATGCTGTCCTCAGGTAGTGTCTCTCATGTAATGGATACAATAAATATCTAAAATTAAGATACGGAGTAGCAACTACTAGGTAATCAGAATGAATGAACAATGTTAAGCCATGTAAGGTAGTAGAATATGTATACAGATTAGTTTAATTTTCCCTTTCCATGAAAATTTACATGTAAGCATTCAGCTATGACTAGAGGATATTTTAGAATGAGTGGTGCATTTTACTCTACACATTGATAAGACTTGGTTCCTATTCACTTAAAAGAGCTTCCATTACTTATTCTATTTTCTCAATTGTTTAATTCATTATTGAAATTTCTCATTTTCAGCCCCCAAAGATGATCACAAATAAGAAACAATTTATTTCTGGACCTTGCAAGAGAATGTCTTTTATAGATTGTAATGATGAATTGGAGAAAATTATGCTTGGCTACCTACCAAAAATAAATACTAGAGAAAACATAAAATGCATGAAAATAAAACATTTGGAATCATATTTTATATACTCTAGTTTTTTCCCTCCATTAAATAAAATTTTTTGAATAAATTTTAGAGATATTATGACCCTACAAAATGTGATCTATAAAATCTCCTTATCTCTTTTTAATGGGAGAAGGATGACTTGAAACCACTAAGAATTACAAATGATCTAAGTTTCTTAGAAGGCAGAAATAATTTTGGAATTCATCTAATAATAATTCTAAATTCAAAGCAATTAACATAATTAATAACATATCTTATAGATAAGGAAATTAAATGTAAAAATAATTTAAATTTTCACACGGTTGAAAATTAACTTTGTTAAACTTAGGCTGATGATGTGCTATGCTAATTAAGTATTGTGAGCCTGGGCATGTACTATGGCCTATAGATGCTAATCACACATATGGGTAGAGCCAACTGAGGTCTGATTGCTAGGGAAAATTTCCTATAGTCAGGCTGTGTCTCCAAGCTACACAAGGTAGTGATTATAATATTAGGAAATTCTATCAAAGTCCAGTATTTAGCCCCGAGACTGGCAAGCTTTGATTATATGTATACTCTGAGAGCTGATTTTCTTCTTTAGAAAAAATTCAGCCAGGTGCAGTGACTCACACCTGTAATCCCAGCAGTTTGGGAGGCCAAGGCGGGTGGATGACAATGTCAGGAGTTCAAGACCAGCCTGACCAATATGGTGAAACCCTGTCTCTACTAAAAATACAAAAATTAGCCAGGTGTGGTGGCACTTGCCTGTAATCCAGCTACTCAGGAAGTTGAGGCAGGAGAATCTCTTGAACCTGAGAGGTGGAGGTTGCAATGAGCTGAAATTAAGCCACTGCACTCCAGCCTGGGTGACAGAGCGAGACTCAGTTTCAAAAAAAAAAAAAAAAGTAAAAAAGAAAGAAAAAATCCATGAGACTTGTTTCAAAACCAGAATGCCAAATAATTAATTGGCAATAATGGTGCTAATCCTAGGAACTGTAATACTTAAGTCCATTTTTTTCCTATGGTCAAACTTTATTAGAAAAATTTATAATTTGAAACTACTTTACTTGAGAATTTATTCCTATATGGCTTTGAAATACAAAAAAAGAAAAAAGACCAGAATCTGATAATATTAATATGACAGACTGAGCTGGCATGGACTCTCTCTGTCATTCCAAGAATGCTATATAAACATTTCATAAAATAAAACAGAACAACAACAACAACAGACATAGAAGGAAAAACACAAAAGGAAGAAAGGGAAATCTTCAGATGCCAGAAATAAATAAGGAATTCAATGCCAGAATAGTAAACATGGGAGCAGCACTATGAACATGCAAGACATCCTGCTCAAATCTTTATGTAAAAACTGATCTGGGAGCAATGGAGTTTCAGCAGACACAAACACAAAACTACTCCCTAATAATACTTTCACAATCCTGATGCACAGGACTTCCACCTGAAAAAAAAATCAGCCTCTACCGAAGATAAGCTCACAGTAAATAAATAGAAGTTACTTGAGGGAACAAACCTGTATGAAAATGAATTTATGAGATAATACAAACAAGCCACAAAGTCATTACATTTAAAATAAAGAGGAAAAGAAAGGAATGGAAGAAAGACAAGAACTGTTTTATAGATACTTGATCAGCAAAAATGGAATGGTTGAAAAATACTAAGAATTTGTGAGGACCTAAAACATTGAGAATGCTCATACTCTGCTGTTAAGCATTTGAAACTACACCTCTACTCGAGAAACAATTTGGTATTGCCTATTCAAATTTATAGATACATATTCATAACTTAGCTATCAATGTCTATGAAAATAATCTAGATAAATTCTTCTGTTTTTTACTAAATGGCACATTTTTAAAATGCATATAGCAATGATATGGTTTGCTTCTATCCCCACCCAAATCTCATCTTGAATTGTACTCCCATAATTCCTAAGTGTTGTAGGAGGGACCCAGTGAGAGACAGTTTGAATCATGGGGGCAGTTTCCTCTATACTGTTCCTGTGGTAGTGAATAAGTCTCATGAGATCTGATGGTTTTATCAAGGGTTTCTGCTTTTGCATCTTTCTCATTTTCTCTCACCACCACCATGTAAGAAGTACCTTTTACTTCCCGCCATGATTCTGAGGCCTCCCTAGCTATGTGGAACTGTAAGTCCAATTAAACTTCTTTTTCTTCCCAGTCTCAGGTATGTCTTTATCAGCAGCATGAAAATGGACTAATACAAGCAGTATTGTTCATAATAACAAATCCTGAGAACAATTCAAATACACATTAAGAACAGAATAATAAAATAAGTTATGAAAATAGCAACTCTTCACAGCAATAAAAATGAATGAACAACATATATGAATTCTAGAAACAAAATTAAGGGAGAAATATGCAAGTCATGGAAGACTACATACAAATTCTGTTTAAGTAGTAAAATAGACAAAACAACATTATAGTTCAACTCATTGCCTCGTGCAAATTTTTGCTGCAATACTTAACTGAACTTAACAATGGCCTCCCTGTACGTACAACAAACCACTTCAGACATCTGACAATTCCAGAAGTTCAAGATCAAGGGCAACTAGAGAAGAATAACTAAAGCAACAGTAGAAGGCATAATCATTTGCTCAAGATACTTGGAGAATTCTAAAACTGATTTCTGGTAATAAATGTCCACCAAATGCACACAGCATTAGCAGACATCAGCCAAATTTTGTTTCTTTCTGTTATCATTCAGTAAAACAGAAACAAAAAGAAATTCAAGCCTCTAAACTTAGCAACTTCACAGTGTTTGGTAAATGAAATGTGCAGTTGACCAGTAAAATTAAGCTGTTTGATGAAAATTATGACCAGTGTAAGAAACAAAGGTTTGTTTTATAAGTTGACTTGACAGTATTTTAAGATATTATACTCTTTGCCTTAATAATAAAACCAACTTTTATTTACTTGATATATTTGTGTCTATTTGGATTTAGAAACTTAGCTTATGAAATGAGTGGAGACTCTATTAGTCTCTCAATCAGTCAATTATATTGAATCCTTTCTTTTGTCTACCATGTAATAAGACTCACACTTTTGAAATATTCAGAAAGCAATCATCACATTTCCTCATATCTAAGGCACTATCAAAATGTAAAGTGAAACATTTAACTTAATAATGGCTTTTTAAAATTAACAACATTTTTACATTAAATTATATCTCTATTGCAAATATCTGCTTTTTAGAAACATTAAATATGATTTTTAAAAAGTACATTTTAGAATTGAGCTCTATCCGTTTTTGCTTCATGCATTTTGAGACTTTGGTGTGCACATATTTGGGATCCGTATATTTTCCTGGTAGACTGATCCTTTTATAATTATGTAATATCCCTCTTTGTCTCTAGTAATTTCCTTAGCTCTGATGTCTACTTTAAAATATAGTCAAACTTTTTTTTTTAATTACGTTTTCATGGCATATTATTTTTATTCTTTCACTTCCAACTTATGTTGTTGAATTCGAAGTGCATTTCTTGTAGGCAGCAAATAGTTAAATCATTTTGTTTAATATCTGTCCTTCAATTGGCATATTTAAACCATTTACATTTAAGGTAATTATTAATAGGTTAGCACTTAAGTCAGACAATTATTTGTTTGCTTGTTTTTCTTCTGGTGTTTGTTCCTCTGTTACTTACTTCTTGCCTTCCTTTGAGTTACTTGAACAATTTTCATCTTGATTTATTTACGTTTTGTGGCATATATGTTTGATTAGTTTCGTAGTGATTGGTTTAGATATTAAAATATATACCTGTGAACATGTGACTTTTCAGTCTACTGCTATCATCATTTTACTACTTCCAGTGAAGTGTGGCAACTGAAGTTTTATTTAGATCTCTACTTTCTCCACTTTTAAAATATAATTGTCTTAAGTATAAGATGGTATAATAATTTTTCTGGAGACAGGGTCCTGCCCCGTCATCCAAGCTAGAGTGCACTGGCATAATCAGGGCTCACTGCAGCCTTTACCTCCTAGGCTCAAATGATCCTCCCAATTCAGCCTTCCTAGTTGCTAGGGCTACAGATGTGTGCCATGAAACCTGACTACTTTCTAATTTTTTGTAGAGCCAGGGTCTCACCATATTGTCCAGGCTGGTCTTGAACTCCTGAGCTCAAGTGATCCACCTGCATCAGCATAATTTTTGTTTAAAACAATTATGACTTATAAAATTCATGAGGACAAGGATAGTTTATTATATGTGCCATACAGGTTTCTGCCCTTCACACTTGTTTTTTGGATTATCTGGATTTCTTCTGTTAACATTTTTTTTCTCCCTGAAGAAATTTCTATAGTCAATCTTTAATGGTAGTCTTCCTTTGAAGATCCCTATTTCTATTCCATTCCTAAAGGGTAGTTTTATTGGATATAGTTTTTGAGGTTGACAAATTTTTTCTTTCACCACTTGAAAAATATTGTGCCACTTCTTTCTGGACTACATAGTTTCAGATTTTAGAAAACCTGCTATTATTTTAATTGATTATTCCCTATAGGTAATGTGTTATTTCTCTCTGAATGTTTTCAAGATCTTCTCTTTCCCTTAAGTTTTCAGAATTTTACTGTGATGAGTCTTGGCATGGATTTATTTGGGTTTATCCTTTTTTGGCATTAATTCATCCTCTTCATTCTGTAAATTTGTATCTTCTGGTAAATTTGCAAGTTTCTCAATAGTTAATTTTTGCCAAATACTTTTTCAGTCCTATCCTTTCCTTCTTTTTCCTTTTGCAGCTTCAATGATAGAAATTTAGGGTTTTTGTTGTTATTCCTATGTTTTTAAGGCTCTGAAAATTTTTTTCAGTCTGTTTTCTCTATGCTGTTCAGATTGGGTGAATTACACTGTTTTGTCCTGGAGTTTACTGATTCTATCCTCTGTTATCTTCACCCTACTATTTAATCAATCCAGTGATTTTTTAGTTTCTAGTGTGTCTTTCAGTCCTACAGTTTGTATTTGGTTATGTTTTTTATAACTTTTCTTCCTTTACTGAGATTTTTATATTTTGTCTCAAGTGAATTCATAATTGATTGTTGAAGCATGTTTATGGTGGCTTCTTAAAAAATTTTTTCAAGTAATTCAAATATGTAACTCATATCAATGTTGATGTCAGTTGGTTATTTTTCTTATTGAAGTTATGATTTTCTTGGTTATTACTATGCCATTATTTTTCATTGTATCCTGAACATTTTTATCTATCTTGTTAGGAGTCTCTCGGATCCATTTAAATCTTTTATTTTAGCAGGCAGTTACCCTGTTTAGGGTTAGCATGTTAGTCTTGACCTACTTTTGTGGGCTTTGACTCCACCGAAAGTTTACTTTTCAGTCTTTACAATGTTGTTTTGGTCTGATTGGCTTAGTTGGTACCACTGAGGCTCTTACTGTTCCCTGCTTGTTTCCTTGTTAAGGAAGAAGACATTTTTCCAGGCCTGGACTTCAAGTGTCTCTCAGTGAGTGAGGGTGTGGTGGGGTCCCCCTTTCCATGTCTCTGGGCCACCCTGATATCTCTGAGTGGGAGAGGAGAGGCTTGGGCCCCTGGGATTAAGACTCTTCCTGGACTAGGCATCTTTCTGTAGCTTGGTGCCTCTGACAGAATTTTTCCCTTCTGCCTTAGTGTCCCTAGATGGGAGAGGGGAGCCTCAGGAGAAGGGAGTAGAGTGCTGCTTCTGGCTGCTAATTGTTGGTAAGTCTCCTAACCAATCCTCTTGCTGTTGGTGTTGATCTCTCTTGATATTGTCAAAGGTAGTCTTATTCCATCTTAGGGATTGTAAGCCTACTCGAGTCGCCTTCTGTTACTGGGACAAGTGTTAAAAGTGTCTGTATGGGTGACCTTCTTTTCCATGGTTTCAGTGGGAGGTACAAGGTGCCTTTTTGCTGTGTTGTGTCTTCAGTCCAGTGGTACTAAATAAGCTCATCTTCTTGCTGTCTTTAAGAATTCTCTTCTGGTTGTCTTTGGTGACATTTTTCAGGGCTTATAATTTGCTTTGCAAGAAGAAATAGAAAAAAAAATGGACTTACCTTATCTTGAAAAGACAGGAAGTAAGCCATATTATTTAAAACAATAAATTTTAAATTAGCATTTGACTCTTTCTAGAAACTGCTTACATTACAAAAATGCAAATGCATTTTTTTCTAAACTATTTAGAAATAAGGAATTTGTTGTCTTCAGGATGTGGATTTCCACACATATTAACTTAGAGAATTATTTAAAGCTTTTTGAAGGTTAAGTAATGAACCTTGGAATTAACCTGAAGCCTGTATCAAAATTTCCTTTCTTTTACTTGTCTTCTTTGTGACATTTCTTTAGTTTTTTTCATCTGTGTATTTAATATCAACACATTTCATTTTTATCTATCTTCCTGTTTTTACCTTGCTTCTCATGCCTTATAATGTGTGCAGTCTCTGTTTTATGATGCAGTTCCTGATTTCAGCACTATTCTACACACAGTCTCCCTATTCTGGTAGCATCAAGTTATGTGGTTAGTAGCAAGGAGAGGGTCAAAGTGGGCAATAGAGATGGAAGGAACAAAGGCTGCTTGATGAACTCAGATTTATTCTAGTAACCCTGAAAATATTCTTCCCACTAGAACATTAGGACATGTTATTAATAATTCATTATAAAGAGATTATCATGTATTCCTTTATCACAAACTTTCAACAGGTTTGACTGGTAGAACAGGGAATTATAATAGAGAGAAGAAAAAATGTGAGAAATCATGTAGAAAATGAGGAATGAGAATATGGACAGATGGAAACTTATTACATGTATCAAGAGATAAGAAGAATAAGTAGTGGATTCTGGAAAACTGAAAGTATTTGGGGGATGCCACCATCCACTGGGGATCTCTTACAAATTATAAAATTCTATTGTTAGCCCTTCTGCCTTTTTTGTCTTTTCTGATTTTCAGGGTTCTTTTTTTTCTTTTTCTTTTAATAGGCTTCTTTCTCCAGTCCTAGAAAGACACTATGCCAGTTTACATATGCTCTACACTTTTTTGTCGTTCTGAGCTACAAAAGAGTATTTATAATTGCTCTTTTGTGATCTTATCTCTTTAGTTTTGTAGCCAAATGTTCTTCTCCAGAGTAGATGCTTCTATAGAATATGTAAAAGATAACAGGAAGTGTACCAAGATTGAATTACAATCTTGAAAATGTTAAAAATGCCGAGTGCCAACATGTACGGGGTGTGGTATCAAATTGTTATAAAATCCATTTAAATCATTAAATGTTTCCTTCATGAAAAAGATTGGTTGTTGATTTGAAGTCACATGAAATAAGATGGGGTAAAGAGAACCCTTTGTAAGCCAAGTGCATGAATTCGAATCAACAAGTGCCACCACCTTCAAATAACACTTATTAAGTAAGCAAGTGTTTGAGGTCTGTACTCTATTTATTAATAGAATAAAGACATATGTTCTAAAGAAGATGTGAGGTGTTCGCGTGCTTTTGTCATTTGAGCAATAGGCAAGTGAGGTGTAAATGAAATTTTATTGATAAAACACTTCTTCGTTCATTTACTTCATATGAGATTTTATACCCGTCTGATCCTTTTCCTCCACAAGTAAGAACAGAGTGTGGCTGGAATCACCATCGTCCATAAACCTCTGCCAGCGGGGCCTGTGCTGTGTTCCCAGGCCCACCGAAACAGGGTGTTTACAATGAGCAGCCATTTGGAAAGCAGAGCAGAGCTTCTCACTGTATCTCACAGAATGGCCCCAAGCGCCCCAAGCCATGCCTGTGTTGCTCACACAGTACACTCTTTATAAGCCCAGAGATGGAATTTCAATGAGGAGCACTGAGGTATGTTTTTCCAAAAGTGGCATCTGGCTCGGGGATTGGTTACGTGAACAGCCCAGCAGCTGGTTATACCTGTGGTTTCTGCTAATTAGCCTGAGGTTGTGCTGGCTGCCTCCTTGGGCTTTCAGAATACATCCACCCTTTCGTCATCATCACAACTCTAAAGATGGCCTAAATGTGTGTGTGGTAAAGTCCAGGGGACTTTGAACTTGATGCGGATACCTGTCTTACTGTGGACAGAGTGGATATTTATTCCCTGGCCTGCACTTATCCGCTAATGATGGGTCAAGTCATTGGGATTTCAAATACAGTAATAATTAATCCTGAGGAAGTTTAGCCTAAGTACAGGTTTCCTTTTCCTTAGAATTGACTGTTTCTCCCTAAAGTGGGCAAATGTTTTCTTTAAAAATTAAAAATATTTCTATATCCATCTGTCTCTGTCATTCTTCTCTCTGTATTTATCTCTGTGGACACAGAGCTGCTCTGGACATTTAAGGGATGTATATGTTTGTGTATGGGTGCATGTATATTTATAAACAGGCTTTACTATAAGGGGAAAGAAGGATTCCTGGTACAACTGTGGTTGGAAGGGCCCACTTCCTGTAGTAAAGGCCTCTGGACCACACAGGGAACAGCCACATCCAGTCCTCCTCCCCACTTCTCTCCCCTGGTCAGAAAAGGCCCAGTGCAGAAAGGGCCTCTCAAGTGATGTGCAAAACATAACCATACCCATTTTGTCTGTCTGGTGGTCTCTGTGCATTCAAGAGCTTGTTTCAGAGCCAAAATGATGCTATCTCGAAGAAAGAGCACAGAATCAAAAGCCTGAAGACATGACTCTCTTTCCAGGTCTATGTCTGGACAAAGGAGACACTTGTGGACAAATCCATTCCATTTCTTTGCCTCCATTTTCCCAATTTATATAAAATACTGATAAGTAAATCATATCTGTGTGTATCTTTCATCATGGAGTGTAACTTGACTCTTCTTTGAAAGTTTCTCAGATAAAAATGTGGGGAAAAAAACCAGAAGATATAAATAATTTATGAAGCTCTATCCAGAAGCGATTCTTAAATACTTAAAAATCAAGGCTCCAGTTTTGGTTAGAAGGCTGTATTAGACTGTATAAAAATTGAATCTGTTTCTACATCAAGAGCACATAGAAAACTTGGCTAATTATGGCCTAATGGGTTTGGTTGATCATGTATTTCCCAAACCCAATGAAAACGCATGAATTTTACACTCTCCATTTCTCTGCCTTTTCTTTCCTTTTCTCTAATACCCTCTATGGCCATTTAGAACTTTCTAGCAAGAAACAAAACAAACAAAACTTTCTGCTTCTTTATTAATAGAAAACGTCTATCCACTCTATCTTCCATATTTTGCTCTCTTAAATTACTTTTGACATGCAAGTTTGCTATCTCGCAATCAGCCTCAGTTTTCAACCTGCAAATCTTGAAACAGGACTCAGAATTTTGTAATTCACACTCCCCTCCTTGCTACTCCCCACAATGCATACCAAAGCATTAATGAGGAATGGCGAGTTTTCCTAATATTTCATAGATAAATAGAGTCAAGTGTTTACATTGCCCCCTACCCCTCATTCCCCATAAACGACCTAATAAACCACAATTTGACAATTTTTTTCTTATAAAATTTGTTTAACCTCTGACTCAATTATCCTTGCCCACTCAATTTCTGCCCCTGCTTCACTACCATAATTATTTTTCTTTATGAAGTCTGCGTACCTGCTCTTTTCCAGGAATTCATTTCAGGAGGCTGCTAGGGAGAACCTGTGTGCATCTCCTTCCAATTGCATAGGCAGCTTGAAATTGGCCCTGGCAGGAAACCATAGAAACTGACAAATGATACACAACAATGCTTCCCTCACACTCATTTTTTTTTTTCCCAGAGAGCCAGTTGTTAACATCTACCAACACACAACGGGTGATGTACAAAGCTTTTAATGACAGGTGCAGCACAGGCACTGAGGAATCAGAACAGACGTAGTCAGTTTTGCCCCCTAAATGCATCCAGCTGAACAGCAGCACAGTTGTTTTCAACAAAGCAGGTGTCTCTTTACAAAAACAAAATGTTTCTCCTAACTTCTAAGTAGTTCAATGTTTCTCTAGATATTCCAGAATTGCTTTCATAAGAATTCCAGGGAAGAAATTTTGTAATTTACATCATTTGAAAAGTGAAATTTAATAATATCTTTCTGTTTTTTTGAATGTTGTTTTTATTTTTTCCATAAGGGAATCGTTGGACCTTTGATAAAATAGTTTTCTTTTTAATTAAATGATGCCTTATATTTTACAATGATATGGAATATCTAAGCCATTGTTTTATTAAAAGAACTGCTGTATTTCAATTAAGATAATGAGTAAAACGTAATAAGAAAACCAGAAAAGTCACTTAAAAGTCCCATTTTAGACATAATAAAATGTAAAAAGTAAGGTGTTCCTTAGCATTCAGGAAATACAGCATAATTGGGTTGAAGCAGGAAAATGAAGAGAGATGGGCAAATTGAGACACACTTTGAGACTGGAAAAAGCAGCTTTAGAAGTCCATCCTGCTGACACGGAGATGTTCCACCTAATCTCTCTACAGATTTCTTTGTATTCCAGGGAAAGAGTCGGACAAAAGTAATCTTTTACCTAATTAGGTAACAGAAAGAATACATACAAAACACTTTTTTTGATAAAAGAGTTAGCATTTCCAATTAGAGTAAGAAAAAAAGAGGATTTAATGTAAGACAAAGCTCTGGTGTTCCTGAGTCAACCAACTCAGAAAGCTAGGCTAATTTAAAATTAGGAGAATTGGGTCAAAAAAAGTAGCACTAATATAAGATCCACAAAGAAATTGAAAGCTGCACCGAAAGGTTTCAGAATGGTAATGAATTTAATTGAGCTGCTTTAAAAATCTTTACTAAACACAACTCATCTTTAAAATATGGATGCTTTAGTGTTATTATATTTGGTTATTTTTAAAGACTATTTTAAAAATTAAAACATAATACCAATCCGGTGCTTCTCTTTGAATGTGCAATTACGGTTGTATGTCAGAGCATTTCCTTTGGATTTATCACATCAGGGCCTGCTTCATATTACAACACAAATGTTTTTTGCAAATATTATTTCCACTTGCTTTCTATTTTATTAAGTATTATCAGTTTTGAGGTTAATTGTTTGCTTAGATTTCTTCCTCTTTTCTCTTTCTAATTTGAAACTTAGACAAATTTATTTTAAAAATCAGTGTATTTGACTCTGTTTCTACTTTCTGCATTTTTTCCATTGACTTTATCTCATTGAAAGACCTTCTGCATTCAGATATAAGATCACTATTAATCCATGTTTCCTTATTTCCTTTACTTATGGTTTCATGTATACGGTTAAGTCTTTAGTACAAATGAAAATTGTAATGAAAGATTTTGTGATGTCTAATTTTATTATTAACTTTTCAATTAACTAATTAATCAATGGTAGCAAAACTTTGTCATTTCTTTTGCTCCATTGATTTGTAATGTGACCTTGCAATATAACATTCCTACATAGAATAGAATCTGTCTCTGACTTTTCTTTCTTGTGCCACTTACTAGGTGGTAAAGTTTTATGTACACAATTTTAACTAGTACCTATATAAATATTTTAACAATGAGAATTGTATGTACTCTCCATTGTTCTTAACTTTCGGTTTACCTAGTTATCTTTGTTTATTAATCAATAAGAATCTCACTGAAAGTGTGATTAGAATTGTAGTAAACCAAAAATTATGTTTTAGGATTCCAATTTTCAGGGTATCTGTCTGGAGATGTGGTGCCTTTTTCATTTTAAGGTGACAAGGAATGTGTCTGGTTTACCACTGTATGCTCAGTGTGTGTGGTGGATTCTTAACAAATATTTGTGGAAGAAAGTAATCTTAATCCATAGACACAGCCTGAAGGCATTTGTGAGAAATATCTAATCTTCACCATAGAATAACAGCAAAATAATTGAAGAAACCAGGGGAACACTAGACTTTTAATCATCTGCTGCACCAGCATTGCTTTCCCTTTGTTAATTATTGTGTCTGTTTTTTTCTGTATCTGGTTTAAATATCTCTGCTTAGATTTTAAGACTCTGAATAACCAGTTTGCCCCCTGGTTTCACTTTAAACTCCTGACCCTCTCCACATCTCTGCCTTTGCCCTTCGCTTCTCACCCATGCATGTTTCCACATTCTGATTTATTCTGTCAAAGAGAAGCTGTCACAGGAGTGATCTAGTCACTCTAGAGTTCACTAGAGTAAAAGTGACCCACACCCTCTCTGGATCCACTGAATTTACTTGGGCAGTGTGTGTTAAACCCAGATTTACAGGATATGAAGGGAAAAATGACTCTCAATCAACGTTGAATTGTGACAAAGTTAAGCCTGAGTGAGAAAACATTTTGAGTGGAAAACAATGGAGACCACAGTGACAGAATCTCTTTCCTTCCCTCCCCTCGCTCCCCTGCCCTTCCCTTTCCTCCCCCACATCCCTTTCCTTCCCTCCCCTTCCCTTCCCTTTTATTTCCTTCCATCCCCTTTATCTATTCCTTCCTTCCTCTCCTTCCCTTCCCTTTCCTTCCTTCCTTCCTCCCTTTTTTCCTTCCTTCCTTCCTTTTCTTCTTTCCTTTGTTCCCTCCTTCCTTCCTGATAGTCTTACTAGTATCCTTCCATGGAAAATACAGTTTGAAAAGGCTTAATAGGAACCACAAGATCAGTAGAAGAAGAGCATTCACAGCCTGACAGAAAAGCCTAGTGACCAGTGAGAGTTCTTGACACCATGTTTTCCGCCAAGGATCCGTAAAATAAAAAGAAATGGACAAACAAACAAACAAATGAGAGAGAAAAAAAGAGAAGGAGAGGAAAAGGCAAGAGGAAAAAAGAAGGACAAAAAAGGAATAACATATAGTTTTAATCTTTATATTTAGCAAGGTAAGAACATTTAGGAAAACTTGCAATCAGTTAATTACCACCATTTTTTTGAGAAGAAATAACTCCAAAAAGTAGAGAGGTAAGAAGTATGTAAGATTAGGATATGAATAGCTTTTATAGAGTTTACATTTAACTTTATGAAAAAAATCCATTATTTTGACCTTTGTCTCCCTCATAATTTTTCCTGCAGATTGTTACAAAACCACAACACAGACTGATACTTGTCCCTGGACCGGCTTTTAGAAATCTCAGGCAACCTGGACAGTTATGCCCAAAATCCTTGATTTACTCTGAAAAATAGTGACCCTTAGGGATACAAAAGCCAAAGTAATATTCTTAGGGAGCCGAGTCCAAAGGGTCTTCAAATGCAAAGAAATATGTGGGAAAATTGACCCTGGTATAGGGTAAGGCAATGTGCAGCTGCCATGGGGCAGAGTCTTTGAAATGGTGAAGTCATTGGCAGGATCATTACACTTGCAGTAAGGACCCAGACAGTCACAAAGCCCTGTAGCTGGTAACTGGCTGAGACCAGTGTGGGGACTAGGATGAGGGTAAGTGATGCTGTGAGGAGGACATAATAAGGAATCCAGCTGATATCCCAGCTATTTATGGGGAGATAATTATGATTCTTATTGAGAAAAAAATGCCTGCTTAATAAAACCATACATCTATGTGCAACATATAGGTAGCATCTGTGTCAAAATATTTTAAAATAAATTTTCTTATATAATTATTTCTACTGACTATGCTGTTTGTCATAGGTCCTCTTTTCTAAAACTCATGGGAATATCTGAACAATGAAAAATAACTTTCTACAGTTACTTTAATACACTCAGTGGCAAAAAATAACATTAATTCTGGGAATTAGTTATACAAATTGAGCTAACTCCATTTTTCCATGACATTTAACTTTCTCAACTTATGAGTGGCCATTAACTTAAAATGCCTAAATGTGAATATCTTCCTCTTTGGACAATGAATGATTTCACCTTAATACCTGGATAGGTCATTTTACCTGCTCTTCAGGATCTTTTGTCACAGTGCTGGATGCTGATTGTCCCATTTGCCATTTGTGTATGAACTGTCTTCTTTGAACTCAGCTCCATTTTGTTGTCAGTAATCATAACTGATTTCTCTGGGTAAACAGAAGTCATCACTATAACACATGCCTGAGTTAACTATTGTTATAAACCTTCATATAGTGTATCCACAGAGTTATTTTAATTATTCTCAATTAATGTTTTCAAACTGTTTGCTATTGCCCAGCTTTAAACACTTCTTGACCAGTTCAAACCAAAAATACTTGACTAACATGAACCCAGATAACCATTGAGTATTTCAGAGCCTTCCATGTAATGGTACACTGAAGAGTCATTCTGATTTCCAGGCTAGTGTTTTATAAAAGCAAATTTTTGGAAGTGAAGCATTTGACAATGACATTTTGCCTTGTTATTGCTGATCAGGTTCCCACTGTCAACAGACCTAGGTTAGTAGGTGATAATCTTGAGTTCATTGAAGGCTAGAAGAAGCAGAATCAGGTTGTCAGTTTTCTGCTGAAAATTGCTATCTCATACTCATTTTCCTCCAAATCTTCTTGTTGGGATGGTAGGACCTGAATGGAGGGACCATCTCGTTACAGAGTCTTTGACCTCCAGGTGGCAAGCATGTACATTCTACAACATTTTAGAGAGAATAATACTTTCCTTATTGCTAGTGTCTGCCTAATTCATTGTGCAAAGCTGAGGGAACTCACCAAAACTTCCCTTTACATCTATCCCTTCTCAATAGTGTTTTCTGCCTCTTATTTATATCTAATCCACCACCTTGCCTAGGAATGAGGAACTTACATGGAAGTTCAAAATTTGCAAAATCTGAATGGGCTCAATATAACCTCGTGAAAAACTCAGTGACTCAGGCTGACGAAAGAGCTGGGGACCACCAGCCACATGGGCCCTGGGGATTCAGAGACACTCCAGTCCTGTCAGCCTTTGACCGTTAATAACTAGACAACTGATACATTCTGTACCAACAGCTGGAGCTTCTGGGAGGTCTTTAACCAAGCCCTGAGCAGAGGGCATTGAGGTAATCTGGGATGGAGGTCACCAACGGATGGAAAACTGTGGTGGGATTCCCACTGGTAAGGAGAGAGAAGAGGTTACAGCCGTTTTGCCAAATCCTCTGTGGCTGGATTCAGTGCCCAAGTGATGCTTTCCATTGCGAATGCAGTGTAACATTGGTGGTATCTGTCTTTGGGTGAAAAACAAGTCCTGATACTGAGTACCACTCTTTAGTCAAGGGACACTGCCAAAATATATTCTGTGGGTCTTATTTCACATAGTTGCAATGAGATATTTTCTTATCTAGAGCAATAATTTCAGGGAAAAAAATGCCTTTATGAAATTAAATGAATGATGAAACTTAATGCATAGAAATCATCCTCATGTTAGAAGGTCCTGTATTATTCCTGTCTCCAAAAATTCTCAGATTGAAAGAGAAGGTGAGCAGTTTCTTAAACTAATTAAAGAATATGATATCAAATATAAGTAATTTTTTTTTCCTCTAGCCCTCTAACCTGCAAACTTTTCTTTGAGTTTTTATCACTACATGATAAATTGGTAACTCAACTCATGCAAAGCCTGGTTCAGAACGTTCTTCTAATCTTCAGTCTGAACAATAATCTTCAGCAAAAACGCATGACTATATATATTTTTGACATTGTCCTGGCACTGAAGAATGTGGCATGGGGCCATATTCTTCAGGGTCTACTTCTCCAAACAGGTACAAAGGAAAGATGTATGAAAGAACAAACAATGCTTAAGATTGTACAAATACATACAATTGAAGTATTTATTACTTTTATAAGCAGTAATACAAATGAGTTTTGTTATGTGGTCTGGAAATTTTGTGACTTTTCCTGTGTTGGAGGGAGGCACGTGAGTTACATGTTAACCAATGATGTCTTCTACCTATCTTTGATGTGCGTGAAATGCAGCCTTTGCCATGGACGACTAAACAACAATCCAGAAAGCTGAATAGAAGATTAATATTTAAGCAATAGGTCAATCAATACAAGACTTTGGCCGTGCCACCAGAGTCACATTAATGGTTTGCTATGTGAACGAAAATGAGAATTCATTTTGAGAAGGCTCACCTCCCATTTGGACACAGATCACTTGGAAAAATGTCCCTAGGAACAAAAAAACTTCCTCCATGTCCTTTTTTTCCTCCTCACTGTTATATCATTATACCAGTGTGATGGGTATATTTTTACCTGTTCAGGTTATTACTCTTCAAGCCTAAATTAATGCTCATTTATTTCACTGGAATCCATATATCGGACAAGAATCTCAATATTCCAAACATACATGTGCATGTATACACACATTTTCATTGCACTAGAGTTAATAGTTTAAAACATAGTAAGTAATGAAATTCTTAACGTGCTTTTTATTATAAGAAATGGGATAAATATATTAAGATCACCGTAATATATTCTTTATGGTGGTTGATTATTCAACTGGCTTTTGAGAATAACTGAATTTTGTTTACTGAGCCTCAAATAGGGTCTTTTCTCAGCCTTTTACAATGATTCAATCATCTAATCCTGGCAATTGTAATATTGTTCCAAAGTAATATTGTCATAATGGTTGTAGGATAAACCTAAAAATAGACTGATTGCAAGTTTGCCTCTTTCAAGTCTCATCTTTTTTTTTTTTATCTTTCTTACCAGAACCTGTGATCCTTAGGACCTATCCTGATTGTCCCTTACCTTCTTAGAGCATAAATGTAATAGGAAAGAAACATTAGAAACAGTTTTAACTGTTGATTTTTATATTTAAAACTTTTCTAACTGTCCTTTGCTCAAGTTGTCCTCAAAGTTTATTTTACCACGTATGCCATTGTTTCTGTCATTGTTTATTAGAAATAAATAATGATTCTCATTTTCTGTGTAATTTTGCCAAGGTCTCCTGTCTAGCCCTCTGACAGCTTATAGATCTAATTAAGTTCAATAAACATATATTAAGTGCCTATTTTCCAGGCTCTGTGCCAGACTCTATGCCATCATGTAGAACTAAATTATACACTGTTGTTATTTTTTTAACATTTTCCCTAGGTATGCCATCTAGCCAGCCAGAAAGCAAGCCTGTCCCTGAGGGCAAGGGCCAGTTGTATACTTCTTTCAGTAGACCTGTGCTTAACACAGGCATGAACACACATTCCTTAGTAGATTTATTTACACTATTTTTCCAGATCATTCACCTGGATGCTACATTATTTTCCAGTTCTCTAATCATCTATTCTCCAGTTCTCTAATCTCTAATCATCTGCAGGACTAGTTAGAGCCTTTAGTTCCTGGCTGCTAAGGACTTAGAGCCACAGATGCACGGTGTAAATCCTGTTCCTTACATTTATTCTGTTCTAAGCATTGGATTATGAGCTCCTTCAAAGTGAAGCTATATTTCTTCCTTCTCCATTAGTCCCCTCAGCTCCTTCTCTGCTGTAGCAAACTTCTTGTAAACTCTTGATTTGTTAAAGTGAGAGGTTTCTAGGGAATAAAGAGTCATGCACTTTTTCTGACTCCTTCTCGTCTCTGTGTTCTGGCTGGAGTGTGAGGGCTTGCTGCTCAACTCTTCTTTGCCCATTTGCTGAAGGAGAGACGCAGTGCTTTTGTTCACTCGAGGAAAAAAACAAGGAGACTTTCAAATAAGATTAAATAATATTTGGTCAACTACCTAAAGTTGACGTTTGGGGGAAAAGCATGGAAATACTTTGCGTTATATTTGAGCCTCCTTGTAATATACTAGACTAATTATGCAGGCAATTCAAAACTGAGTTCAATGGATATTTTTCAGGTGCACCAATTAGGCCTAGAAATAGGAGCCTGAGGCACTTCACATGACATTCAATGTTCAGCATTCAACACCCAGCCTAGTGAGACAGATCGTCACTCACTGAAGGTGTTTGGCTCCAGTTACGACCCTATTAGATACTAAATGCCTGGAAACTTTAGAAACTGGGTCATACCCTTTGTACTTTCCAGTGTTAAGAGTTTAAACAATGTTATCCATAACATTTTTTTTCTTACAAAAATCGGTGTTACAGCAAAACAGGGCCAACAAATATGTAATTATCTGATAAAAATAGGAGCATGGTGTGCATACTGTTTTGTGGCTTTAGTTGTTTATTATGTTGGGTTTTTTGAACCTTTGTTTTATACTTTTAAATTGAATTTATGTTACTAAATATTTTTCTATGCTGGTATATGCTGAATGAGTTTTATCTCCTATGGGTTATTAAATATGACCTATTAAAAAGGAAAATAATTTAATGATGAGATAAATTTTAGAAATACTGGGTTTAATACATTATTTTTTTTACTGTGAACAAGTTAGAGACTTTGGTTAACTAATATGCATTGTGATTTTTAAAGATAAGAAACATGGGACAGAATCTCTTTAGATTATTTTCCCACATACGTTCTTTATGTATTATGTCTGCACATGTACATGTATGTATGCATTTATGTAATTTGGTGGAACAAGTGTTCTTTGAATATACTCTGAGAAAAAAGTAAAAGTAGGACACAGAACTGACTGTGACCAATCCTAGGACATTTATTAAAATATGTTGGATAAATTATTGCTTTGAGCTTGTGTTTTGTTTATGTCTGGATCTATAAGCTTTGTTGTTAGCAAAGAGAATGAGAACTTCTCTCTTTCTCTACAGAATCATTCATTTGGCATGTCACCTGTTCTATGGGCCTATCCTATGGAAATAACATTATGTCCAGCATAACTTGGGAAATGCAGCTCTGCTCTGTTCCCTGATTTTACAAAAGATGATTTGAGACCACGTGTTTCTTATTCATCCCAAGAGTAGATGCCCATCTTCTCCCCTTAACTGTGTACTGAGAGTATGGCGTCACTGTTTGCTTTACTAAAGGTGCAATATAATTCACATCAATTAATTTATTTTTCTAATTCAATTTGGGGGCTTCATAAAAAAATTGGCCAGCCAAGAGCTGTTAATCAGTGTACTGTAAACTTTTTTATAGCATTTTTAATGAGATTTAAGCAGAAATCTTTTTTGAGGGAGAAAAGCAGCAACAGTGTGATGTTCCAGCAGGGATTCACCTCCACACACAGTGGCCCATTTCTGATTTGATTCTGTGCCGTGTCTAGGATTTTGTCCCACCCAGCCAGCAGCTTTGCTTGACTTCCCTTAAGCATATTTGTCTCCTGCTCCCATAGCTGTATATGTCCTGTGGTTTCCATTTGCTCTGTGTTTAAATGAAAAATGTATATCGTTTCTCTCTCAAGTTAAGTTGTGCTTATCAGCATTTTGCATAAAATAGTTGGAAGACAGATCTGTCCCAAATGGGTTGTTTGGTGCTGCTGATATGGTTTCTTTAAAAAGCGGAGGTTTCAGAAACAGCTTATCCATCAATAGGTCCAATGGCATTTTGTGGTTGCTTTGCACAAACATATCCCCTTTCTCTCCCAACCCTATCACCACAAAAGATAATTTACTTGCCGTGTTGGCTGTGTTCCTTTCAATTTTAAGATTCTTCCTTCTCTTATTCTGTTTATCGTGGGTGGTGCTGAGAAACTTCTATAAATATACAACTCAACGATGTGTGATGTCCTTCTACTAGGACCATAAGAGGAAAACTAATGAAGCTATGGTTTGTACTTCATTCCCAAGCAGAATGTAAGGGTGGTTGATCCTTTCTTAAGCATCAATCTCCTGATGAAAAGATATTCTTCCAGTAACCTTTTGGTATACTAGTCATAAATGTTTGAAAACTAATATTTATGTGAAATAAATACTGAGGGAGTTAGCTATAGTTTCTATATGGTGACACTTTTTTTTTTAAATACGGTACTTCCTCATAGTCTTACCTGCCTAATATAGCCATTTGTTGGTGTATAACTTTCCCACAGTACCCACTTTCTTTTTATCTTCATCACCTTTCATTAATGAACTCATGATATGGTAGATGTTGTGCCGTGCAGAGGGTATGGTCCATTATGTAGACTTACCAGAAGTTCATTATACTCTACATAGAAATATACCTTAACAAAAATCATCAGTGATACTTAACAGCTAATTACATACATGCTAATAGATAAAAATCATTATCAGTGATACAATTGGCTGATTACTAACCGTGGGCAAAGGATTACGTTGGGCATTGAAGAAAGGTACAACCTCTCAGGCCTTCTTTCTAGCAGATGGGTTGTAGTTGAAGAAGTTTATAAGGAGGAAACTATGTAAGTGCCACCAGAGTGGTCCACGCAGGTGTTCAGGTATTTCATTGAATACCTGAATTCAGGGTACCTGAAGTTGAAGGAAGAAAAAGTGATATTTAAATCAATGAAAAGTACAGTGAGTACATTCCAATGAAGAATGACAATTGAGGAATTTTTATCTTTGTGCTTTGGAAAGCTCAGTTTATCTGGAACAATAGTATTTTACAACAGTGATACTCTTACTGTTTTCAAAATGCTTTCCATTATTCCAGAAGTTTGTAATCATTTGGAGAACTCTTGATAAAAATGATGAACCCTTTTCTTGAAAACTGCTTATGGACACTAAATCTTCAAGGCTTCAGTGACCCCTGGAAGGCCATTGTTGTTGACATGATTCTGAATATTTCCTTGGCATGACTATGGGCCAGATGCGTTATAGATACCCTGTCTCATGTAATTATTATGACATTCATGTGAAGCAAGCGCAATTACCATCCCTTTGTGGCAGGAAACTAAAGATTAAATGGAGAAATTAGATTACCTGAAATCACTCAACTAGTAAGGGTCAGACCTTGGATTCAAATATCTTGGTAAATTTTCCCTTCCCTGTGTCTCTTTTTCTTCTTTCTGTGACTCACCAATTTACTTTCCTGACCAACAGCAGGGTCAACCTGTTATGGTCTCTTTATCTGGAGTCTGGCTACTGTTTGCTTTAAGGCATGGCAAACAGACCCTTTCCTGCCTTGGGGTACTTATGAACCAGACAGCTCCATCATCCTGCTTGTTTCCAGAACTCAGGTGTGTGTTTGTAGCAGCACATGAGCGACAGCATGTGAGAATTTACATACCTCTTCTAGGGGCAGCATTAAATAGAACAAGATTGTTCTTGAAACATAAGGATGAAGAACACAAGATATAGTATTGAAAGGAAGCTTTAGTATTTTTGTAAGGGAACCACCAAGGACTAACAATCAAAGTTGAGAACTCAGCTCCAGGCTTCGATCCAATTGTCTAGGCACCATGAGTTTTATGAAGGTATCGGTTATTAGGATATCGGGGGACATGACCTTGTTGGAGAGGCTGCTGTAGAGAAAAGGAAGTTATGGAGAGAAAAAAAAATCCGAACTCCCCTGGTGTGCCAGTGAGAAGACTTGAGAGGAGCTCCGCTGCCTGTCAGCACCTCCGTGGGGCCCCTTCCGCGTCATGTTCTTCCATTTCTCCTCCGGGCAGCTGATTTCAGGCTGAAAATTACTGTCATGTAAGTTCAGCCAATTCAAAGCTGCATCCAAATTATACCAACCCCACCCTGAGAGGACTGTGGGTGAGTCAGGCTTTCCTTGAGATTCAGGGAAACTTCTGTGAATCCAGAGAAAATCCCTCAGGAAGTCACGCCTAACCATAAAGGCTGCTGGGCCAGCGTGAATCTATCACAGGGGAGGAAAAACACTATCTTCCCCGTGATGAATAAGGGGTCTGTTCCCTTACCGCAGTGTCTCTGAAATGCCACGCAGAGCCACACCTCAGTGGTGAAATGACCCACTTTCTGTGGGGCTGCAGGCTAACTATGACAACTCTGCTTCTCTTCAGAAGACTTAGACAACACTGCCCAGCTTCTCTCTTTCCTTGACTGAAGTCACTCCGATTCACTCCTGCAGCATGAAGGAATGGAAACCTCTTTGATGGGCCTGGCATACCACAAATTCAGTGCCTTTGCCCTGACTTTAACCATTTCTGTCTTTTGCCAACTAGGGGCACTCCTAGGTGGTAATACTCTGCTTATCCGGGAGTGGATCAACATTACAGGCAAGAATGTTGAAAAAGAGACATAGAGCAGCCAAAGGGAAATACCATGCTTAGAACATGACAGCCATTTTGGTGGTTTGTTAATATCAGCAGACCTCATTTTATTGTGTTTCACATTTTTGCACTTTGCAGACACTGCATGTTTTACAAATTGAAGTTATTAAGTGGTCATCTTGCATAGGGGCAAGTCTATCAGCACCATTTTTTCAAGAGCAAGTGCTCACTTGGTGTCTCTGTGTCACATTTTGGTAATTCTTGCAATATTTGAATCTTTTTCATAGTTACCATATCTGTCACAGTGATCTGTGATCAGTGATCTTCGATGTCACTATTTTAATTGTTTCGAGGTGCCATTTACCATACCTATAGAAGACAGCACACTTAATAAATCTCTTCAGGAGACGTCAGCACACTTAATCAATAAATGCTGTGTGTGTTCTGACTGCTCCACTGGCCCAATTGCTGGTCCTTTCCTAATATCTCCCCATTTCCTGAGACACAATAACATTGAATTTAGGTCAATCAATAACCCTACGATGACCTTATTTGTTTAAGTGAAAGGAAGATTCACATGTCTCTCACTTTAAATCAAAAGCTAGAAGTGATTAAGCTTAATGAGAAAGGCATGTAGAAAGTGGAGATTGGCCAAAAACTAGGCCTCTTGCACCAGACAGTCAAGTTGTGAACGCAAAGAAAAAGTTCATGAAGAAAATTAAAAGTATTACTCCAGTGAACATACGCGTAATAAGAAAGCAAAACAGTCTTATTGCTGATAGGTAAGGTAGAAAGTTTGAGCGGTCTAGACAAAAGAACAAACCAGCCAAAACATTCCCTTGAGCGAAAGCAAAGTCTAATCCAGGGCAAGGCTCTAACCCTCTTCAATTCTAGAAAGACTGACTGAAGTTTGGAAGCTGGAGAAGGAAGCTTTAAAATTAGCAGAGGTTGGTTCATGAAGTTGAAGAAAAGAAGCGGTCTCTATAACATAGAAGTGCAAGGTAAATCCGCAAGTGCTGATACAGAAACTGGGGCAATTTAACAATTTATTTAGCTAAGAAAACTGATGAAAGTGGCTACTCTAAACAACAGACCTTCCAGGTAAAGAAAACAGCCTTCTACGGAAAGGAGATGCATCTAGGACTTTCATAGCTAGGAAAGGGAAGCCAATGCAGGCTTCAAATCTCCAAAGAACAGGCAGACTCTCTTATTAGGGGCATCTGGTGACCAAGTTGAAGCCAATGTTCATTGACCATTCTGAAAATTCTAGGGCCCTTAAGAATTATACTAAACTTACTCTGCCTATGATCTGTAAGTGGAACGACAAAGCCTAGATGACCACACATCTGCTTACAGAATGGTTTACTAAATATTTTAAGACCATTCTTGAAAACTGCCCAGGAAAAAAGATTTTTTTTGAAATACTACTGCCCTTTGACAATGCACTTAGGTACTCAAGAGCTCTGATGAAGATGTACAAGGAAATTAACACTGTTTCACTCCTGTGAACACAGCACCCCTTCTGTATCCCATGGTATAAAGAGTCATTTTGATTTTCAAGTATTATTATTTAAGGAATACATTTCATAGGGTTATAACTGCCATGGATAGTGATTCCTCTAATGGATCTGAGAAAAATCTACTGAAAATGTTCTGGAAAGGATTTAGCATTCTAGATGTCATTAAAAGCATTCACGATTCATGGGAGAAGGTTAAAACAGAAACATTAACAGGAGTTTGGAAAAAGTTGATTCCAACCCTCATGGATGGCTTTGAGGAGTTCAAGATTTAGTTGAGGAAGTCACTGCTGTTGTGCCAGAAATAACAAGAGAACTAGGGTTAGAATTGGAACCTGAGGATGCGATTGAATTGCTGCCATCTCATGATATAACTAGTGGATGAGAATTTCTTTCTTATGGTTAAGCAAAGAAAGTAGTTTTTTGAGATGGAATTCACTCCTGGTGAAGATACTGTGAACATTGTTGAAATGACAACAAAGAATTTAGAAAACTATAAACTTAGTTGATAAAGCATAGCAGGGTTTGAGGTGGTTGATTGGCTCCAATTTTGGTGGATGTCCTACTTTGGATAAAAGTCTATCAAACAGTAACACATGCTACAGAGAAATATATTGTGAAAGAAACAATATTACATGGATCTCTGTATCCATGATTTCTTTATTTCTCTTTTATATGTTCATTTTCATTTTGAATCTCCCAAAGAGGTGTGAAATAGGCAATATTTCCCCAAACATTACTAGACATGATGTAGTTTTTAGGTGAAACATACCACAATACTATTTAAGTACAAATGTGCAGAGATTACCACGGTATCATAATGTAATAAAACTTTGGATGTTCACAATGAGAACTCTGAATATATAGAAAATATCCTGTTTTGTCTATAAAATAGATCTTATGATGATAAACTACACCATTACAAATAACTCAAAGGAAATACTTTTCAAGAGTGATAACTCCAGATCAGTAACAGTGGTAATGTAAAAAAATTAAGCCATAAAAAGTAGAAGAAAGTAGAAATAAATATTTGCTTAATCTCTGAATAGATAGGGAAGGAATTAAAATAATTTTTTAAAATTGTAAAGTTTAACATGGATATGTTTAAATATCCAAAACTTAGAGGTCTTTGTGTGTTTAAAATCTTCTAAATTGACGATCAAACTGGAAAGCATCAAAAACCAATTATTAAAAGTACCACTATCCAAAATATGTAGAGAGAATCAACTTGGACTCAAATAATTATGAAAAGAATGAATACAAACAATTATTTCACAATAGAAGAAATACTATAGAACGTTTACAAAAATGTTTAACCTTATTAGATATAAAGATTTAAAATTATATTTTCAAATCAAGTCAACAAAAAAAGCACACACAATGTGCTTGATAGTAAAATATTCAAATTTCTGAAAAAGTAATTGTATAATATGAATCTAAAATCTTCAGAATGCTCATACACTATGGTTGAGTATTCATTGTTTTACTATTTAAATTGCAAAAATACGTGAAAACTGAGGAGCTTGACATTATTATGAAGCCAATATATCCATTTTCTTTGAGTCTTTATCCTATAGGACAGTAGCCTTCCTTTATCAATCTATTTGTAAACATAAATTTAGCCAAGCAGAGGAATCTTCTGGAAGAAAAGAAAATGAGATACTGACACTCTTTTTTTGGTTCAAAGACGCTCTTACAGTGTTTATAGACCCATAGTAATTTCACTGAGACTTACTTATTATTTACTCTTTTATTTATATGTAACGTTTTACATATTTATTGGATACATGTATTTGTTACATGCATAGAATGTGTAATGATCAAGTGAGAATATTTGGAGTATCTATCATCTTGATTGTTTATTATTTTATATATTAGTATAATTTCAAGACCTCTATATTAGTTACTTTGAAATATACATAATAATGTTGCTAAGTACAGTCGTACAACTCTGCTGCCAAACATTAGAACTTACTTATTTTTATGTAACTGTATATTTGTACCCATAACCAGTCTCTTCATCCTCCCTCCTCCTACTTCTCAGTCTCTGGTGTCTGTCATTCTATTTTCTATGTCCATAAGATTAAGTGTTTTAGATTCCACATATGAATGAAATAATGCAGTATTTGTCTTTTGGTGTCTGGCTTATTTCACTTGACATAGTAACCTTCAGTTATATCTGTGTTGCTGAAAATGACGTGATTTCATTCTTTTTTTATGGCTAAATCATGTTCTACTGTGTATATATACCACATTTTATTTATTCACTTATGCATTGATGAGCACTTAGGTTGATCATGTATCTTTTTCTATTGTAAATAGTGCAGTGATAAACATTCAGGTGCAGGTGATATAGTTTGGCTCTGTGTCCCCACCCAAATCTCATGTTGAATTATATACCCCAGTGTTTGGGGAAGTGATCAGGCCATGAAAATAGTTTCTAATGGTTTAGCACCATCTCCCCAGTATTGCCTTGTGATAGAGTTCCCACAAGATCTGGCTGTTTAAAAATGTACTGCACTTCCTCCTCACTCTCTTTCCTGCTTCACCATGGTAAGACATGCTTTCTTCACCTTTGCCTTCTGCCATAATTAGATAGTTATTATAGCACTCACTGTGAAAACGGACTAAAAAAGAAAATTGACACTGAAAGTGGGGTATTGCTATAAAAATACCTGAAAATGTGGAAACAGCTTTGGAACTGGATAACAAGCGGAGGTTGGAACAGCTTGGAGGGCTCAGAAGAAGAAAGGAAGATGTGGGAAAGCTTGGAACTTCATAGAGGCTTGTTTAACAATTGTGACCAAAATGCTGATAATCATATGGGTAGCAAAGTCCAGGCTGAGGTGAACTCAGAGATGAGAAGTTTACTGGAAACTGGAGCAAGGGTCAGTCTTGCTATGCTTTAGCAAAGAGACTGACAGCATTGTTCCCTTGTTTTAGGGATCTGAAGAACTTTGAACTTGAAAGACATGATTTAGGGTATCTGAAAGAAGAAATTTCTAAGCTACAAAGTGTTCAAGATGTGGCCTGGCTGCTTCTAAAAGCCTATCTCCTTGGCATAGACAAAGATAACATGTTTAAAAGGAAAGCAGACCATACAAGTTTACAAAATGTGCAGGCTGACCGTGTGGTAGAAAAGAAAAACACCCATGTTCTAGGGAAGAATTAAAGACTGCAGAAATTTGCATAAGTAAACAAGAGCCAAATGTTAATAGCCAAGTCAATAAGGAAAATGCCTCAAAGGCATTTCAGAGACCATTGTGGGAGCCCCTCCCATCGAGGCCTGGAGGCCTAGGAGGGAAAGATGGTTTCCTGGGCCAGGACCAGGCTCCCCCTGCTCTGTGTAGCCTCAGGATATGGCAACCTGCATCCCAGCCACTCCAGCTCCAATTGTGGCTGCAGGGGGCCAAGGTACACCTTGGGCCATTGCTTCAGAGGGTACAAGCCCCAAGCCTTGATGGCTTCCATGTGGTATTGGGCCTGCAGGTGCACAGAAGACAAGAGTTGAGGTTTGGGCCCCTCTGTCTAGATTTCAGAGGATGTAAAGAAATGCCTGGATGTCTATGCAGATGTCGGCTACTGGGGCAGAGCTCTCATGGAGAACCTCTACTAGGACAGTGCAGAGGGGAAATGTGAAGTTGAAGCCCTCACACACAGTCCCCACTGGGGCACTGCCTAGTGAAGCTGTGAGAAGAGGGCCACTAACCTCCAGACCCCAGAATAGTAGATCCACTGACAGCTTGCTCTGTGTACCTGGAAAAGTCACAGTCACTCAATATCAGCCTGTAAAAACAGCTTCGGGGGCTATACCTTCCAGAGCCACAGGGGAAAAGCTGCCCATGGCAGTAGGAGGCTACCCCTTGGACCCATGTGGCCTGGATGTGAGACATGGAGTCAAAGGAGATTATTTTAGAGCTTTAAGTTATAATGACTGCCTTGCTGGATTTTAGACTTGCATGGTTTCCTTTAAACCCTTTGTTTTGACCAATTTTTCTCTTTTGGAATGGAAGCACTTACCCAATGCCTATACCTCCATTGTATTCAGGAAGTAACTAACTTGTTTTTTATTTTACATGCTCATAGGCAGAAGGAGCTTGCCTTGTCTCAGATGAGACTTTGAACTTGGACTTTTGAATTAATGCTGGAATGAGTTAAGACTTTGGGGACTGTTAGAAAGGCATGAAACGTTTTTGAAATGTGAGAAGAATATGAGATTTGGAAGGGGCCGGGGCAGAATGATATAGAACTATAATGACTTTAAAGGTATAAGGTAAAGAATAAGAAAAATATGACAAATATATAAATAAGTACAAATACAAATATACAGACATAATATATGCAGAAGATGAAGGTGAGATAAGAGAAAAGGGAATAAAGTAAAACTATACTACTATTATCATTGCTAAATATTGAAAGTCAGAGATACTATGGAAATAAAGAATTATCGTTTTAGTTATGCAAGTAACAACTAAAAGGAAAATGCAGGCCTTCTGAATTATCAAGAAAAACACATGTACTACAGAACAAAGTAAAGGTATAATAAAATATATCCAAAAGCAATACAAATATAAACATTATCTAATCTGTGATGGCAGAACTAAAGATTAAACATATCTGTGATATCAGTAATGCTCATCTATCTTTTTAAAAGACTCATACTGGATATCAAAGTCAGCCCAACAATATGTTCTTTATAAGACTAATATCGAAAAACTGTTAAAATTAGCATCTGGGCACAGTGGCTTACATCTGTAATCTGAGCAATTTGGGAGGCTACGGTGGGAGATCACGAGGTCAGGAGTTCAAGACCAGCCTGGCCAACATAGTGAAACCCTTTCTCTACTAAAAAATACAAAAAATTTGGCATGAGTATTGGTGGGTGACTGTAGTCCCAGCTATTGGGAGGCTGAGGCAGGAGGATCGCTTGAACTCAGGCGGCAGAGGTTGCCATGAGCCAAGATCACACCATTGCACTCCAGCCTGGTGACAAAGTGAGACTCCATATCCAAAAAAAAAAAAAAACCTGTTAAAATTAAAAGTAAAATGATAGACAAAGAACCAGACAAATGTAAATTTTGGAAAAACAGGACTAACAATATTTTCAAAGTTGATTTCAGTGAAACATTATTATGATGAGAAAACATAATCCACAATGAATGGTTGTGAATATATATAACAAATAACGTGGCAATATTTTTAAAGCAAAAACTACAGAAATTACAAAGAGGAATAAGCAGAATTAGGGTGCATTTGAAGTATTAAATTGATGTCTCATACTCCATTACAAAATGAGTTTTAAAAGTACATGAATAGGATAATTAATAACAAAATCAATAAAGTAGTCTAGTTGATATAGATTGTCTTTTAAGTCTTAATATCGAGTATGAACTTTTTCAAATGCCCACTAAATGATTAAAAGTAGCCAAAGAGTAGGCTACAGAGTCAACTTGAACACATGCTAAATCAAAGTAGGTATGGTAGAGACAGTATTCTCTTTCAATAGAGCAAACTAAAAATATTGACAATGAAAGAAATGCAAATACCTGGAAATTCTTAACTATCTTTTATTATTGTTTTAAATAAATTGTATATATTTAAGGTATACAACATAACATTATAGGATACATATATAGTGAAATGTTTGCTACAGGGAACTAATGTTAACATCCATCATCTCACATTTTCCCCCAGTTGTAAGAGTAGATACAACCTACTCATTTAGCGAAGATCCTAAATGCAATGCACTATTATTAACAATAGTCCTCATATTGTACATTGGATCTTTCTACTTGTTCATCCCACATATTTGCTGCATATTATCTTTTGACCTACATCTACGCATTTTCTCCCCTCCACCTTGACCCTGGAAACCAATAATTTATTTTCTATCTCTATATATTTCACCTATCTTTTTTCTTTTTAGATTTCACATATAAATGAGATCAGGTAATACTTTCCTTTCTTTGTTTGGTTGATTTAATTTATTATAATAGCCTCTAGATTCATTCATGTTGTAGCAAATGGCAGAATCTCCTCCTTTTTTAAGGATAAATAATATTCCATTTTATGTATATCTGTCATAAATTGTGATATTACAATTTCTTTATCTTTTTGTCCATTGATGGACACCTAGGTTATTTCACATCTTAACTATGGTGAATAGTACTGCCTTGAACATAGGAATACAGATATCTTTATGAGGTTGTGATTTAATTTCCTTTGGGTATATCATCAGAAAACAGATTGCTGGGTCTTATGGTATTAATCTTCCTTAAGGAAAACCTCTCAGGTTAAAGAGGAAATTCAAGGGTAAAGATTGCAGATTATACAAACTTAGAAAATGAAGATAATAAAAGAAAACATTGAAAATTAAACCATATTGGTCCAGGTGCAGTGGCTTATGCCTGTAATCTTAGCACTTTGAGAGGCCAAGGTGAGTGGATCATGAGTTCAGGAGTTCAAGACCAGCCTGGCCAAGATGGTGAAACCTCATCTCTACTAAAAATACAAAAAAATGAGCCTGGTGTGCTGGTGGGCGCCTGTAATACCAGCTACTTGGGAGGCTGAGGCAGAGAATTGCTTGAAACTTGGAGGTGGAGGTTGCAGTGAGCCGAGATTGTGCCACTGCACTCCAGTCCTGGCAAAATTAAACCGTATTGGATACAAGTAAATGAGTGTTCAAAGTAAAATTTATAAACTTACTTATGTTAGTAAATGATTAACAACAAAAAACACCCAAATCAATATAGTAGAAAAAGAAGCATAAAATGTAATTAAGGAATGCATAAAAAGAATGATAAAGATAAATAAAGACAAGAATAAAGATATAAATGGAATAGAAATAAAAATAAGAAAGACATTAATGGAATAGAAAGCAGAAAATGATGTAAACATGAATAAATGAATTGCTGATTCTTTGGGGACAAAAAACAGAAAGTAGATAAACCATTAACAAACTAATCAAGAAAAATGAAGAGAAAATGCAAGAACACAAAATAAGACAATAAAGAGAAAATAATCACAAAAATATATGAAGTAAAGAACTTGAAGTGATTTTGCTTGGCTCTATGCAAATAAATTTGCAAAACAAAATGAAAAAAACATTGCTAAGAAAACATGAAAGACTGACACAAAAAGAACCAAACAAAAAAGACCAAAATAACTTATAAAGATTTTTGAAAGAATTCTAAGTAAAATACTAGTAAGCAGTTGCCTTCAGGACATTAAAAAGATAAACAAATAAAAATAAAGAATGATTTTATTTTAAAAATGTAAGGGTAAGTCAACATTCAAAATGATAAGTATTAAGAATCAAAAGCCAAAATATTTGTTAATTCTTGATTAAATAAGAAAAAGCTTCTTCTTAAGTATGAAATATTTCAGAATTTAAAATAATAAGGAACATATACTTGGTTACATAATGGAGATTATGATTATATTCACCTATAGATTAAATGAAAATATTATCTAAAATAATACAAACTGCTTGGAATTAATTGTTCTGTCATCATCAAACACTGAATTTTTATAGGTCTATATTTCAATCAAGCCAGGTAGAATTGGAAATTCTGTGTTCCGCACTTTCATATTAGATGATAAAAATATGATTTGAGTCATGATGAAATTACTGGTGAGGAAAAATCATTTGAAATGTTGGTATACCACTATTTCATAAAATGTGATCACAGAGTAAAGCAGAAATCCTAATTTAATGTTTCATTATGTATCATATATGGCTTCGATTTTATACTTAGTAATGGTTTTGTAGTGAATTAAATTTATGCAAAATTACATTGTGAGTAAAAAGCGTAATTTTGTTTCAACATTACTTCTAATTGTTTTGCTTTTAAAATTACCTTTTTAAAGTAGAGTTTGGGGCATTGGCAGTGACTTTCCATGTAGTCCTAAGAAACTACATGGGTAATCAAATTAATTTATGGTAATTGAATTTTTTCCTCTAAGTAGTAATCTTAGAAAAAGTACATTTCTTTTATGCTGTAAAATTCATTTTAATTGACTCATTTATTGTTGTCATTCTTTTAGTTTATTAATAAATTATCATCTTTAGTGTGACTCTATGCAAAGCGAAAACAACGCAAGCATGGAAAATATTCTTCCTAGTTGACTTTCAGTTCCATTCAAAAGTAAAGTTCCATTGTAAACTTTATAAAATAAATGCATGTCTGTATCTATCCTCTTTTCATTTACAGCTCAATATAACAAAACAGAAGTTGTATGTGGTCTAATTTAGGCTTCTGTGTCTAGTTTACACTGACTGGGCAGTAAAAAGAGCACTCTAGAATTGATATAGAAAGACCGAGAAAGTAACTGTTCAGGGTCTTTACTCTTCTTCCTGAAAAAGTTTGGGCAAGTATTTTAATCCTTGTAAACCTAAATTTCTTTATTTGAGAAACAAGGATTAGATGAATGTGATGGTTAGATTTTTATGGCAACTTAGCTAGGCTATAGCACCCAGTTATTCAATCAGACGTTAGTCTAGATGTTGTTTTGTAGATGTGGTTATCACATGCAATCAGTTGACTTTAGAGAAGATTATTAGTAATGTGGGTGGGACTCATCTAATCAGCTCAAGACCTTAAAAGTAAAAAATGAGGTTTCCCAAAGAAGAAGAAATTTCATTTCAAGGCTGCAGCATCAATTTTTGCCTGACTTACCAGCCTGCCAGCCTGCCTTATAAATTTTGGACTTCCCTGTCCTCACAATTGCATCATTGTATAAGCTAATTCATTTTAAAAGCCTCTTGATACATACATACATACACAAATCTCTCTCCATAGATAGATAGATAGATGGATAGATAGATAGATAGATAGATAGATAGATAGACAGATAGATACACACCTATCTACATGCAAATGTGTCTTACATATAGGCCAGGCAGTTCATGAAAGACTCTTCTTGCTGTTCCTACCACCTGCAGTACTCTTCCCCAGGTGCTTACACTCTCGTCCTTCAGGTCTTTTTTCTCAGTGAGACTGTCCCTGAACACCCTATTTCCAATTGTGGTCATTCAGCAGGCCCTTCTATCTTCTTTTTCTTCTTCTTCCTCTTTTTTTTTTTTTTTTTTTAACTTTTTGTGTAGAACACTAATTACTCTCTGACATACTATATATTTTACTTACTATTTTTAAAAATCTGTCTTATTCCAGTAGAATGGAAGCTCTACAACCCAGTAAACAGTACCTCTGAATGAGCTTCTGCAGTCTTATCCATTTGAATCCATTACAAGACCTAACTCTGACTTACATAAAACACTTCAAATGCTCAAGACTGGCCAATAGAACTTTCTGTGCTGCTGGGAATATTCCATAATCTGTACTCTCCATGGTAACCCTAAACTTCACATGACTATTGAGCACATAAGATGTGACTAGTGCACCTCAGGAACTAAACTCTTATTCTTTAAAATACTACTTAAATTTAATTTAAATTGAACCAGCTATCTGCAGCTAGTGGTAGAGAGTGCTGGACCGCACAGACCTTTGTAATAAACCCCAATTCCTCTGTGTTGATTGCTTCCTGATTTCTTTAGCATAATTTCTCTTTGCCCACAATTCACACTTTATAAAACAGAAAAATTGCAATATGTGAAGTGTTCCAAACACATTATATGAGTTCTCAATTTGATGTATTTACTTATGTGGTCCTCACAGTCTTCTGTGATCCAAGCTCACCTCTCTATTGACTGGTTAACTCCTCATTATTAATAATTCAAGTCAGGACTCATTCCTCTAGGGTCATCCTAGCTGGATCAGGTGCTCTTCCTGTCTTGTAATTGAGAGCACATAGATCTGTGGTTGTGTTTTTAGTATTGGACTGTCTTCATCTGTTTATGTCTCTGTCTCTCCTTCCAGATGCTGGCCTTCTTGAAGTCAGGTCCTATTCCTGTCTATATTTTAAGTTCCTAGCTCAGTGCCTGGCTCGTTGTTAGCGCTCAATAAATATTTGTTGAACAAATGAAGGGATGAAGAAAAGCCCTGGACCAAGTACTGTGTTAGAATGCCTTGGCCTAACTCACATGCCAATATCTATAACCCTTTCTGGTTCTTTTGCTCCTATTAATAACAAGAGCCAGGTAAGCGTAAGATCCTATCATAGGGTTGGTTTCAATTCCATTGTAAGTCACCTTCTTCCTTATAGAGGAAACAAAAAGAAGTTAGACCAAAGTATTAAATAATGTCCTATTGGACAATGGACATGCCTGGTCTGAGTTCATATAGGAGCAATGTCTTGTAATTGACAGCACATAGATCTGTGGTTGCGTTTTAAGTATTGGACTGTATTCATCTGTTTATGTCTCTGTCTCCCCATCTAGGTGCTGGCCTCCTTGATGTCAGGTCCTATTCCTGTCTATATTTTGAGTTCCTAGCTCAGCGCCTTGCTCATTGTTAGTACTGAATAAATATTTGTTCAATAAATGAAGGAAGGAAGGAAAAACTGGACCAGGTGCTATGTTAGAATGAGAAATAGCGAGAGAAGAAATTATTAAATGATTATAAACATTTAATAATTTCATTATTTCTCACCATCCTTGAAAATCTTGTTTGGGAAATAAGAAGTCTGAGTACTGATTACAGGAGAGTCACTCTGCTGGATTTACCTTTTCAGAGATACCATGGCTATCACCTGTGATCCATGGCCAGGGATAATTCTGAGGGTGACATGACTCTAGGTCATGTCACTAGGAAAAAAAAAAAATCTTCCTCCTTAATGAGTTATTTCTGATTCTTCAAATAACACAGAATAGTGCAAATTTATAATATAAAGATTTTTGTGGCTAATTCTTGTTTTGTACTAGGTTAGGCCTTTATAGTATATAGTTCTGATGTACCTAAAAAACACATCCGTAGTAGATTCAAAGAGTTAAAAGGGGCAAGCAAGGATCTAGGGAGAGGTGGGTAAGGGGAAAAGGCAATAAATCTCAGGCCCATGGGATTTGCACAACAAACTGCACTGGCAAATCTAACAACTGCCAACTCTGGAATGTGTCAGCATAATATCATACTAACTGTTACCTAGTAGGTTGTCAGAATTCTAAGAAATGTGAAGATCAAAAATGTTACAACTGGGAGGTATTCCAAATGCTTTTCGATGTATATCTGCTGAAACAAGGAGGCTATTAAAATGCCCTTTAAAAAGTCCCATTAAAGTAACAATCCAATAAAAGGAGTGTATAATCTGAGAGCTTTGAGGCCAACAGCAAGTGAGTGCCAACATAGCTTACCAAATTTATTGGAGGGTTTTTTTAATCCTTTGTTTTCCTCTTTGTGTGCTGAGCAGTGACTTTTAGTGTTGCTTTCCCAGTAAGCAATTTTAAGTAGCCATCTTTACCATCAAAAAAGCTGTAGCATGCATGTGTATCTGCATCTAGAAATACAAAAGTATGACAAGTGGAAATCTTTGCAGAAAATTGAGGTAATCTGGAGATAAGCAAGTTATAAAGAAGGTAAAATCTTGATTCATTGACTCATTGAATATCAATATTATGCCCCAGAAAACAATCAACTTCAAGTTCTACCAGAAACATTACAGCCTCACTGAAAAAAAAAGAAAAAACTACACAAGCTTTTGATTATCAAACTATTCAAATTGAATGGTATGATGTATGAATAACTGAGAAAAAAACTGGGGCTCTCTTGGTTTTTAGAATATTAAAAATATCTTATCCAAGTTTTGCCTGATCTCATTAACTAAGTTCTCTGTTGAACTCATTGTTTAAGTAGAAATCCCCTGTGTTACTTTAAATCTTAAATACCTTCTGGAGGAACTAAACCTGTATTTCCTATGTACTTTTGCCATCTTGCCATCATGGGAAATACTATAAAGCACTTTTATTTCCACCTTTTTACCACTATGTTATACAAAGACTTTATCTCTGATCTGACAGCTTACATGTTTGAAATAGGGAACCCTTTCCCTGGTTTCTTCACCCATTGTTCTTTCATTGTGCTAACATAACTTTGCTATACAATCATTCATTCATTTTCCACTCATTAATGTGATAAGTTGACGACTTGCTATGTGCCAGACTCTGTATTCAGCACTGGTGATCCAAGAGAAAATAAGACAGAATTGAAAGTTTTCCTACCTTTAAGCCTAAAAGTGGCAATGGCTGAATGTTTTTTAGAAAAAGAATTCAAATTCTTTTGATTAAATAATGATGGTCCCTTACAGTTCTAATTTTACCTCTCACTTTTTTTCCAACATAAATTCCCCACCTTTTTACTTCCAGTCACATTTCATGCTTATTCTCATTTTTACATCTTTTCTTACTTTGTTTCCTCTGTGGAGATGCAGAATATTCCTCGCGTCTCCATTTGAATCCAATCCACTTTTTAAGAGCAAGTCTTCTCTCTCCCATAAGTTCTTTCTGGACTAGGTCAGCCAGATTTAATCTCTCTCTCTCTCTCTCTCTCTCCTATTTAACATATCTGTTGAGCTGACTAAAAGTTCTCACAAGAATAATAAATCTTATGTGATAACTATTGATCGCCTGATTTTCCTTCTCAGTAAATAGCTGAATGAACAGTCATCCAATCAGATGCTGCAGCTAAACCTAGGAAGCATCCTTAATTCTCTTCTTTTCATCAGCATGTCCTATCAACTTCGCCTCCAAAATAGATCTGAAACTTAACCTCCATCTCCTTCTCCATTCTTGCTTGAGACAAGTCACCACTGTCTGTTCTACTTAGGGTCAAAATCTCTCCACCACTGTTTCTCCTTTCATTCTTACTTGGGGAAATGTATACAGACAGTTCTGGGTCTTTGCAGCAGCTATGATGATTTCTTTAAAAAATATTTCAGACCCTGTAACTTTTCTTACTTAAAACCTTCCAATGTCTCTCTATGACACTTAGAAGAAAATCCTGGCCTAACTGGCCTTCCCTATCTCTCCCCTTTGCTGACCCAGTCACTTGATCCTTCTCTCTGCTCCTCAGATATAGCAAGCTTGTTCCTGCCTTGGTCACATCTGCCTTAGGGTCTTTGCAATAAGTCTACTTTCCGTCAGAATGTTGCTTTTCCTCGGTCTTCCTATAGGATGCCCCTTGTTGCACAGCTGAAATGTCAACTCCATGGAGACAACTTTGCTTGCCGCAAACCTACCTCCCTTTTTAATAATCATCATAAAATCTATTACCACAAGACATGTTCTTATTAATTCATTTGCTTATTATGCCTTATCATTTGTTTATTATTCCTTTATACCCAACTAAAATAGAAACTAGAATAGAAACTCTATAACAAAAGAGACTGATTTGTTCATAGTTGCATCATCAGCATTGAAGCAACACCTGACTTATGACACTCATGACAAATGAACACATGAATGAGTCTGTATTGCACACATCTAAATGATGAATAAATTGGTCTTCATCATTTTCTAATTATGTCCCATGTATTTTTACTGTTTCTTTAACAACATGAATTTAAGCTTTTCAATCCAAGAGACCGTGCTTTGGTTTTGTGTTCACATTGCCTGTAACAAAGTATGATAATAAGTACTGCATAAACACATCCTCAGTCTCTATTTAAAAATAGGGGGGGCCGGGCGCAGTGGCTCAAGCCTATAATCCCAGCACTGTGGGAGGCCGAGGCGGGTGGATCACGAGGTCAAGAGATCGAGACCACCCTGGTCAACATGGTGAAACCCCGTCTCTACTAAAAATACAAAACATTAGCTGGGCATGGTGGCGCATGCCTGTAATCCCAGCTACTCAGGAGGCTGGGGCAGGAGAATTGCCTGAGCCTGGGAGGCGGAGGTTGCGGTGAGCCAAGATCGCGCCATTGCACTCCAGCCTGGGTAACAAGAGCAAAACTCCGTCTCAAAAAACAAAAACAAAAACAAACAAACAAACAACAAAAAAAAATAGGTTGTTTGAATTACCAAAGGATCCAGTAGTCCAATTTCTGAGTATGAATCCAAAGGAAATGAAATCAGTGTTGAAGAGATATCTGCATTCCCTTGTTCAATGAAGCTCTATTCACAACAGCCAAGATATGGAAACAACCTGCCTTCATCAATGACTGAATGAATAAAGATAATGTGATGTTTGTATGTATATGTACGTTCAGCTTTAAAAGTAATGGAATTCTGCTGTTTGCAACAACATCAATGAGCAAGGAAGGCAATAGGCTAAGTGGAATAAGTCAGACACAGAGAGACAAATACTATATCATCTCATTTATAGGTGAAATCTTAAAAAGTCTAATTCATAGAAACAGTGGTTGCCACTGTTTGAATGGTGGTTACCAGATGCTGGAAGATGGGGGGACATGGTGGTCAGATGGTACAAACTTTTAGCTGTAAGATGAATAATTTCTGGGACTCTAATGTACAGTATGTTGACTATAGCTAACAATACTGTATTGTTTACTTGAAGTCTGCTAAGACAGTATATATTAAGTGTCTTTACCACACACACATCAAAAAAGAGAAAAAGAAAACAGGGTAACTGTGTGGTGATGGATGTGTTGATTAATTTGAAATATATATATCTCACAATGTTACATATTTTAAATCATGTTCTACACTTTGAATATATACAATTTTTATTTGTCAATTAAAAGCTGATAAAAATAGTTTGATCAAATGTGACTAGAGGTTAGAGCTTTAACAGTTGAGCTACTGACAACTGGAGACACATCAGGGCAAAATACATGCTTTACCTCCATGTCCTACAGAAACATTGTGTTAGGACTTGAGGATTGAGAATGGGAAGACATTTCCCTCAAACAACCTCAAACTTCCTGTTTATTGTCATGGTAAATAATGGGAGCCTCTAGAAAAGTATGGAGTTCTGTTGTGGACATCCTTGTTAAAACAAAAGCTGAGTATTTCGGAGTGTAGTCTGGGATTCTAGTTCTTTCCAATTTGGCTACTGTCGCAGTTCCTTTAGAAAAGATGTTATTGTGACCTGCGGCTGGTGAAAATCTCTTTGTACATTGATCTAATTTTTGAGATAGCTGTCTTTACCGTGGGAGTGACATGGGAGGCAAGAAAAAATAGATGATGTTATTTCCCCAGTTTCAGGTGAAATCATAGTTCTGTAATTCTATTTTATTAATGCTGTTTTCCATTTCATGAATGATGATTTTATTTTATTTGTTGATTTTGTTTGAGTATATCACAGTGTCTTAAGTAGTTCATCAATATACGTGGCAAATATTTCTTTAGAAAGATATTTTTTTCCTTAAGCATTTGGTTTTAAAAGCCATTCTGTTTTCTTTATTGCCTGACTCCACTCCTCTAAACCATTAGAATTTTGCAGACATATTTATATTTCCAATCATCTCTCCCATCTACACAGCCAATTAAGCCTCATTAAAGTCAGACATTAATTCATAAAATATTCATTAAATACTTATCAAGTACAAGGTACTCTGCCAATATGATACTTCAGAAACAATGGTTTCAGCATAGCCGTAAAGAACTGCATTGGGTGATATAGGAAATGCAAAGATCAATCATATTATCCCAACTCAGAAATGGGAAGGATTAATTCCATTATTCTTCAATCAAAAGTAAATCTTAATCTACTTTCTCTACCATTGTGGAAAAATCTCTGAAACAGATCTAAAATTTGTTCTACTTACAGAATATTCTCACACTAGTCAACTATACTGAACCTTAGTTTCCTCATCTATGAAATGGGAAGGGGGCACATCTAGAGTCCAGCTTGATTATTCCAAAAACCAAATAAGTTATATGAGGGGTACTGAAGAATGGCAGTTCAGAACAATGAATATAAGTCTGAGGATTGACTGGGAAAGTAATCATCAAACAGTTTCCTATACCTCTGGTGCATTCATATGCTGTGTGTTTTAGTTTTCCACCGCTACCTAACAAATTACCACAAACTTAGTGATATAAAACAAATAAGAATTTGTTATCTCACAGTTTTCATTGGCCAAAAGTCTATGTACAGGTCAACTGGGTCCTCTGCTCATGGCCTCGCCAGGCTGAAATCAAGGGGTCAGCCAGGGGTGTGGTCTAATCTGTCTCAGGATTTTCTTCCAAGGTCATTCAGGTTGTTTGAAGACCTCCGTGCCTTGCAGCTATAGGACTCATGTCCACATTTTCTTGCAGGATCTCAGCATGAGGTCACTCTCAGTTCCTTGTGGCCACCCATCATTCCTTGCACATGGCCCTCTCCATAACATAGTAATTTCCTCCTGCTCTGGCCAGAAACAGAAACTCTATACTTTGAATTACTTCTTTCAGGAAGGATACAGCCTAATATTGTTTGAATCTGTGTCGCCACCAAATCTCATGTTGAATCAGAATCCCCAGGGTTGGAGATGGAACCTGGATAGATTGGATCATGGGGTTGGAGTTCTCATGAATGGCTTAGCACCATCCCTTGGTGCTGTTCTCACGATAATGAGTTATTATGAAATCTGGTTGTTTAACAGTGTATAGTACCTCCTCCCTCTCTCTTTTCCTCCTACTCCAGCCACATGAGATATTGGTTCCCCCTTTGCCTTCCACCGTGCTTGTGAGTTTCCTGGGGACTTCCTAGAAGCAGAAGCCACTATGCATCTTATAAAGCCTGCAGAACCATGAGCCAATTATACCTATATTCTTCATTAATTACCCAGTCTCAGCAATGCTGGAAGGGACTAATATACAGCACCTTTTCAGGGCTCACCTGAGTAGGTCACCTAATTAGGTCACCTAATTAGGTCAAGCCTATGCAGGATCTCCATTTCGATTAACTGAAGTTCAACTGATCTGAGGCCTTAGTTAATTCAGTGTAATCTTTTCACCTTTGCTATAGAAGGTAGCCTAATTATAGGAGTCAAATTCATCATATTCAAAGTCTTGTTCTCACTCAAGAAAAGGTGAGTATACAGGGTATATATATAGACCTGGGGTAGGAATCTACAAATTAGACCCGTCAACACCCTGCAAAATAACTGATGCTAGGTATGAAGAACCCCACCGAAAATGGAGAATTCTAAGATGAAAGCTCAGTCTACTTTTTACCACCTGTGAATGAAAAATCAGCTTCAGGTCTTAAATCAGCTGAAATACATAGAGAACAAATTTTCACTTGGATAAAGTGAAAGATGGGAAAGATAAAGTCAGAGAATAAAATAAGTTCAAGAAGACATTCTAATCTCTTACAGTAATGAGCTTGATAATCAACTAGCCAGTTAAAACAAAATCCCTCAATCCATTACACACAAGAATAAAAATTGATCGACAGAGACTCGGACTTCTCCAATATAATCTCTTAAGCCTCCTGGTTACTTACACTGTGTCTTTTATTTCTAGTCTTAAATATTTTTCATAAGCAAGAAACAAAATTCACTGATTCAGACAATAGTGTCTACTTCTAAACACTCTGAACAACTTTAAAGAATGTGAAACAAATAGGTGTTTTTTGAGGGAAGGGTTTAGTTCAGGAAAGAAAGACGCAAAGACACGGTTAGTGCTTGAGTGAGCCAACAACTGTTTCCACTTTGGCGAAGTTGATTTGGTAATTTATTCAGGAATCCTGACTCGTGATGAAAGTGATGAACACATATTTTTCTTCAGATAAATCCAAATCTTACCTCTCTATTTTTTGCCTACCTCTCTCTGTGGCTTCTCTGGTCAAGGTCAGGAAGGGAGAAAGAATGAGGCAGCAGTCTGAGACTTTACAATAAATAAAGAGATAAATGAGGCTACTCTTTTCCCCAGAGCCCTGTACAAGAAACTAGTAGCTTCACAGAAAAACAGTAGCTGCCTTGCATCTTGGGTGGCTTTGCCTTGGTGATACATCACATTTATGATGGTACTTGTCGTAGTTCATTAACTTGCCTATCCCATTATATTTGGTCACAATGGGACGCTACTCAAAACAACATGCCTGAAATTGAAGACAGATGGCCAAGTAAGGGACTAAAGAGTTTGTTATAATCATTTACTATTTCCTTCTTTATTGTGCTTTTCTCTCCATTTATTATGAGTTCTGTGTAAGGACATTTACACATTTTTAAAAGTGATATTTCTTTAGTAAGTAAACAACAAGAGTCATGAGGCAGGCAAGGATGAGTTGATAGTCTGCTAATAACATCAGCTGGAAGCAATATTTGCCTTTGGCAATGCTATTTATCTCTACATTTGCACTGGCTTATGATGGTAGAAAGCCAAAACAAAAGGAATTTTACTTTTTTTGTTCTATCTCTGCCAGAGGTTTGTGCAGCTAAAACATCTGACTCCTAAAATGAGTTTCCTGAATTTGTTCTTTACTCATATAGTGTAATAAGAGGCTTAGAAAATAAGTCCACAAATAATGTCCATTCAAAGTAAAAATATATGACACAATGTTCTGACTTTTAACAAATGGCATACATAGCAACTTTGATCTGACTGCATGGGATTTATAAAGTGTACCAGATCAATTTCTTTCCAGGTTTTATATTAATCTCAATTCCTTAGAGTCCAGTGCAGAGGCAGAAATTAATCCTTGGTGAAGCTTCCTTTTTCTAAATACACATACATATACCTCTATATATTTCTCCCTAATGGGAAGACTTTTTGATATAGGTTTATTGCCTATTTTTTAAAACTTACTGTTTTTTTACTGTGGTAAAATACACATAACATAAAATGTACCATCTTAACCATTTTTATGTTTGCAGTTCAATGGTATGCCTTCACATATTTTAAAGATTATTTTCAAAACTTTTAATCCAATATTAAACAGTTCTTAGGAAGTAATTCTAAGGACTTGCATGCAGATGAGTGTACCCAACTTTTGCAAAACTATTCATGTGATAATGTTAGCCAGACAAACTGATTTGGAAATATGAGTGGAAGGGGCAACATAATAAATAACATTCAGGAGGTGTTTTATATGCCTGATCCTAAGAACAAAGTCTGCCATTTCCTATATAGTTTTATACTGCATTTTGTTTAAGAGATTTTATACAAGGATGGCGATTTATTTAGGTAAGTAGATATGAAATTATATCCATTTTGTTTTCTAAATAAGAAAGTGATTTAAAATTTTAACAAGACTTTACAATATTGATAGAATGCATGTAGATGTGTTAATGCCAGAGAGGAATAGCCACACAGAGTAAGGGTAAACAGCGAATTTTCTTTCTGTTTACATTTCAATTCCCAAAGATAATTGTTTAGTCAAGATGTTTAGCTTTGATTGTGGGTCATTAGGGGTCACTAATAAAAGACTCTGTTTAGATTTTACAAGTTTGTTTGAATCCGTATGCATTTTTTCCAGGAAACCAAACTACAATAATTCTTGTACATTGACTCTAGTGATTACTGCATGAATTGTCATTTAAATTATTGATCACATTTAGAATTTGAAGATATACAAAGATAACTGATACATTATTTGACATTAATAGCAGATACTTGCTGTATGCATTTGCAAAAAAAGAACTGCTGTGTTTCTACATTCAGGCATTTCATAAGTCCCGTCCTGTGAGGAAATGTACATGTGGTATGTTGATCCACCAGGGTTTATGATGTGGTTCAATGAATATAGGGTTTGCTTGTTTTTGTCAGTTTTTATTGCTTTTTATTAAGCAAGTAATATATACTTATTTTTTAAGTGTGTAATGTATATTAATCTTTTTAATCAACCATAATCTCATTACACTGAGATTCAGATCATTTGTTAAAATTTTCATGTGCAATCTTCAGAGTGTGTTAAAGCTTTCCTTCAGTAAATCACATTTGTGTTCTTTAGCTTGTTTTTAATAAAAAAAAATAAAAAACATCTTAATTGTCTAGCCATATGAAATCCAGTAATGGTGCATACTGTTATGTATAAATAATATGTATTTATATGCATATGACTTATTTAAATGGTATCAGACTTGTATGTATTGTTTTGAGCTTGCCATTTTCAATGAACACTACATTACAAATTGCTCTTCATATCAACATATGAAAATATACACTAACATTATTTAATATGGACAGTATCTCATTAAATAGATGTACCAATATATGTTTAACCAATTCTTCATTGCTAGATATTGAAGATGTTTCCTTATTTTTTCTGTTACAAACAAGTGAAAGTGCATAAATGTGACTTCCTGAAAGCATTAATGATTGTGATATGGGTGCTAACTTCCATGGATTGTAATCAGAGAATCTCACAAAGAGGCTGAATGAGAAGAAGAGGAAAATAGCACCATTATGTGCCAAGTATTGCATCAGGCACTGTATAAACATTATTTTTAATCTTAGGCACTATCATCATTTTATAGACATATCAGCCATAGTTCAAGAGAAGTTAAGGAATTTCCCAGTGTTGCCAAGCTAATTATTGGCAGAACTACCTGAAAACATTATATGGAGATTTACAGAGTCATCATCATTTCTTCTGGTTGATGCATGCACCCATAGCTGAGCACCCGCTTAACCAAGGTATTACCACATAGCTCACAGTTCATACAATGGCTTTGAAAATTTTTATGTAAATTCAACTTTCAATATTAGATACTATTTTAGGCTGGGCATGGTGGCTCACACCTGTAATTCCAGCACTTTGGGAGGCCGAGGTGGGCGGATCACCTGAGGTCAGGGGTTCGAGATCAGCCTGGCCAATGTGGTGAAACCCCAGCTCTTCTAAAAGTACAAAAATTATCCAGGTGTGATGGCACATGCCTGTAATCCCAGCCCTTCTGGAGCCTGAGGCACAAGAATGGCTTGAACTTGGTAGACGCAGGTTGCAGTGAGCCAATATCGCACCACTGCACTCCAGCCCAAGTGACAGAGTGAGACCCTGTCTCAAAGAAAAAAAACGATTAAATGCTACTTTAAATAACACAGTATTTATATATGTGTATATAAAACGTATAATTAAGTAACAAAGTAGTGAACACTTTAGAGGTACTTTCAGTGTTTCCTCCTTTGTAAGGTCAGCATCCTTGTGAGTATAAGTTATAAATTCTTTTCTATTTTCCAAATTCATTCCATCCTAGCACCCATCAGTTTAAGTTGATGCACACTTGCCAATCTTACTCTATTGTTAATAAGATCAGCGTTTCAGATAATTATTAAATCTGGAAATCTCCTTGGTGTTTGGGAAATAAAATTTCCTGATATAAAGTATAGTTCAAAAGCAGAGAAGTCAGAGACAAATGCTGTGTGTGTGCTTGGAGAGAGAGACATGATTCCAGGTTCTGATGTAGTCACAGATTAGCTACAACTGCTAGGAAAATTTAATCAATCTTTCTATACCCATTTTCTGCCTGTGAAATAAAAGACTCCACAGTATTGCTGTGAGCAAAGCAATACTTCTAATCAAGATAGAGAAGTGATATTGAAAGAACTATTTTGTGATAGGTATTACCCTAGATGCTTTATATAGTTTATATTAAATTGAATATTTTCCAATACTTGTAGTGTAGATAATGGATGTAGCTTAAATATAATGGAACCAGAAAGATGCTGCTAAATCAGTGACTTACTTAAGACAGAAAGTGAACAAGCACAATATCTTAATAAAAAAAGGGGTTAGGATCAGCTATCTAATGCTGAAGAGAAAAGAGTAGGAAGGATCCACGATCAAATTCTAGAGAGAGTATTAGTTGACCTTGGCGTTGACTCAAAAACTTGTTATAGTTCTCAGGACTACTTCAATTGTCTCAGACGGAAGGAGATCAAGGAACCACCACATGGATTTAGATATGATGAACTTGAGTGGCAGTTGGATAAGTATGTGGAATCCAGTGATAACTTTGTGAAGATAAGGGAGACCTGTTCATGTGTAAATGTGGCTAGAAAGAGCCTGGGGAGGAGGGCTCGGATAAGAGATTAATAATAAAAGTGTGGGATAATGGCTGAAAGGGCAAATAGAATTTAGTGATGACTTTGTGTAAAAAGTAAAATGCGGCACGCTTGAACAAAGCTAAGAAAGATCCTGAAGAGATAGATAGATTAATCAAGAGCCTAAGAGGAGGAGTGACTTTGAAGCAAAGGTTATCAGTAACTGAGAAGAGATGGGGTCAAGACAGGTGAAAAGGTTGTGCATTGGGAAGGTAGGAGGAAGGAAAAGAGAATTAGAATTGTCATCAGGTTTGGGAGTGATGGGGAAAGACAGTTGGGGGTTTTAAGGAAATGGAAAGTGATGATAAATCTATATGGTTTTTAAGTGAGTGAAAATGTCTGGCAGCAGTTGTCAAAAGTAACTAGGGGGGATGGTATTTAGATTCTGAAACACTGAGTTGAATGTTTAGAGTTTGATCAGTAAAAGTACGGAGGGAATAGTTCTTAAGGGTTTACCTGAGGTAAGAGAATCAAGAGTGAAATACAAGCATGAGAAATAGTTCCTACTGGAGAATTCGCTGATTATGCAAAATAAGTTTTAGGGTTGAATAATTAATCCTATCTATCTGTACTACATCATTTCATTCATTCATTTATGCCTTCACTCACCTATTTAGCAAGTTTTTGCTAGGCTCCATTGAGGTTCTAAACACTGCTGTATGCTAAGAGTAGAAGATCAACAAGAAATAGTTTCTGTCCTTAAGGGACTTATGATTTAGCAGAAAGATACAGATATATATCAGTGTGTATCTGTTATATGCCTGTATCTTCATATGAGAAAAATATTTCACATCTAATTATCGAAGTTTATAGCGAGCACAGTGGGGCCAAAGGAGAATGTGGACCACGCTACTTTAGAGGCCAGAGTATCAGCAAGGCTTCCTAGAGAAGCCTTGGCAGACAGGGATGATTGTTTGCAGAAAAGGGAAGAACTTATACAAAGGCATATATAGAGGCACAAATAGCCCTGCCTTTTCAGGACTGTCTTAGCAGCTCAGAGTGAGAAAGACAGTTGCAGCAGAGCAAAGCCTGCATCCAAGTCCCATTCACCTAAAGCTACACACTCTCATTGCCATACTATGACCACCTATGACAGTTCCAGCAATACTGACTCATATTCCTAATCTATAGTCAGGTCAACTTACACATGGAGAGAAAGTACACATACCTGTGCACACACCATTTCTAAAAGGAAGAGGCTTACTGCTCGTCGAACAAGCCAAGTGACACTGAACCACTCTTTCTTGAGTTCAGTCATATAACAAAATACAGGCAACAGAGAGAGATTCATGTTACTTCCAAGTAAAGACTATTCCCAAAAGAGAAAAAAAGTCGAGTTTCGCCCCCCAGATTTGAGGTCTTGCAACATGTCTTACTCATTTTTCAATCCCAGGTATCTCAAAACCCTGCAGATAATGGGAGCTTAATAAACATCTGTTAAGTAAATAAATGAAGCGATAATTGTAGTATTAAAGTTTTGGAGGGAAGGGGGAAAACCAAACTGCCACCTATAATAATAATAATAATGTTCATGACAATAATAATATTGTTAATAATAATAATGTTAATATCAAATAATGAGAACTGCAATTTAATGAGTGCTTACTCAATATTATCAGAAACTTAGCACTGGTCAGTTATATGTTATTTTATTTAATCGTCTCAAAGCATAATGACATATGACATATTCCACACTTTACAAATGAAGACACAAGCTTACACGTGTTCAGGAAATTACTCAGGATCACCTAGGCCATAAGCTGTGGAGCCATCCTTGAATTAAAAGTCTGCCTGGCTCCACATGCTACGCTTTTAACTATCATGCTACAATAGCTATGGTAGCTTTGTAGAGTCAAAAGAGGCTTCGCAGGTCAGTGATTCTCACCTAGCAGTATTCATGCTACCAGTGAGATGATAATATAGTCTCATTTGCACCTTTAGTAACAACTATTAAGAAAAACTCCCCACTCTATGGTGTCATTGCCTGTTTGACCTGCTAAATCCATTGACCCTGCCTGTCTACAGATTAAGCACTAATGCTTATTTGGCTGCAGTGACCTTAGACAATGAGTGCTTCTCCAATTCCACTTTTCTTCTGACCCACCACCAACTGTCTAGAGTTCGTTCTATGGGATATTGTGCTAGGGTTTTTGCCCATTTCCTGGCAAAAGGGTCATTGCATACAAACAGATAGGCTGTAACAGACCTCACGAGTGAAAATTAAGCACGGTTCAAGAATAAAGTAACCCCTAGCATTATGTCCAACAAGGAAAGGCTGTCTTAGTTCTCAGAGCCTCTTGTTTTTCTACCTTCTCTTATCATTCCCTTCTTCTCATTGCCCCTTCCTATCACCCTTCTCTTGCTCTTTTTTCTTCTCTCCTTCCTTCCTTCTTTCCTTTCTTTCTTCCTTCCTTCTTCCTCCCTTCCTCCCATCCTCCTTCTTCCCCTCCCCTTCCTCCCTCCCTCCTTTTCCCCTCCCTCCCTGCCTCCCTCCCTTATTCCCTTCCTTCCTTCCTTCTTTCCTTCCTTCCTTCCTTCCTTTCCTTTGTCCTTCCCTTCCCTTCCTTCTCCCTCTTCTTTTCTTCCCTTTACTTACTCGATGAATAAAAATTAATAAAAGATAGTTTTGCTTCTCTCCTCTGCACAAATATATTTTTTAAAGTGATTGTACAGACAAAAAGTGAAAGGCTGAGCCCCAGCCTCTTTCTTGATTCAGATGTACCATCCACAGCATCCGTTAGTTGGGCTCAGCTTACCCTATTCCTCAAAATGTCTTGGGATAGGAAGCTGACTACTTTTTGTGACAGTCTAATCCAGCTCTCACTAACCATTAAAGATAAGATGACTATGCAATTCATCATCAAAACTGGGATACATTTGAGAGAAAAAAAATAGAAGCACTGAAACTCATTAAATTATATAAATATTGCACTGTTTACTGACTGACAAATCATACTTAATAAATTGGTGGACCCACAAAATGGTTATATTCAAATATTACTTGAAAAATATTTTTTAAAAACAAAAACAAGGTGCCTGTAAATTAAAGCAACATTTAAAAATGCCTCATTATAATCATTACCTGAACACTTAAAAATTATATATCCATATAATTCTTTGTACATATTCCTGTGTTAGTTTCTTAACTCTATGCCTAAAAACATGTCACTGGCATTTTTCTGAAGAATGTGTTGTCTTCAATATAGTTTTAATATTTTTAATTTTTTACATAAAATTGTCTTCATTCTTCTGTAAAGCTGTATTTTATGGTGAATACATTTTAAATTATTGATATAATAAATTGATCTTTATGTATCAATATATTTATCATTAAGAAATACACACACAGATGCATGCTGAGGTGCTCAGTAGCTCAAAGACAATTCCACTAAAGAAAATTCTGAATTCTGTATTTTTCTGCATTAAAATTTATAAATATTTTCACAGGTGCTATGTTTTTCCCTCCATTTAGAGTATTTTTCTTCAATATGTGCAAGTTGTATTAATAATTCTCTTGGCCAGGCACTGTTACTCATGCCTGTAATCCCAGCACTTTGGGAGGCCGAGGTGGGTGGATCACCTGAGGTCTAGAGTTTGAGACCAGCCTGGCCAACATGAAGAAATCCCATCTACACTAAAGCTACAAAATTAGCCAGGCATGGTGGAGCATGCCTGTAATCCCAGCTGCTCAGGAGGCTGAGGCAGGAGAATTACTTGAACCCAGGAGGCGGAAGTTACAGTGAGTCGCGATCACGCCATTGCACTCCGGCCTGGGCAACAAGAGTGAAATTCCATCTCTAATAATAATAATTCTCACAAATGTTTCACCTAATTTTAATTCTGTAAATTTGTAGGCCTTCTCAATTTCATTCCACACTAACTTAAAATATAAATTTATCCAACTAAAACTAGGAACTTGATCAGATCAGTCTTTTCACAATTCAAGATTTTTCAAGGTGCAATTGTAAAATCTCAAAATAAGATCTTGTAGAGGAATTGGGCTCTTATAGTTTAATTTGTTCTGTTACCTTCTTTTATAGGAATATATTTCAGTGTCTTCTGATTTGTGACTTTTGTTTTCAACTATTATAATTTTCTTGAATATTTTGAATCTTTCTAAAAAATATGTATTTTTTGAATTCTTTGATTAAAGATTTTAATCGATTAAGAAAAGTGTGATCAAAATTTAGACAACTTACTTACAAAAAATTTCCCTGACGTTACGGATAGTTAGGTAATTTTAAAAGTGATACTTTAGTGGCTCAACAATTCTAATGCTAGATTGATGATGGGCAGCAAGGACAAAAGTACATGTTACCATCTTAAACTAATTTTTTATTCATCATAGGCTTAATCACAATATGTTTGTAGTATTATTACCCTATGAATACTTAAAAGTATTTGTAAATTTTAGCAACTAGAGATTCTTGCTTCGTTACAGGATATCCCAGTTTGTTTGGATGCAATTACGAATTATTTGTATGGCATAACCAGTTTCCACTTCACAGGTTTCTTAATTTGCAAAGAATATAGTTTTTACTATAGCAATCTCCTTTACCAATATGTATATTCATATTAACATTGCATTTTACCACTTGTGAATTTGATACATCTCGTTGTAATTCATCTAACTGATTTTCTAGATGAAGCATCTAATATTTACTAATATAAAATTGACATCATTTGAATGTTTGCAAAGTTCTACTGTGAATGAAGTCAATACTAACTTTAGTAATGCATAAAAATAATCTTAGAATGAAAAGTAAGTTAAATTAGTTTATAAAAAGTCATTTGACTAAGTGAAAAGCCAGCTTTCAAAGCATAATTTACAAATGCACATTCTGCCATTGTTGATGTTAAATTATTAAAATCACTAGCATTAGGTTAAATTATATGATAGTACTCAAACTCTTTGCTTTGGACCTACAAAATAGCAATTTGATGTAGTTCAACCTAATTAAACCTTAAAGCTTTTCAGTAGATGTGTGTATTCTGGTTTTCATGTGGCCAGTGATGTCACTATGTCCCCTTTGTGGATGATAACAATCAACAAATATTTTACGAAACAGAAATTCAGAGCTTAAATGTTCATTAAATATACACTTTTATTTTTTTCAATATATTGCTACAACAAGGGCTTATTATAAAATAAAACAGAATTAACAGACAGTAAATAACTAGATGGTTGATTAACATGGTACAAAGTTTTGTCAGCAAAACAATTGCAACAAGGACCTTCCAATTACTTGCTTTATGTTATTTGGCAGAGCTATTTGGCCTTTATTTCCTGTACATATTTATTTACACTTAACTTATAATTTTACACGCTTTACTCTGGCCTTGCTAACTGGTGGCATGACAGCTTGGTGTACCCTGTAGGCCTTGGCATGGGTCAGGCTTGCAGGTTGGTATAACAAGCTGCTAACGGGAGTAGCAGCATTCACTGCTGTCTCTGCCATTTGACTGGATAGAGTTAGCTGCTGATATGGTTTGGATGCCTTTCCCATCCAAATTCCATATTGAAATGTGACCTTCAATGTTGGAGGTGGGCCTAATGGGAGGTATTTGGGTCATAGGGGCAGGTCCCTCATCAATGGCTTGGTGCCCTCCCTGTGGTAATGAGTAAGTTCTTATTCTGTGAGTTCATGTGAGGGCTGTTTGAAAAAGTCTGAGGCCTCCTCACTTCCTCTTGTTCCCTCTCTTGTCACGTGATCTACCTGCTCCCGCTTTGCTTTCCACCATGAGTAAAAGCTCCCCGAGGCCTCCCCAGAAGCTAAGCAGATGCTGGGCCATGCCTCCTGTACAGCCTGCAGAGCCATGAGCCAATTAATTCCCTTTTCTTTGTAAGTTACCCGGTCACAGGTATTCCTTTATAGCATTGCAAACAGACTAAAACAACTACCCTTAGCTCTTTGGGTTCCAAGTACTTATTATATTAGCAAGCTTTCTATATGCCATTCTATAAAGGAAAGTATTAATTATGTTACAACTTGAATAGGATAGGAAAAAGAGAGAGAGTTACTGTTGGTCACCTTTCAGATTTAACCACATGTTCAAAGTAGAAACTTTGTTCACCTGTGTTCACCTCACAAGTAATAGTAAACCCATGGCAGAAGCTGGAAATACAAAGCAGAAGTAGGTCAAATCTACCCTTTCTTACTTTAATGCAACTAGTAACAACAATAATACTTTATGAAAGAGTGAAAAAGAGAGAGAGAGAGCAAGAGCAAGAGTGAGAACAAGAGCAAGAGAGAAAGAGAAAGAGGAACCCAGGACAAATGCTAAACTGGAAAGGACACTGGCTTAACAGGTGTAAATCAAGAACTGCCCTATCAAACCAGAATATATGCTACTATAATTAGAGTTACTCCTCAACCCTTCCACAAATATTTCCGTAGCACCCATGAAGAGAAGCTTACTTAGCTAAGAAATGAGAATTTAAAGAAGAAAACAGTCTGATTAAAAAGAAAGTGCTCGTGAGATTTGGAGATCTGTTAGATTGAAATCTGTCTCCCTGTGGTTGAATCCCATCCCTGGACCAAGACCTTGTGCCTTACCTTCTCATCTGTTTTATAATAGCCCAACCAGCCCTGGCCACTTGCCCTCTTGTTCGTCTCTTCCAGGGGCTCTCAAACGCTTGTGTGCATAAACCTGGTTTGGAAAACTGCTTTAAGAAGCACATCACCCCTGAACTGGCCCTTTAGATTCCGATTCTCAAATTCTCAGGTAAAGTCAAAAATCTGCATTTAGAAAAGCACCTCAAGTTAAACTGACTCAGGTGATCAGCCCAACACACTTTCAGAAATGCAAATAATCCTTCTTGAGTGTGTGGTTTTCATATCATGTCCTCTGAGCTAGTGCTACTGGATGGCCGTTTCTAGATACATTTTAATATTTCACCATCCTCTTTAGATGATAGTAGCTGGATTAAATGAAATCCTTCAAAGCGGCAGCATCCAGAGAGACCGACCACTGCAGTCTCTAGTTCAGGTTCTGTATTTCCATCAGTGTAGCCTGATCTCTTCTTTTGATGCAGAAAAATCACACTGTAGCCTAATATTATACCCCTCTATTAATAATTCTTAAGGACTGAAGTGATATCCTTTCAATCTTCTATTAAAATACTTGATTATTATTATCTAGGCAATGGAATGTTTAAGTAAATTTCACAGTGAGTTCTGCTTTCTTTATCAAAATTCTGAAATATAAAGGCAGTCTGATATGCTGTTTCTCCCTTATCCCTCTTTCCCTCCCTCCTTTTCCCTTTCCTTCCAACAGAGGTTATTCCTGGCAAAGTCTGTGCAAGGGAGTATGATACCACATGAGAAGCAAAACAGACCCAGATACAAATCATTTTACTCAAGTCTTGGAGCAGCCTTCGAAGAAAAACAAATTTCATACCAGCCAGAACCTGAGTGGAGGCCAAGAACTGCCAACATATTTGGAAGGCCAAACGCTTTAGAAATATGGTCCCTAACTACCTTTTAGAGAGACTATCACTTGAAAAAGAAAGTGAATTGGAATTTTGTTATTTACAAACCCATCACTGAATTCAGTGTTTCATATTTTATTTCCATAGCAGACTTATCTTCATGAAAATAACACCAAATAAGCCTAACAACACCAAACAAGGATGAATCAGAGCTATTCAGATTTCCCTTACACTTAATGTTGCCACAAACTCTTCACTTCCCATTCACAAAAACGCATAACGAGAATTTAAAACATGCAGTATATTTGAGTAAAGTGGAGCTATCAAGCGAAACGGAATAGTCTGTGGGCTATCAGAATCAATACAACATTTTTCTTACATAGTCATGAATATGTGACTTTTTAGTTAAGCCAGAGTCAGCCCATTTCACTTATGCCTTAAATTTAAACGGAGAACATGGGCAAGTCTTGTAGGGAGGAGAAGCAAAACCATAAATGAACTCCTGGTTTTCTCATATATACATCTGCAGAAACAAGGAAAGGGGAATGATATCCTGATGTAGTAAAGCCAGCGATGCGAAAGGCATTCCCTTTGAGCATTAACATTAAAAAAAATACAGTTACACTACTTTTTCTTTAACCCACATGGCTTCTGTGAAAAAAACTTTTAAAAAGTCAAGTACAACATTGTTCAATGTTCAAAATTATTCTCAGGGTTGTTCCCTGTGTTTCTGATAAGGAAAGTGTTTTTTGAGCCCTTTGGCAGCCCCCAAATTAGATGTGGGTAAGCAAAAGTGTTTTATTTTTATTTTTTGAAAAAAATGAACAGTCAATATGTACTCTTGCTTACTTGAGTTCTGCTCTCAGTTTATTTTATTGGGAAATTTTAAATTTGGCACTCTGAAGGTAATAGTTTCTAAAAACGAAAGATATCTTAGTGTCAAAATGCTTGAAGAACGGACATGATAACTATAAAGAATAATCTTCCAACTGACAAAGCCTCCTATAGCATGTTTGAGAAAATGCGTTGCCCATTCTTTTCAAATAGTCATACCCATTCGCTGTTCTAGGACTTATTCAATAATGAGATCTCTTAGCTGCTCAGCACAGAAAAGATTTTATTATTAAAGCAGCCAGACAGGAAACGTAGATATCATCTAGTCCAGTATTCTCATATAAAGGTGAGTTCCAGAAACTTGCTTAAAAGAACACAGTGAGGCCTTTGTAAATATTTTAGGTAGACTCTATGCTGTTATGGTGCATAATGTCAAAAGTCTTTCATCTGAAAGAATCAGAAGATCATTAGTTTATTACCTGAGCTGGATTCTTCGGCATTAACATGTGTGTATATGAAACACTTGCCTAGCCAGTGTGCAAGTCCAGAGATCTCATTATTGAATAAGTCCTAGAACAGTGAATGGGTATGACTATTTGAAAAGAATGGGCAACGCATTTTCTCAAACATGCTATAGGAGACTTTGTCAGTTGGAAGATTATTTATAGTTATCATGTCCGTTCTTCAAGGACAGCACCAGGGAAGCAAGATACCTGTGAAACATTCTCCTTGGCTATCCCAGAAAACCTTTTCTACATTCTATTTCAATGATAAGCAAATACGCAAATATGGCCGTCAGCTAACCTCTTTAGTCTTCCGAACTCACTGGAAACTTGCTGGCCTGTTTCTTATTGTGTCAGTTAATGCCCCACATCCAAAAGCTGAGCAGCATCTGGGCCTGTTCTTTTTCTGTCACCAGGCACATTCCAAGAGGACCAAGTACTGATGAATCTATAGATACTCCCCTTCTTCCCTGCCACTGAGATCTCCTTAGGCCCTTTCATTCTTTTACTACACCGTTGTAGTATGTGGGGTTTTTGTTTGTTTTTTAACTGGGCTTCACTTATCTCCAGGATTTCATTTATCCTCCAAAATATCTCTAGATAAATCTTTAAAAATATAAAGCTAATTCTCACAATTTACCTTCTCAGAATGCTTCAATAATTTCTCTATCATTTACAGAGTATGTTCAGTCAGCATGGCATGGTATAGACGTTCTCTATGATTTGGACTTAGCCAGTTTTTCTAATCTCTCATCCTATTTTTTGCTGCCACCCCTCATTCCCTCTGCTCTGTGTCCCATCTCATAGTAATGTTCACGCCAAGCCCTTTTCCTTTATTAGCTTCATTTTATTCCTTAGGTAATGCTGCTCCTTATGTCCACCATACTCTCTTCTTCCCCAGCATTTTGTCCAAAGAGCAAACATTCACTTGCCTCCCACTTCAAGAGTGATCTTTCATATGAAGCCTTTTCTATGGTCTTTTCACCTAGAAGCTACTGTATATTCTGTTATCCTGCCTACAGCAGTCTTATTAACTCACTCGTTTACATATTCATCTTTCTTTCCCACAGAAATTCTTGATTTTATTTCAGTGACAAAATACACGATGGATGCATGTCACATGTGAGACATTTCATGGGTACATCTAGAATTAGAACCAAGGACTGTAATGTTGCCCCCTACTTTTTTTAAAAATTTAAAATGAGGTATAAAAATACAACTAAAGAAGAGATCCTTAAAACAATATAATTTGTAAGTTTTTGTGCTTTGCTAACAAAGGTGCGACTCACCCCACTAGTAATTTTATTAAAAACAATGTTTTGAGATGCTACAAATAGGAACTCTATCTTCTTCATCTTTGTTTTCTCAGTCTAGTATAGGGCCTACCAAATAGTAGGTAATGAATACACATGTACTGAGTGAATGAATGAAAGGACTACAGATTAGATGTTTCAACATGAGCATATGGGATTTTCAACCTCTGGCAGGTAACATGGATTCCAAATAAGGCCCATATAAATTAATCCAGAGTGACAAAAACTTGCGCTCCCAAAGTGCTGGGATTACAGGCGAGAGTCATCATGCCCAGCCAAGTACTACTTCTTTAGGTACGCTTAAGTTTTCCTTTTTCAGTTCAATTCCAGCAAACAGACAGACAGACAGACAGACAGACACACACACACACACACACACACACACACCCCTCATTTAGCAGGGAAAAGTTGTAAGAAAAATTGAAATTCTGAGAGAACTTTTACTTGCAAAAAGGAGAAGGGAGAAGAGGAATGAAAACACACACAACTTTTGGGAGATTATAGTAGATGCCAAATAATAAAGAAGCAATTCTGTGAGCAAATTCCACTGGGTGCTTTTATCGGACAGCATTTGGTGTTTCACAGATAACTCCAAAACTTAGTGCCTTAAAACAACAACCATTATTTTAATTTCAGGTCATCAATTTGGTCTGGACTCAGCTGACAATCTTCTGAACTAGGCCAAGTTGCTAGAGCTTGCATGAGTGTCTGAGACCAGCTAAGAGCTGGCTGTAAGTTAGGGCATCTTGGTTCTCATTCAAATGGTCTCTTACCATCCAGCAGGATAGCTCAGACTCGTTCTCATGGCATGGCAGGCTTCCAAAGGCAATAGTGAAAATAAGGTCTCTTGGGGTGTCGGCTTAAACTGACTCATCATTTCTGCTGCTTTCTATTGTGTAAAGCAGGTAATAAGGACTGATTCAAGGAATGGATATATAGACGACTACTCTTCAATGATGGATAAGTTGTAAAGTAAACTTGCAAAGGGGTACATCTTCAGGAATGGAAATAACTTGTTGTCATTTTGCAATTTACCAGAAGCCTAATGTTGGATGTTGGTAGATTTGTAGAGAACTTCCAACCTGAAGGTAACCAGAAGACATATTCGTGGCAGAAAGGAAGTTTGTTCTTTCACAGACCAACAGCTAGCATAATGTTCTTAACTTAGAGCTGGAACATGGAAGAAAAAATTGAAAAGGAAAAGAAAGAAGTTGACATGAATTATTTCTTTAAAGAAAGGAAACTGGGAGCAAGCTTTATTTCTATATGTCTCTTACTGCTTTTTTGTTGCTTTGTTGCACCTGGCTTTCAGAACCTCCAGAACAACATTGAATAGAAGTGCTGGCAGCAGATATCCTTTCTTATTCTTGATAATAGAAAGAAGCATTTAGTCCTTTCACGATTAAGTGTAATGTTGATTGTAGGTATTTTATAGATGCACTTTAATAGGTTAGAAGTTCCTTCTACTGTTATTTTTTTGAGAATGTTTTCATGAATAGGTATTTCATTTTTTCAGTGTTTATTCTACATTAAGAGTTTCCCCTTCAAACTCCCAATGTGCTGAATGGCATTGGTCAAGTTTATAAACTCATCCAACCTTGCATTTCTGAAATAAACCACTCTGTGTTGCAATGTATCATCTTTTTACATATTATTGAATTTGATTTGCTGATATTTTCTTGAGAGTTTCTGCATTTAATCTCATGAGGGACATTTGTCTGCAGTTTTCCTGCAATGTCTGGTTTTGGTACCAATTTTAATAAAAATTAATTGAGAAGTGTACATGCCTCCTCTACTTTCTAGGATAATTTGTAAAATATTGACATTATTTTTCATTAAATATTTAATATAGCTCACCAGTGAAGTAAGGGGAGGTTTTTAATTAAGTTTAAATAGCTAGAGGTTTTTTATTTCTTCTTAAGTCAGTTCTATAATTTGTTTAGTTCAAGGAATATGGTTATTTTTTAATCTAAGCTCACAAATTATTTGGTATATACTTGTTTTAATAACACTTTGTTACAATTTCCATTTCTATGGGTTCTGCAATAATATTCCCTTTTTATTCTTAATATTGGTAATTCATATCTTCTCTCTCTCTTTCATTAATGTAGCTAGAAGCTTATGAATTTTATTAAGCTTTCCAAAAAACCAGATTTTTGGTTTCATTAACTTTTTTCTATTTTATTTCATTGTCTATTTTATTGACTTCTACTATTATTTCCTTCCTTCTCCTGAGTTAATTTATACTACTTTTTCTAATTTCTTAATGTGGAAGTTATAAGGACCATTAATTTTAGGTATTTATTATTTCCTAATGTAAACCTTTAATATGGTCTGAATAATTTAGGATAAAGTATACATTTTAGTTTATTTTATTCTAAGTTATAAGGACCAATAAATTATACATTTCCCTATACATTGTTTTAGCTTGAATCTTCAAATTTGAATGTGCAGTGATTTCATCTTAATTTAGTTCAAAATATTTTCTAATATCTTTTGGGATTTCTTTTTTGACCCATGCGTTACTTGGAATTGCAGTGTTTATCATCAAATATCTGAGAGTTTAAAAATGTTTTATTATTGATTTTTACTTTAATTTTATTGTTGTAAATGAACATATTCTATATGATGAGAGTTCTTTTAAATTTATTGAAACTTGTTATATCACCTAACATGGTTTCTAAGTATTCTATGGGCTCTTGATAATTGAGTATGTATTCTGCTGATATTGGAAGGAATGGTTTATAAATGATAGGTTAAATTAGTTGACAATGTTATTCATGCCTACTAAATTTTTGCTGATCTTATGTCTGTTTATACTATGAATTATTCAGAGAGGACTTTTTACTTTTTCATGTATTTTGAACCTCTATTATTAGGCAAATGCACAAAAGAATTTTTTATATTTCTTTATCGTTATAAAATACCCTTATATATCCCTTGTAATATTTCTTGTTCTAAAATTTATTTTGTAAGATATTAATATAGTCATTCCAACTTTCTTTAGATTATTGTTAGCATGGTAAATATTTTTCACTCATTTTGCATTTTTTCATAAAGTGTGCTTTTTCTAGACAGAGTGCAGTTATGACTTGCTTTAAAAATAATCCAGTCTGATAATCTCTGCCTTTCATCTGGAGTGTTTAGACCATTTACATTTAATATAATTATTAATAGGGTTAAATTTAAATCTATCAGCTTGCTATTTCTTTTTTATTTGTCCTGCTATTCTTTATTTCTTTCTCAGTTTCTGCCTTCTATTTGAGAATTATACATTTTTTAGTAATTATGTCACTTCTACTCTTGGATTCTAAGCTGATTTTTGTTTGTTTGTTTGTTTAATTTCTAAGTACTTGTTTTGGAGTTTAGAATATTCATTAACTTCTCACATTTTGCCTTCAAATAATACTATACCACTTAACGTATAGGTAAGGTAACTACTTGCATGTAAGGTAAAATCTTTGAAACAGTATACTTCTGTTTCCTCTCATGAGCTTTGTTTTATGTTTGTCATACATTTTACTTTCCATATGTTATTAGCACCATAAATACTGCCATTATTTTTGTATTTGACATTAATTATGAATGAAATAACTTTAGGAAATATTTAAAATTCTTTAATATTGGATCACACATTTATCATTTCTCTGTTTTTATTGTTGGGTGTAGACCCCAGTTTCCACCAGTTATCATTCTTCCTTTTACCTGAAAAACTGCCTTCAACATTATTTATAGAGTAGGTCTGCTGGCAACAAAATTTCATAGCTTCTCTTTGCCTAATTTTGCTTGTATTTTATATTACTTGAAGAATGAAAGTTTGTTTTGTTTCTTTTGTTCTTAAGCAGTTTAAAGATCTTCTGGATTGCACAGTTTAATTCAAGATGTCTATTGTTCCTTTTTAGATGATGTCGTTGTTTTCTTATGATAGCTTTTCTCTTTATCATTTGTTTTAAGTGATTTGATTATTACATACATAGATGTAGCTTTATTTTTTGCAAGTGTGTATCTTCTGTGTGGTTTATTGAGCTTTTTAGAACTGTGAGTTTATGGTTTTTTAAAACCATACTTGGAAATTCCTCAGCCACTCTTTTTTCAAATAAATTTTCTCTCTTTTTCATCTGTTTCACTTTCCAAGGTTACCATTACATGGATATTGAATGACTTGACATTGTCTCACAAGTTATTGGGGCTGTGTTAATTTTACTTCAGTGTTTTAGTTTTTGATTTAGTTTAAGTAGTTTCTATTGCTATGTGTTCATGTTCACTAATTTTCTTCTAAATATATAATCTGCTGTTAGTTTACTTCATTTACATTTTTATTTCAGATATTCTATTTTAAAAGTCTTTATATACCTAATCCCTTATCTCTATTATTTCTGAGTCTATTATGACTGGTTGTTCTGCTGAACATGAGTCATATCTTTCTATTGCTTTTTTAATTCCTTACATGTCTAGATGCTTTATATTGTATTCTAAACTTTTTAAAATTTCGACTAATAAGAATATCGACCTTGTTGTCTTCTTTTAAAGAGAATTGCATTTTGTTTTAGCAGTCATTTTATTTAGTTGCAGATCATTTTAATCTTTTCAGGTAATGTTTTTAAACTTATTTAAGGATAATCTAGGCTAGTTTAGGATTCTTACCTATGCATGCTATTTATAGAATGTCTACTTAATTTCTCAGGTGTTAAAAAAGACTCTTCACTATTGCTATTTGTATATGAATGTCTTCTGGTCTGGGAATTATTCACTTTCATTTGGAGTGTTTAGATCATTTACATTTAATATAATTATTAAATGTAAGTCTTTCCTCCTATTGAGTAAGTTGTACACTGTATATGTATAGCTTACTATTCAGCCGAAGACTTCAAGGGGCCCCTAAGAAAAGTTCTTGATCTCTTCAATGGATTTCTCCTTCCTTTGCAATATTCTTCATCTCAAATTCCTGTTGCCTCAGGCTCCTTAAACTCCCATCATTGACTCTTCAAATAAATGCTATATCCATGTTCTGTTTGAGATCTCTGTCTTTACAACATGATAAAAAGTGTCTCTACGAAGGGAGCCAGGGGAAGCATAAGGCATTCCTTATTTGTTTACTTTGTCTCAGGATTATAGTACTATATCTCCTGTTGTCTCAATGTCTGCACACTATTATTTTTTATACTTCTTCCAGTTTCCTAGCTGTATGTGGCAGGGAGATAACTCGAGGCCTAATTACACTAACATAATCAGGGGTTTATTTTAATAAGATTTTCAATGAAACTTTTTAGGAATTTGGCAAATTTTTTCTTTGCATTTAGTAAAAACTATATAAAAATTATATATTAAAATATATTCCTGACACAATATATTAAAATATATTTCTGACACAATGCTGCTCACAGTGAAATGATCCATATAGAGTTGATATATCATTTTAGAAAAGTTGCCAGTCTCTGAAATTATGTATAGAATTCTTCTCTTCTGTTTTTGGACTTTCTTTGAATCCATTACTTTGCTGGTTGTGACATAATCCTATTGCTCTTGAGAGAATTTTTACTAATGTACTATAGTACTCTACTAGATATGATAATCCTTTTGTAATATGATTTTTTTCCTTTCCCAATTATGTCCATTCTGTCAAATTTAAATGTTCTCCTCTTATCATTTCTTATAACTTTATTTAACATTCCTGCCTCCTCCAAACTTTACACCTCTTCTTTGACTTGTGCGGCATGACACTCTCCTGATGTTTTTTGATCATTTCTCAGCATTTTTTTTGTGACCCTATTATCATTCTGAACTTCAAATTTTTACTTAGAGCTCAGTCCTAGGTGTTTTTTCTCCTGTATCTATGTTCGTTCCATAGGTGATCTCAGTCATTGACATGCAAATAAATAACATTTATAAGCCTATGTTTCCCAAATAAATATCCTAAGACCTCTCTTTTGAGCTTCAAATTCTTGTATGTAATTATTTTGGAAATCACTACTTGAATTGCTACATTTAAAAATAAATATCCGCCAAATTTCACCACTGATATTACTTTACAATTTTGCTCTTTATCCAGTTGCCCAAGCCACAAACAGAGGGATTATGCTTCACACTGCCTCTTTCTTTTCATTTTCCTCAGCCATAAGCCAGTTCTGCTGATTTACTTCCAAACCCTGTCTAGATTTTGTATACTCCTCTTTATCCCTACTTCTACCCCTCTTCCTGTCTTATCTCACTTTCAACCCACCCAACACCTTTAACCAGTTCTCCAATCACTGATCATACTAGCCTATTTTTTAAAATATAAATTCAAGTAAAATGTACATATATTTTTAAAATATAAAATATAGACATAAATTATTACCTTGCTTAAAAACCTTTAATAATTGTACTGGAGCTATAAAATAACATTTATGACACGTTTTTTGCACTAAATTTAGCCACTCAGGACTATTTTCAATTCAGAAACTTTGTGGATGCTTTGCACTTCTTTTCATATTGTTAATTTCTATTTATCCTCCATGTTTCAGATTGAGACTTTCTGAGATATCATCTGTATTAGTTAGGGTTTTCCAGAGGAAGAGAACCAAGAGGCTGTATATGTCTATCTATATCTACAGCTATATCTATATCTATAGGCAATGATTTGAATGATGGTGTCCCCTCCAAAATTTATGTTGAAAGTTAATCTCCAATGCAACAGTATAAAAGATAGGGACTTTTTGATGTAGATCATAAGGACTTTGCCCTCCTGGATGGGATTTGTGCCTTATAAAAGGGCTAAAGGGGAATAGGTATGTCATTTTTGGCCTTCAACCTTCCACCATGTAATGTCACAGTGTTTGTCTCCTTTGAAAAATGCAGCATTCAATATGCCATTTCGGAAGTGGAAACCAGACACTGCCAGCACCTTGACATTGAACTTCTGGCCTCTAAAGCTGTGAGAAATAAACTTTTATTATTTACAGATTATCCAGTGTCAGGTATTTTGTTATAGCAGCATGAACGTACTAAGACGTTACACACACACACATTTTAGGGAATTGGCTCATGCACTTGTGGAACCTGACAAGTCTCAAGATCTGCTGTCAGCAAGCTGGAAACCCAGGAAAACTAATAGTGTCATTCCAGTCAGAATGTCCTTAAGCATGAGATGGCATAGGAAAGGATAATGTTTTCAGCTTGTGTCCAAAAGTTGGGGTTGGGGGGTTGGGGGGGAAAAAAGGTCTCAGCTTAAATGCAGATAAGCAGTAGGATTTTTCTCTTACTTAGACTTTTGGCCTTCAGTTGATTGGACAATGCCCACCCCCATTAGGGAGGGCAATCAGCTTTATCTATTCAGTTATTCAAACGTTAATCTCATACCTTAGCACCCTCACAGGCACACCAATGATTGACCAAATATAGTCATGTACCACATAACTACATTTTGACCAGTGAGGGACTGCATATATGATGGCAGTGGTTCCATAAGATTATAATGAAGCTGAAAAATTCCTATTGTCTAATGATATTGTAGCTGCCATAACATCGTAGCCCAACCTATTACCTTTTTCATGTTTAGATGTTTTCAATACTCAAATTATTACCATTATGCTACAACTGCCTACTGTATTTAGTACAGTAACATGCTGTACAGGAGTAGAGCCTAGGAGCAATAGTCTTTACAATGTAGTCCAGGTGTGTAGTAAGTTATACCATACAGATTTGTGTATGTGTGCTCTATGATTATTGCACAGGAATGAAATTGCCTAATGATACATTTCTTAGAACATATTCCTATCATTAAGTGACACACAATTGTATCTGGGCACTCTGTGACCCAGTCAAGTTGACACATAAAATTTACCATCACACTATATATGAGCAACAAATCTAAATAAGTTCTACTGTATTGATGGGTTTTGTTGTGTCCCCACCCAAATCTCATCTTAAATTGTAGTTCCCATAATCTCCACATGTCATGGAAGGGATCTGGTGGGATGTAATTGAATCATGGGGGCTAGATATCCCTCTAGCCTCCATGCTATTCTCATGATAGTAAGTTCTCATGGGATCTGATGGTGTTATAAGTAACTTCCTCCTTCATTTGGTTCTTATTCTTCCTGCCACCATGTGAAGAAGAACATGTTTGCCTCCCCTTCTGCCATGATTGCATGCTTCCTGAGGTCTCCCAAGACATGTTGAACTGTGAGTCAATTAAACCTCTTGCCTTTATAAATTACCCGGTTTTGGGTATATCTTCATAGCAGCATGAGGATGGACTAATACTGTAAATTGGTACCACAGAAAGGAGATGCTGCTATAAAGAGATCCTAAAATATGGAAGTGACTTAGAAATTGGGTAACAGGCAGAGGTTTGAATAGTTAGGGGAGCTCAAAAGAAGACAGGAAGATGTGGGAAAGTTTGGAACTTCCTAGATACTTGTTAAATGGCTTTGACAAAAATGTTGATAGTGATATGGACAATGAAGCTCAGGCTGAGGTGGTCTCAGATGGAGATGAGGAACTTGCAGGGAACTGGAATAAGGGTGATTCTTGCTATGCTTTAGTAAAGAGGCTGATGGCATTTTGCCTCTTCCCCAAAGATCTGTGAAATTTTGAATTTGAGAGACATGATTTAGAGTATCTGGCAGAAGAAATTTCTAATCGGCAAAGTGTTCAAGAGGAAGCTGATCATAAAAGTTTGGAAAATTTGCATCCTGATGATGTGATAGAAAAGAAAAACGCATTTTCTAGGAAAGAATTCAAGCCAGCTGCAGAAATTTGTGTAAGTAATGAGGAGGCAAACACTAATTGCCAAGATAATGGGGAAAATGCTTTCAGGGAAAGTCAGAAACCTTTGCAGCAGCCCCTCCCATCACAGGCCAAAGGCCTAGGGGGAAAAATGGTTTCATGGGCCAGGCCCTGGGTTCCCCTGCTCTGTGCAGCCTCGGGACTTGGTGCCTTATGTTCTAGCGGCTCTAACCATGGCTAAAAAGGGCCAACGTACAGCTTAGGCTGTTGCTTTAGAGGGTGCATGGCCCAAACCTTGGCAGCTTCCATGTGGTGGTGGGTCTGTGGGTACACAGAAGTCAAGAATTGATATTTGGGAATCTCTGCCTAGATTTCAGAGAATGTACGGAAATGCCTGAATGTTCAGGCAGAAGTCTGCTGCGGGGGCAGAACCCTCATGGAGAACCTCTCCTGGGGCAGTATGGAAGGGAAATATGGAACTGGAGCCCCCACGCTGAGTCCCCACTGGGGCAATGCCTCATGGAGCTGTGAGAAGAGGGCCACCTCCACACTCCAGAATGGTAGATCCACTGACAGCTTGCATCATGAACCTGAAAAAGCTGCAGGCATGCAATGCTATCCCATAAAAGCAGTTGAGTGGGGGCTGTACCCTGCAAAGCCACAGGAGTGGAGCTGACTAAGGTCATGGGAGCCAACCTCTTGCATCAGCCTGACCTGGATGTGAGACATGGAGTCAAAGGAGATAATTTTGGAACTTTAAGGTTTAATGACCACCCTATTGAATTTCAGACTCACATGAGGCCCGTGGTCCCTTTGTTTTGTTCAATTTCTTTCATTTGGAGTGGGCATATTTAGCCAATGCTTCTATCCAACACCCCTCCCCCATAGTATCTAAGAAATAACTAATTTGCTTTTGATTTTGCAGGCTCTTAGGTGGAATTGACTTGCTTTGTCTCGGATGAGACCCTGGACTTGGGCCTTTGGGTTAATGCTGGACTGAGTTGAGACTTTGGGGGATTGTTGAAAAGGCATGATTGTGCTTTGAAATATGAGGACATGAGGTTTGGGGGGTACAGGGTGGAATTATGTGATTTGTCTGTGTCCCCACTCAAATATCATCTTGAATTACAGTTCCCATGGTCCCCACATGTCACGGGAGACACCAGTGGGAGGTAATTGAATCATGGGGTTGGTTTCCCTAGGCTATTCTCATGAGTAAGGAAGTTTTCATGAGATCTGATGGTTTTATAAGGGACTTCCCTCTTCACTCAGTTCTCATACTTCTCCTTTCTGATGAAATGTGAAGAAGGCCATATTTGCTTCCCCTTCTCCCATGCTTATAAGTTCCCTGAGGCCTCCCCAGCCATGCTGAACTGTCAGTCAGTTACACCTCTTTCCTTTATAAATTACCCAGCTTCAAGTATGTCTTCATAGCAATGTGAGAATGAACTAACACTTATGTCATATTAGTTTTCTCTATTGCACATATCATCACTTTGTTGGTTTATATATTCATTTACTTATGGATTTGTTTAATGTATGTCTACAAGCTCTATGTACCATGAGCCTATGTAGTATAAGCTATATGAGGGCAAAGCTCCTGATTGTTTTGTTAATCACTACACATTTAATGCCTAATATAGCACTTAATTATCTCTAAAATTATAACTCTAAACAGTGTTTCAATCATTTAATATAGATGCTCACATTTAATGTAAACGTAGCATTTAATTATGCTACCTGCTCTCACATGTTACACTAGAATAGTAACCTCTAGTTGGTATTTTTGATAAACTCTGTGTCAGTATCTGAATTCATGGAGTTGAGTTTTTGTTTTTTCAATTTAATTACTTGTTCTTTTCTATAGTTGCAGTAAATTTTAAAAGCCTTAAATGAAGTCTATAAATGCATTATAAACACTATAAAATTTGTATAAGTTATTGCCATTCATTAAGGAATAAAGAATGATTCTTTAGGAGAATAAAAAAGATTTATATGTGGAGTGTTCAAAATAGTTGAAGAACATGTTATACAGTTAAAATTTTTAGATGCTCAGGAGAAGAGCATCAAAGGAACTCTAGGACTTTATTATTCTTATAAAGTTATAACCATGCAGTATGGTCCCATTGCTACCAAAACATTGGATTTAATTGTGGGGCTGCAACTTTTGCTCTGTCCCATCCAGTCAACACTGTGGGAATGGCATTCAGTCCTCTTTATTGCTGACTGCACATCTCCATCGTATGGACATGCTGTGGCCAACAGGGCCAATCAGAATTTAAAGGGCTGATCCATGCAGTGTCAGTAGCTCTTCAAAAGGACTAAATCAGGAAGTTTGTATGATGCACATATGTGTAAAACTTCTTGAAAAAATAATTTTTGCTTAGTGAAAATTAAAGAGAAATATATGGTCTAAATGACCTTGTTTTTTTCATTTCAAAGGTACTTATGGACCTTGGCTCATGTCATCCTAGTGAATGTGACCTGATCACATGCATAGTCAATTTTTTACAAAAATGTTTTGAATCTTTCAAACTTCATATTGATAACTGAAACTGAACAGAGAAACATTAGCATCTGGTTTTGATGAATGTGGTTTTCTTGTACTTTAAAGAAAAAGCATTCAGGAAAGGACTGGAAATTCCTGCTCAAAATATCAAAGTCCAATACAGTTTTTCAATACCTGATCTTATATGTTAAACAGTGACTTTATTCTACTAGCTCCACATACTTTTTAGATTATAGCATTATGCCTCATTTTAAAATATATTTAGGTTTTTTGTTCTATGGTTTTATGGGGTTTTGGGAGTATACTTGGTTTTTTTGTCACATATACAAAAATTATTGCTCAGCAAAAAATTAGATACTCTCATTTCAAATGAGATCAATTGGTTTTCTAACCACAGGGAGATACCTGCTACCAAAATCAAAATGATTTCTACTGTTTCTTATTAAACTGTCAGAAAGACATCATGCTTCAGCACAACATATGGAGAGATTTACCAGAAGATTTGTAACATCCTCTGCTGGCTATAATTTTCTAATAACATTAACCGTGTCTATTCTTTTATTGTATATTCCAGAGTTTACCTAGCTCAGGGCCTTGCAAATTGCAGATCCTCAAATCAAATCAAAAAAAATTAACACATGATCCTTGAAATACCTGAATTTTAGAAATTTAATTATAAACATATTGAATAATTATTTTAATAAAATAATTGCTTTGATTTCTAAGGGCTTAGATTTAATTCTATGTTCCTCCAAGTCTTTGATTTTCTTCCTTTCCTCTGTTATCCTGCTTATAATCAACACTATTGGAGACGAAAAGGGGGAACGAGAATAAAAGTAAATGTCTAATCTTTTATGTATTACTTTTTCTGACATAGTCTGGCAAAAAGCTGTTTTTAGAAAGCAATTACAGGCAGTGACTAAAATGAGTCTTGGGGATTATCAATAGAAATCATTTATCAGTGTTGTCCCTGTCCTACATCAAAAGAGATAATCAAGAGAGCATTTACCAGTGACTGCGTGTGTTGGCTGTGCTAAGAAAATTACTGTATTCAGAATGAAGGAAAAGTAAAATCATTTGTACAAGCAAATATCAACTTGTTTTATGACTGTAGAATCTATCTTTCTATTTTTCTAATGAAAACCTTGGGATAATTTAAATCTATGTACAATATTATGGTTCCAATGTTGAGTGCTGTAATAAAATGACCTTTTCTCTGTACTTCCACTAATTGGCTTTTAAGAAGCTTTTGATGTGGTTGAAAAGGTCAAAGATCAATGAGTGGCTTGTTAGTCTAAATCATTTATTTTATCAGGAAAAAAATACAAGCTATTGAAAAAAATAGAATTTTAAAAGCAATACACAGTCTACTTGTCTTTGGCAAGCTCTACAATTTTTCTTTGGCTCCTCCAAGCGTGAGATGGTCTAAGCAGGGGATTATCAAGCAGACTGAAGAAATATAACAAAGTGTTGTGCTGCAGTAAATATTTGTAAAGCAAATCTTTGGAAAAATCCATGATATATTTTACCACCACTAATTTAAGAGATTCCAGATATTTCTTAAATTATATGGTATCAAATTGCCCGAAGAAACATGGGTCACACTATCATTAGACAATTACTATTATATATTTTAAGAAACGGATCCAATTTTGTCCTGAGAGAAAAGGTGGCAAGAGAGTAACATAGCAGATTACTGACATAAAATTTTAATCTTAATTTTTAAAATAGTCAATTCAAAATATAAAATGTTGATCTATTGAGGAAATAACCAATATGATCTGACCTCTTAGGATACCATGCTTAAATTTTTATGAAAATGAAAGACATTACTTGTGTTATTCCTAAGAACCAACTCATATGTAAACAATACATGTAAACAACTGATTAAACTCACTGAACTCTGTACTCATTATGTTTAGAAAATAGAGATAGGGAGTGTTCTGTGTGCATAGCAGATTGTGCTTAAATTAAGCAATTATTAAGGAGTTTCAGGACATGGAGGGGGAAACTAGTGACTGATTAGGAATAATTTTTGACCTAAAGCAAGACATTGGGTCATTAACCCTTAATGATCATTTATCCAAAAGAAATGTTCTAGGCCAAGGCTCTTAATTCTCTAAAATAACACACAGAGACCAAAAGATACATTTGACAGCAGGTGTTTTAATGATCACAGCTAACTAAGAGTCATTTGCCTGATCATGTTGAGTTTAATATTCTAGATTATTGCACAAAAAGAATAGGCAAAAGTGCCATGCTGTCACTGCCATGGCAATACTCCAGTTAGGTAAAATTTTATTTTGTTCCCTATTTATTCCATTTATTTAGTGAGTTCTCTTGTTTATTCACTTATTCAATAAATATAGTTGAATATCTATGCAATGACCAAGATGTTGGATGCTGGGAAAAAATGGCACTCTGAAGGTATTTACAGTATAGCTGGGGAGAGACATGTAAAAAGGAATTACATGCACTGTTTTGATAGAGGATTTAAAATCTTCTTTGACAGTAAATAGGACAGGTAACCCAGTGTTGGGGGAAATTAGCAGTAAGGGAGGACATGAAGTCTAAAATTAAACTGATATGATAATTAAGAGTTAACCATGGAAATTTATTTCTAGTTAGGAGGAAAGCTACTACAGAGAAAGAAAGAGAGAGAAAGAGAGAGAGAGAGAGAGAGAGAGAAGGCCAAAAGAGGCCCCAAATGAGAAATATTTAACCTATAGGATTTTAGCTTTATAATCAAGCTATTTTAATTTTTTAGATTTGTTCTGTGGTGTGATAAACAAATCATTCATATCCCAAAGTTTTTAAATACCCACAATAGCTATGAACTTTAAATAGATCTAACAATTCCATGGTATTTAATCCAAAATATATTTGGGGAAAGTCCTTGCAGACCTTGACACTTTGCATTGTGGCCAGCCTTCCCCAAACTTGTTGCCTCTGGCCTCTGCTTGGAAAATCTAGTATTTTTAAAGATCATAGACAGACTAGGAAGCCTTTGCTTAATAAGTGCAATAGTCATTAATTTAGCAAAAGTTGTGGGTATTTTACTTTAGTTTATATCAGGAAATCTGATTTAAGAATTTCAGTAAGACAATTCTTTTCCAACTGATTATTTAGCTTCTCTACCCACATTAGAAGTTGCCTTGTATTTCCTTTATAACCAGTTTCTTTAGGAAACAGTGGGAAAAGAAATCAGAGATGGAAAGGGTATTCCAATGTGGATAATATCACTAAAGTTGACTAGATTAAATTTTCAGAGGCCTGGGACCACACAGCCTATGCTTTCGAGAAAATAATTATCACTGTGAGGCAGATACAGTTGCCATTTATGATTGCCTGAATGGAAAAATGAAGAAATGTGTAAAGAGCTAAAGTCCTTACTATACTCTTCTTAAAATTTTAGACCAATGAAAACTTGCTTCAATCTATCTTTTCTATTTCCTCCTTAAGCAAAGATTTAAAAAAAAATGCGTGAGTAACTGCACAAGACAATGTTCAACTAATATACAGGCCACAGAAGTGTATTCATTACGATATCAATTATGTTCCTACATCCACACATCTAAAGAAAAGCTAACAAAGGACCTACAGGTAATTTGATATCACCTTAGAAATACTTCTCAATATATCCATGTGTTTCCACAATGAAAATGTATTCTTTTGAGAATAACTAATTGATTAATTAACACACTTCTCTCTTGAGTTGTTTCCTTATCAAATTCTTACTACACTGCTTATCTTTTTCTGTGGGATGCTGATTCACATTCTCATAATGAATACTGAGAAAAATTTTAATAAATTCTGATAGTCTAGTAAGTTTTCTTTTAGAAAAAGTAATTCTATTGCTAAAAACAGTTATTCTGAATTTCTGTAATTCCCCTGGTAACAGCTTAATCTAGAATACATACTTTGCAGCATTTTTTTCTTTGAATAGAAACCTTTGTCAAATGAAGTCTATAATGAGCCTCAATGTATACAACAGCTAACAGTACAGTCATGTTGTCCCAGGGACAGAGGTTTCTCTCCTGGCCTCTCCTTCACCTTCAGTTCAGCTCCACTTCCTACTGAGGCTCTCTGAAACAAGGGTTGAAAACCTCTGATTTTGAATAAGCTATAATTTGTTCATGAATTTTTTGAGTTTAGAAACTTTAATCTGAATGAATTATCCGATCTAAAGAGTTTGTTTTTAATTTCAAATTTTGAATATTCTCAGAATTATGGTTTTGATTGCTCTTTCTGGTTCCCTGTAAAAAAAAAAAAAAAGTTATTCAACAAATCTTCTGCAATAGGAAAGCATTGCAATGGAAAGCAACAAACTTGTTTACTACTAGCTGAGATTCAAAGAATACTTTTTCAAATACTTCCAGAGAGTATTACATGTGTTTATAGCTCTTGTGTGTGCCTCTGGATTCAAACTCCTAAAACATGTGAGCTCCACAAAAGAACCAAGAATAAGAATTTAGTTTAGTCAGCTTCCCTCTTGACTACCTTTGCTTTTGCTTCTACCCTATCTGCCTTTCCAGAATTGAGTAAGAAGACATATTAGTGAGTCATTTCTGAAACAGGGTAGGCAATCATACACTTGAAGAATATCATGTGATCTTACCTTTCAAAATCCAAAGGAAGAGAATTTGACTTAAGATGATTTTGCTGTCATGGGTAAAGACAGAACATCTAAGTGATTGAGCTATGTTTTCAGCAAGATGCTGACCTGAGCTCTGGGGTTTTTTAGGGGCAAGAAATGATCTTTATAAAAATCTGTAGTTCTAGTACAGAATATAATAAAAGAAGTATTTTTTGAATCAATGAATGGATAAATGTGCACAAAGTAAATAGTATGGTCTATTGATCTTTTAATAAGGCCATATTATTAAATTGACCTTTAAATTTCCATCTCCATCTCTATAACCTGCTTTTTTGACGAAGGTCAAGGAATCCATAGCTCCAGTATGGTTTGAAAATGCCAATCCCCTGAATTTGAGATGACAAGTCATTTTTGCCTATGCCTAAAGTGAATACCTATATATTTATTATAAATTACCAAAAAATTGAAGACTTTCCTGCACTCTGTTGCAATCACTCAGACTAAATGAATTGCAATAGTTACAGAACCTAAATCATAATGAGACCTTAACACAAAATTATGCTTTCTAGAATAGAAATAATGTCAGAATAAAGGTTGATATTATATATTTCAGGAATTTAAAAAGAAACACTATCTGTGGAGAAAACCAAGAGAATTCTATTCAATTAAAAACAAACTAAACAAAAGTAAAAGATTTAGAAACCTTTGCCACAAGTAGATTGAGACCCTGCCTAGAGAAAACAATGCTACATAATTTGCCTGGCATCTTTGGCTGTAAATAGTTGTTTAATAGGAAAGTAATTACCATTAATAATTTTTAAAAATATTCTTGTCATTTCCGAAAGAGCTAACTGAGTGACTGAATAACCATTAAATTTGTGCCTAAGTGGAATCAGAGCACCTTTACATGAATGGAGTGCCATTAATTTTGTTTACGGCTGCATCATGTTACACCAGGTAGCATAAGAATTAATACTTATCCCGCCAGGCACGGTGGCTCACGCCTGTAATCCCAGCACTTTGGGAGGCCGAGGTGGGTGGATCACCTGTGGTCGGGAGTTCGAGATCAGACTGACCAACATGGAGAAACCCCATCTCTACTAAAAATACAAAATTAGCGGGGCATGGTGGCACATGCCTGTAATCCCAGCTGCTGGGGAGGCTGAGGCAGAAGAATCACTTAAACCCAGGAGGCGGAGCTTGCAGTGAGCCGAGATCACGCCATTGCACTCCAGCCTGGCAACAAGAGCAAAACTCTGTCTCAAAAAAAAAAAAAAATTAATACTTATCCCAAAGTACCTTTCCATAAAGGAAATAGCAAATGGGGGAAAAATCTAGCTGCCAGAGTCACAGGAAAAATACAGAGGAGACTTGAATCTTTAAGATGTGATATTGTAGCATCTGTTAGCCAATGCAGAATGCCTGAGAACTTCTGTGAAAGTGTATGTTGAGAATATAAATAGTGGAACACTGTAATTCATTACAATTACGTTGTATAAAATAAAAATGAAAAAAATGTTTCATGACTGAAAGCTTAGAATGCTCCTATATCAATTTTAATAAGGAGAAATTCTCTTTCAAGTCCTACCCATAAATCAGAAAAAGGAATTTACACCAGCTTGGCCGTGTATGGTCTAAAATATCATACACAGACCTCCTTTCTGCAAGCAGGCAGCATGCAAATACCAAAGCAGTGTAGTTTGTGGGTGTGCAAATGATCGACAAACTTAGTTTTACATTGAATCACAAACTCCCACACTAGTAGACTGTCACATCAAACAATATGAATATATTTATAATCCTTACTGTCAGAAATTAGAATGTGAGAACCTTAAGTGCTTTAGTACAGTTGCTGGTCATATCTGATAAGTTAGTCATTATAACAAATCAAAGAAAGAAAATCCTTCAGTAGGTTGTAATGACTTTGTGCTCTAATTCTGCAGGCACTGGAAGGTCAAAGGCATACCTCCCTTTACAGCCATATATGGCCTGAGGGCCATTGGGTACTTTTTTTTTTAAGATGAATGTTCTGGTATGAGTATGCTACTAGAATCCAGTGACGTTCTTACTCAGGGTGGTCTGTAAATATTCTAAATCTTTGCTTACTATATAAAATTACAAGAAAGTGTTATCTTGCATCACTCACAAGCACTAGATTCCTTAAGCTATGCACACCCTCCTAAGCAAATCATTCCCTTTTTTAATAAAAATAGGATGATTTACTTTATTTTTTCTTTTTAATTTCTCTGCTTTTAGCTGGGAGCAGTCTTTTTGCTGTATGCATTCTGGTTTGTATAAAAAGCATAAAATGTTACGCTTGTAAGTCAAGTTTATCACAGATGTTGTGCTTTGAAATATATGGAAAGATCAGTTTTCTACATGCAATTTTGTCTGTCTTTCCGACTGTTTCCTTAGTTTTCTCTTTGGCTTCATGCTGTGTGTGCCTCGTTCTGAAAAGGAGATTTCCTTTACTTTACCTACTTTCTGATCTTTCATCTAAACCACCATGAGTGCATGAGCAGAATCCCAGATGAAGATGAAAAGACACTTAATATACATCCCAGTTTATTCAGGAAAAAGGACAGTAGAGCTTGGGGAGAAATTGATCCATTTTAAAGTAAACGTGTGTATAAGTGAAAACTGAAATTTTGTCAGAGCTATATTATTGATAATGGTAGGGTTTTTTTTTCATGTTTGTGGTCTAATTAATTGTATTATTTTTTAACTTAATGATGAGATGTAAACCACAATGTTGAATTAATGCTGACACATGTCCCAGCTGTATCATACTGTAAATGTGTGTGACCATCATTGAAATTTCCCTCTCAAATTAATATTATCTGGAGACCAAATATTGAGAACCAGACCAATAGCTGTAAACTCTTTCAACTTATAAAGAATTAAAATGATTTTCCTGCCTATGGCTTTAATTTTGGGAAGCAAAGTTGTACATTTTGCTCTAACACATGTAATGTTGTTTTGCCAAATCAGACATCTTTCTTCATGGGATAAAATTATAAAGGCATTGCAAAGTAGTTCTCTTGAAACCTTCTAAAACAGATTATGTTCTTCAAAAACTTGATTTTTGACTTTGCATGTTTTAGCACTGCATTCCATTAAACCTGTGTTTGAAGTTACTAGGATTTGCTAAAATATTTGATAATGCCTAAGCAGATAAGAGATTATACGCTTTATGTATATAGTGGAAGGATTTGTTCCACCTTGGATACAGGGTATTAATTGGCCACCTACAGTGAGCAGTGTTTAATATTTTGCCCCTACCCCCCTTGCCTCACTCCTTTCTTACTGCTTTTCAGGCAGAAGATCATGTAAGTATTCACTGAACTAAATTTGCTAACTTTCTGGAACACATTTAAACAATGTGTGCTACTTGTGTCATATTACATTAACATCACTTCTAATGACAAGTTGTGTATATCTGTAATAAATAGCCCCTCAGGGATCAGATCAAGATTAAGGGAGGGAAAGTACACTGTTGCAGTTAAGTAATTTACAATATCTCAGTAAATGCTTGCAAAGAAATGTTTGCATCAGTGGAGCTGGTTAACAGCACTTGTGGACACAGGATTGCAGAATGTTAAACTTTCCAGTGGAAAGTTATAATCATTTGGGTCCAATTTTTAAAAAGTAACCTTTCAACTCTATAGTGTTTGGTACTATGTTGTCCACCATATCATATAATGTTTATGACAAAGCATCGCCAGTTTTAAACAGACTAGCATGGGCACAGGGAAATGGTGGAGGTTAAGAAGGAGGGAGATACTGGGCGGGAATCCTTTTAGCAGTGGTCATGAAGTTGAGAATACCCTATTTATACTGAAAAACCTTCCCTGACATGCTCATTTCAAATCAAAGCATTTTTAACTGATCAGTATAACATGCAGAAGAAAATATACAATAATTTTGGGTAGGATACAGTCAAGTTAAGCAATTGGGTCTGATTAGCCAGGACACACGCAGGGTTGTATTCGCACTCCATGAAAAACTGCCTGGAAGACTAGTCCCTTCACTAATGTGCTATTAAAATAGTCCACAGTGAGCCTTGTCACAAGCTTAGGACCTGCTCAGATTCACCTGCAGACATGGACATTTAGTATCACAGGATTTAAAATTTTATCCTTTCCCCTTTAACTTTGCCCAGTGCTATTCCAGATCTGAATTTAGACAGAGTCACCTCTGGATAATTCCTATTAGAATGACATTCAGTGAATTTTGTATTGAACAGTTTTCATTTACAGATATGGCTAGCAGGGTAGTGATGTTCCAGGTCCCAGAAAGCTCACCTATGTCTAATCTTTCAGGAAAGTTGGGAGGGAAGCGATTTTTGTCAGGCAACTTGGGGCATTAGTCTATATCTATAGAGAGTTGAACAGAGGAAGTAATAAAGAATCTAAATAGCTTCCTGCCTTTGCTGGTTTTCCTTATTGCAAGTTTGTGCTCTCAAACTGAGTTTGTAGTAAACTGAATATCAAACACATCCCTACACAAAAAATCAAAAATTGAATTAAATGTCTTTAAATGGTTATAGCAAGATTGTATGTAACCACTGCCTTGGACATGATAGGAGATATTGAAGTCTTTATTAGCCTCATCTCACACATAGATACAGGGCTTTTCTGGCTCATTTCAATACTTAAGGTGCCCAGGGTTACCTAGGAACATTGTGTGGGCTTTTGAGTGTCTCAAAGGTATCCAAAAGGGAAAGTCAAACATGAGATGTTTCCAGGAGGGCAATCACAAGTCAAGGTGCTGGTTGCTGAGGTGGAGAAGTCCTCATCAAATAATGAGGGAGTGGTGGATGGTTCTTGCTCTTATCAAGATGGTGGGAGCTGACTCGGCTTATGAAAAGGGGTCCCATGACCTTCTCTGCTGAGAGGTTCTAAATTCCTAGTTCCTTGGACCTTTTAATCTTCTGTCACTGTGCCTCCTGACAGGATGCAAGGAATCAGAAAAAGAGTTTGTGAAATCCATCCATATCTCTTCCCCAGTTTTCTTTGACTCAACGGAAAATTTCAGAGGCACAACAAAAACTTTAGCCTTGAGGGACCCTCCGAAGCCTGACATTTGACCTGCTCAGAGGCAGTGACAAGTCTTAATGACTTTAGGCTTTGGGATATCAGTGTTAAAAAAATCAGCAGTCTTTTTCCTTCCTTTTTCTTCCTTTCCTAACCATCCATGATGCAATGAACCACAACCCACAATCTGCTAGAAGGAATTGAGGAAATGGATGGAGAGATTGGATAGAAACCTTTAATCCAGAAAAGATAAGAGTTATGCTCTTAAAAAAACTATGTCCTGGCCAGGTGTGATGGCTCATACCTGTAATCCCAGCACTTTGGGAGGCCAAGGCCAGTGAATCACTTGAGTCTAGGGGTTCAAGATCAGCCTGGGCACATGGTGAAACCTTGTTTCTATTAAAAACATAAAATAATAATAATAATTAACCAGGTGTGGTGGTGCACACCTGTATTCCCAGCTACTGGGGGTGTCAAGGTGGGAGGATCGCTTGAGCCTGGGAGGTCGAGGCTGCAGTGAGCTATGATTGTGCCACTGTACACCAGCATGGGTGGCAGTGTGAGACCCTGTCTTAAGAAAACAGAAACAAAAACAAAAGACTTCACATCATTCTTCGAATTTTCCATAACCCCTTTAGCTTGGATAATTGACAGCTCTTTGGACAAATGAAAGCTTCTCTTTTTTTTTCCAAAGTCTGGTTTTTAAAAACTGAGATTGTTTCCATTAAGGTTTTTGGTGGTTCAAAAGATTTTGAAATCTCTCATGCAGCTCAATGAATATCATGTACCCGAAAGGCAATGATTATTTCTAGAAAATAACCTGGATTTATATCTTTTTAAGGATTTAACTCTCATTGCCCTATATTCTTTATATTATTTTTATAAATATAAAATAAAATTATTCCTATTCCCCATTATTTATGAACTTTATTTTTTAAAAGCAAAGAAATAAAGTTTATGCAAAGTACTAAAGAATGATCTATTTTTTTAATACCTGTTTGGACTAGATTTGGGGAGATCTTTAATAACTTTAAGACATATCATAAAATTATCATTTAAAACAGCACCACCACTTAAAACAGACATGAAAGTATACTTACCTTTTATATCACTCTAATCTTCAAAATAAATTTATACCAAGGGAAGGTTTATGAGTCACAATAGTTTATACAAAAGCAACTAAAAAATGATGAAGTGTGACAATTTTAAAGATGTTGAGGATAATTGTTCCAAAGAATATAAACATCAATTTTATTGCTTTTTTCTAGTTTTTCCAATTAAGATCCAACTGTTATTCTTCCCATTTTATATTTTTTAAATGAGGTACAGAACTATAATGTAAATTATAAAGATTTTTTAATTTAGACCAAGACAGAGTTTCACTCTTGTTGCCCAGGCTGGAGTGCAATGGCGTGATCACAGCTCGCTGCAACCTCTGCCTCCTGGGTTCAAGTGATTCTCCTGCCTCAGCCTCCCAAGTAGTTAGTATTACAGGCATGCGCCACCACACCCAGATAATTTTGCATTTTCAGTAGAGATGGGGTTTCTCATGTTGGTCAGGCTGGTCTCAAACTCTTGACCTCAGTGCTGGAATTACAGCCACCCAAAGTGCTGGAATTACAGGCATGAGCCACCATGCCTGGCATTTGTAAAGCTTTTAAAAATGCTTCTGCTTTTGGCAATACAAACCTCAAAGCTCCAAACCCTGTATTTCTGTGTCGTAGTTTCTAATTCTCACTTTGACTTTATATCAAATCACATTTTCCCAGGGGAATAGGTCATTTCCATAAAGAGAAACTATATTTAGCTAATTCTGTTTTTAAAAGTAAAGTGAGTTTTGTGAATTTTCAGGATTGATTGATTTTTTTTAGCATACCAAATGAGGTTTGACAAATTTCTAATTTTGTAAAAATGCTCTCCAGCAATAAGTGAAGTATTCAATGCAGTAAATAAAGTATTCAATAGTATAAACAAATGACATCTTTTAAGTCTGAAAAAAAATGAATACTTCCTGCAAGAGCTGACCTAATTCACTTCCAGTTAATGATATGGGGAGAATAATGGTGATTGTCTGGACTCTGTTCATCTTCCTAAATCAGTAGGCAGTTCATAAGCTGGGCCTGGTTGCAGAACAAGGCGTTCCACTGGAGTCCAGCCTTATTTCTCACTCTAATGCTTTCTTTTGCCTTGAATAAAGCATTTAACTAACTGCTCTCCTTTCAGTTTTCCTGCTGTGAAAAGAAGATATGATAATAATCTTTTTCTTTCCTACAGTGGTGTTAGGAGCAATATTTAGCCAAAGCTTGAAAAGTATGTTGACAGTAATAAGATAACATTTCATAGCAGATTATTCATGCTCTTATGGCTGAACACCCACTGAAATGTCTCAATAGAGTATACCCTAAGTAATTTTGGTATGTTAGGAAAGGATTCTGGCGATTAAATTATCCTTTTTGGGAGGGAGAGAGAGGGCAAAATCTTTAACTTCTTAGGAGCAAAAGAGAAGGGAAAAAATAATTAACATGTTGATTTTGTAAATATGATATAATAGAGGTACTTTTTTTCCTTATTCAAGACCTCAATGTTGCTAGGTCTCTGTTTTTGGGGAGAACTTAAAGTGGGGTATGAGTATTGAATAATAGACAAGGTATAATTTTTATGAGCTTCTAAGTGATGTATTAGGTTGGTGCAAAAGTAATTGTGGTTTCTGTCATGACTTTTAATAGTCTTACCTAATGGTTTACAAATTGGTATATATTCAGCTCTAAGTACATATGATATTTTGATGTCATTTTATCACTTTAACTGTGGGGCTGCAATCTTCATTGAAACCGGATTTTTCCATGTTCTCCGAGGTTTTCTTCCTTTTTTTCAAGCCTACCCTGTGATGCCAATACAAACAGGGAGTCCCCTTGACCTCAAAGGGAGCTTTGTGCTTAGATTCACTACTTTGGACAGGGAACAAACTGAAAGAAGGGACATGAAGTCCTAAATTCCACCTGATTTAGTTGGCTCAGGGTCTTCAGATATTTCTCTAAAATGCTATGATTTTTCATAATTATTTCATTTGTCATCAAAGCAAAAAAAAGATGGATTTCACAATATATGCCCAATGCACAACACTTTGTGCCACTACAAGAATATTTGCACTTTCTGTGGGATCATGCATGCACCAGTCTTAATCAGCATGTACATTTCAGAAACCTGTTCAACGCTAGTTGTTTTCTCTTTCAAATTTTAATGAAAATAGCCTTAGAGTTGTATCAAGTGCAACCAAAATAAAACAAAATAAATTGCTAACCTACCACAAATTCAAGAATTATGTAGACACCATCTAAGTTACTTTAACGTAAGATATAAATCCAGAGATTTCTCATGCCATCATTTTGTAAATAATTACAGTTCTGCTGAATCTGTTGTATAAAGTTTACATGGGAGGTTCAGTGCACCCTTGCTCTTGTTTAGAACATTCAGAACCACCAGAGAGCTGTTGATATATGGCTGTGCTGTTTCAGTGCCTAAGACATCTACTACATGGGAGCATAATAAACAGGGGCATAAAGACAGGTTTGTGCAAGCAGTTTGGAGTGACCTTTTTGGCAGCTGAAATACATCTTGAGTACATGGTGCTGATGTGGACAGACATGTAAACTTAGTCTTGTTACCACAACTACTAGTTCTACAAATATACTCAGATGCCCAAAATGTACATCACTCTTAGGAAAGTGATTTTAAATGGAGAGTTGTAGTTGAGGAATAGCAATTCTGATAACATCAAAAACCATTAGAAATCTCTGTGATTGAGTTAACCAAAGTGTTGAAAGCATGGAGTTAGGTAGATTTAATCCAAAAGGCTACAAAGTTAAGATCCTCTTGATAGTTTATTTAGATAAAAAGAGATGGCTTGATTTTTTTTTTTAAGCAATAGAAATGTATGAGTCGTTTGCTTCTCAAAGCTAAACAGCAGAAGAATGGCCAAGGCAATGCATTTATGACAATACATTTAAGTATAAGTGCACATATATTTACCTAGTAATTCGAGAAATAAAAAAGGCACTTGTGTACCGAATTTGGACAACTGGACAACACATGAGCTTTAATCCAATATTTAAATATTGCTTAACCAATGAGGTCAGCTTGGTCTGTAGCTCCAACCTGGCTCTCCTGGTTTGCTTGGTGTTTCCAGGGTAGTACTGACAGGGGAAGCCCTCTGATTTAGCAAAATGACTTTGATCCAGCAAAAATGACTTTGCCCTGTGTTTTCCTGTAGCACAGACACACCAGTGGCATCAATTTTAGTCCCCCAATGTGGTTGATGCTTCACAGCACTTGGATTTTCTCCTCGTTGATTCCAAACCTCTTGCTGAATCCACTCCTTGTTTCTTCTGAAATGACTCACACATTTTCAGGAAAAGTTTTTAGCTTATCTTCAGTCATTATTTGATTAAAAAAAAAACTTTTAAGATGGTTGAACAAGCACTATTATTTTTGGCAATTAACAAGAAACCTGAGATTAGTAGAAACTTTAGATGGAAAGCACTTTCACCAGGCATGTAAAAATGAAAATAATTTAGAAATAAGGAACGGAATTGTGTGTGAGGTTGGAATGGAGGGCGTATTTAAATCCTATTTCACTAGTTTTCATGAGATGAGATTTTTCCCTACATTTTCATTCTCTTGTTCCCAAACCCCCACTCCCTGACCATCAGGAAAGTCGGAAAGACTAATCAGATTAATGAGTTTGGGGAAAATTTTGAACTTGTAGAAATGGATCCCCTTTCTCCCTTCTCTTTACCTAGGAGCCAATTTCTTGAAGAAAACACAGCTTCCAGTCTGCTTCTCCACGACTATGTTTACATGACCAGGCCTCCATGTGGGATGACCTTCATGATGGTAGCCTTTCATTGTTGAGTTGTGCCTGCCCCTAATGCTTCAGTTCTGTATTTAAAAACTATTCTTCAAGCTAGACCTTAGCCATAAAAAGTGACTTTCTTTTCTTTTTTTTTTTTTTTGTAACAGCTTTACTGCGATGTGATTTGCATACTAAAATGTGCAATTCATTGGTATTTAGTATATTCACAGAGGTGTACCACTATCACCATAATCAACTTTAAACTCCCTTTACCACCCCCAACCCTATCCTCCCATTGCTCCCTGCCCTAAGCAACAACAGTTCTACTTTCGGTCTCTACAAATTTGTCCATTCTTACTATCTTCTGAAAAAAGTGACATTTTAATCTGTATCTGTCTTCATTCTTGTTTTTTTCTTCATTGGCAAATCTGCTGAGGAAAAGGCATTCTATGAAGAAAGTGTATTTATTTCTGGACCTACTCAAAATCAAATAAAACTGAAACATTATTAAGGCAAATGTGTTTGTTGGTAAATTTTAAACACAATTTTAAATAAATTCTAATGCATATTATGAAGTATTCTTAAAATTGTTTTACTGGTATTCACAACTCTTCCAGTAAGTGGGGTGTGGTCATGTTTTAGTGAGAAAACCATTAATAAGTAAGTTGTAGAAAATGGATTGAAGTGATCGAGCAGAGGAGAGTCTTCCATATAGTGGTCCAGTCAGCAAAAATCTGCATCTGTTTGTCCTTCTGATTACTGTTGTTAGTTATATTAATTGAATAAAGATTATGTCCAGAGCATGTGGAAAATGACTAGTCTTTTTCATGTTTAGACATAGATGTAGGTTCAGAGGAAATGGATGAATTTAACCATTCAAAATAAGGGAACTCTTAAAATAAGCTTGGCAATCTGATATTCTCTTTCCTAATTAGTTTTTCTTTTATACCTGTTTCCAAGGCTATGTTTTCTGTTTACTAAGCAGCGTTTTAAAGCAACACAGTTGAGAATTAAGCTAAAATGTTAGAGACGTAAGAAGCCTGTGTGTGTACACCTGTGTACATATGCGTGTTTATGATGTAAATTACATATACAACATACATACTTATTTATAGATAGATCATTGATAAATAGATACATAGATAGATAGATAGATAAAAAACCAGTCTCTGATTAGGAAACTTCAATATCTAAAACCCCAAATGGTTTTAACAGCATCAGAAATAACTTATTAAAAGCCTTGTAGTTATATAGTGCTCTGTTAAACGGGAAAGAAGCAAAATGGCATCAACTCAGGTTCTGACTTTTATGTAGCTTATTTCCTTAAGCAAGGCCAAAAACCTTTAAGGGAAAAGATCACTCTAAAACATTCCAATAGGCAAAAAGACTGGGAATACAGAGTCCTTTAAGAATTACCACAAGTCCATAGCAATTGGTATGCGGAGTGGCTAAAATAATATAGGAGTTTGTTTTTCTCTCATGTCAACTAAGTCAGTGGGCAGCGGTGAGGAAGGAAGAAGGGTAGGAAGCTCAGGGATGCTTCAGAGACTTCTCTGTATCATTGGAACTCCATGTTCCTCTTCTTTAGTATCCATCCTCAAGGTCATCTTCAATTTGTAGGGTGGTCTCTGTAGCTACCGTCATCACATCTACATTCTAGATAAGAAATACAGAGGAGCAAAAGAGTTGCTGGAACTATTAAAGAACTTCCAGAAACTCCACTTATCAAATTCCTCTTATATGTCCTCATCTTCCCCTATCTGTGAAGGAGGCTAGACAACATCAATATTCATTATTATTGCTTTAACAGAGGTAGAATAGATACTAGAAACCCAATATCTAATATAGCAGTTTCTGCTATGGAAACTGGGGAGATTTACATTTTATGATGTCTTAGCATGATAATAATAAAATTATAACAACAAATACTCCTATTGCCTGTAGTATGTGCTTAGCTCTAAAAGCTTTATATATATTAGAACATTTGTGGAAGATTTCCTTAAATGTCTGAAGAAGCTTTTCCATGATACATGAAAATGTGACAATGACACGTGATTTCTAAAGGCATCCTCTTTGTTCCTGTTTGGGAGTATTATGACCAGAAACTGCCACACAACTTCTAAAATCACAATGAAGACTTGAACTTAGTAATGCAGAATGGACAAATCTTGATGGGCACAGAAGTACAGAAAATGCCAGAACTAATTTAAATGATCATGAGGCATTTGAGAACATAAGCCTTGGCAACTTTTTGAAAAGCTTGGCTTCCCAACTAGTATTTATGAAAATCTCCAAGCTTTTTAATGAAGGTTTGTTCAGTTGTGTCACCATTGACATCATCACAGCCAATTCATTTCTCATTACCAATGGACTAAAACAGAGAATTGTGTAATAGGTCAATTTTTATTAAGTCCATATTCCACAGCCATGTTCAAAGACTCAACAAAGAAAGTTAGACTCAGTCAATGTAAGATTTTCATTGGCAACATGGCTAAAAATCATCACTGAATTTTTTTCCCTTGATTTTCCTTGGCAGCACTGTATCTAACAGTGTGCTGATTGACCATGACACATAAAATTAAATCCATGTCTTCTTTCAGCAGGTTGGTGGATAGAATGAGACACCATTCTATCAAGCATCACTCTCAAAAAACAAAGCAGTATTCATGCCAATTCTTTCGCATGCTAAAGGAATTGATTCAGGGTCTTGGGTAATTCCTCAAAATAACTTTTGCCATTAATTAACGTTAACTAGTAGGAGTGAATTTTAAAAGTCTGTAATGCAGATAATCTAACAGCATTAAATGGAGATGGTTCCCTGGGTGAGACATATGTGGAGACGGAATGACAGCAGAAACCACAGCGGCCATTGTCTGTACAGTAAACCACACTGAGACAGCTTAGAAGGGAAAGAAACTGAAGTATTCTGCCAGATAATTTCAAATTAGAGCAGCAAATAAACCAATAATCTTGGAACACAGAAATCAAAAATAATAATAGGGAACACAGAAATCAGAAAAATTGTTACTGTAGAATCCACAAACACTGCAAAATTGAATGAAAGAGCCATTAGCTGTAATGGCTTTTGCTGATGGTGGTTACAGTTCCAAAACACAAGTTAGCCTTCAGGTGGCCTCTTTTAAAGTAGCAATCTTTTAAAGTCATATTTTGAGTAGAAGTCAGTTGTTCTATCTTCAAAACAGAGGACATTTTGAGATAATATAGAGAATGCATATGTTATATACATGTGTATATTAAAAGAGAGGATGCATATATTGTGTATATATAAACACGATATATGTGTGTATATATTATGTTAATATGTAATGTAATATGTTATAATATATATATTATATATGTATATATATATATAATTTGTATTTGTTCATAAATCAAGATTTCAAACTCTTCAGCCTGGTGTTCCAGACATGACATATTCTTGAATAAACCTACCTATTTAGACTAATCTATTGTATAGTATAATTTTATTTTACTTCCTATTCTTTTATGCATTATTTCCAGAATAAATTCTTTATCCAGTCAGACTAGTCTTCCTCCTGTTATCAACAGGCCACACACACAGCCTGGTCGAAACTTTTCCAACACTATGCCCCTGGCTAGAATGACCTTTTTTCTTTTCATTTGTTCAAACCCCTCTTTATCCTGAAAACTAACTCTCTGGAATAATTTCCCTACTTTAATCATGTTCTGCTGTTACCTCTAAAAGAAACCTACTGTCATCACCACGCATTGGATACTAAATCAAACTGTACTGCATTATTACTTAGCATCAATCCTGCCTTTTCTTCTCTCCTTCAAGTGAATTGTAACCTTCATACGGACAGGGACCATGTCTTAAACTTTTTTTGTACCTTATGGTACACCTAAGGCACAGTTATGCACATTCCATTAAGCATCACTCTCAAAACCAAAGCTTTTTTCCAAAGTGGTATTTTTGCCAATATTTTTTTTGCTGCTTTAACACTTGGACCTATTACAAGAGTTGATTCAGGCTCTTTAGTAATTCATCAAAATCACTTGTGCCATTAGTGAATTTTGATGCATTTCATGGTGTTTTTCAAAGCATTTGACTTTATTATTACAACTTAGCTCATGGTAACTCTATGAGAATGGCATAACAGATGCTATTATTTGCATTTTAAAGATGGGGATGTGAAATCCAGTGATATTAAATGCCTTGTGAAATAATATATAACTAGTTATAGGCAAGGCTGGGAGGAGGGCCCATATTTTCCATTCCCAACATTACTGAAGATATTTGGTATTAAAAATAAAAAAATCAGCAATATGTATCAGTATTTTTGTACTCAGATATTTCTCTGAATGTGCAAAGAAAATAATCAGAGCTAATATTTTTGCAGGAATTCCTGTCCAAAATAATCGAGCCTCAATTATTTACTGATCAAGTTCCTATGATTTTTGGGTTCTTCCCCCAGGTTTACAAATGAAAGAGTTGGTGAGCTTTCAAAGCAAAGCTTCTTACATCGTTTAGTTATCTGGTGGCATTTAATAGCACTAAAACTGCCACTGATGATGATTTCTTTTTCAATTCATTTCCACAATACAAACAATGTTATTAAAAGTAAACTGTTAGAGATATGCTTACAAGTTGAGTCTCTCAAATCTTGCCCCACTTCCCTTAATACACAGGCATGAGAAGTCAGTGGGCAGAGGACAGGGGCAGCTGGCTCCCTTGGAATCAGCCTGCTGGCTCCTTAATGGTGCCTTGCCTCATTACCTAGCATATCTTTGAAGCCTTCTCTGTTTGCACTGTCAAAGCCTCATTTTTACCTCCATTTAATTGACTAAATCAAAAGCAAAGGCCTAGCAATGAGACTTACCATACACATATGCCCACCTATTCTTACAGGATCTATTCCCTTTCACCCCTTATGGCATAGGCAAAGAGGCCCATTCAAGGCACCCACATGGTTCATGGTCCACATCCTGGGAGTCTTAATGCTCAAAGCTATAACAAGAAAACTAGGATGCACTAAGGATTGCCAGCTTAGACAATGGACACCTAGTTAAATTGAAACTTCAGATAAATAAATTTTCTTGACATAAGCATATCCCTCACAATATGTGGGACACAGAAAAAACTTATTCATCATTTATCTGACATTCTAACTTAGCTGGTTGTTCTGTATTTTTGTTCACTCAATCTGGGCAGTTCTAGATACACCATCCAAGATTTATCATGCCAGTTGTTTTTCCCAATGGTCCCAGATCAGGCAGCCTTTTGTACAGTAGATCCCTTGCTCTGGCCTTGCCCTCTCCTTTGGGGGCTGCCTGGTCAAGGAGGAGAACACATCAGGGTGGCGCTGGAAGTTTCTTGCCTTCATCACTGCTCCACGTTGACATCATACAAAGACAGTCCATGTTTTTAGGTAGTACCACAAAAGTATACTTTTGTATGCAATATTTTAATTGTTATTGAAAATATATTTGAATCTAGAGCACCACTTATGACAATCATTGGCTTTGAAAATATGTATTACTTAACTTATAAATAAATGAAGGTTTTTTTTCTTAACTCAAAAGATATTTTTACCAATCTCTTCTAAGGAATATGGTGGAGAAAAATCTCACAGGAAACAAAAAACTTGATATTTAGCAACATAACCTGTGATTTTTAAAAAAATTAAGCTTGAATTCGAAGGAAATTACTGAAAGTGCCATTGAAGAAGTCAACACCTTACAGCAGTGATTTATAAACAGTGAGCTTTCAATTTTATATGGGGATATTAAACCTGTGTGTTGTTGAGAAGGATAGAAGCACCTCTCATTAAGTTTATAATTTATAACCAAAATATATTACAGAGATTTGTCCAGTATCACATGCAGATATTGTAGAGCTTGGGATCTAATAATCACATCCCAGGAAGATTTGCTTTCTTTTATTTAAAAAAAAACCGTAGCAAAAAATCCCACATTTCCCATAGGCACAGAGTATTTCTAAAATAGCATTAGTGCTGATTTAAATATTGAGATACATCTTATTTACCAAATCTACTTGAACTCATCTGATGGCTAACTGAAGAAAATAAACCACGAATTAAATGAAATTCATTCATGTCATTTCAGATGTTTATTGAGTATTCACTATGTGCAAGGCATTTTTAGGTATGAAGAATAGAGTTGTGGACAAAAAGATTAAAATTTCTGTTTCTTAAAGCTTGCCACTACTGAGAGACAGATGCTAAATTAAATTGTAATTTGATAAATAGTATTTAAGTGCTAAACAGAAAAATAAATTAGAATGCTTTGGAAACACATATTTTCAACTAGTTTAATTATGTGATTGACCATTTGTTAATCAGAAAATGCCACTTTAAGAGCTTGTTGTTGAAAAGCTTCTAAATTACATGCACTGTGTTTTCAACAAATGTTTAGCACTATCTCAGTGATGCTATGCTGACTAGCAAGTCAGTCTGGTCCTGCTCCAGTAAGCTGGAAATTGTAAGACCTGACACCCAGTGATGATAAAGCACCTCCTAGTTTTACCACCCACTTCTTCTTGAGTATGTTATCTACCGATTTTTTTCATCATTCTCTCCTTTTTTTTTTTGAGGCAAGGTCTCACTCTGTCCTCCAGGAGTGCAATGATGCAATCTCAGCTCACTGCAACCTCTGCCTCCCAGGGCTCCAAAGATCCTCCCACCTCAGCCCCCATCCAAGTACCTGGGACCATAGGCAGCGCCATCACACCTGGATAACTTTTGTATTTTTTGTACAGACGGTGTTTCACCATGTTGCCCACACTGGTCTTGAACTCTTGGACTCAAGTGATTCACCTGCCTTGGCTTCCCAAAGTGCTGGCATTACAGATATGAGCAACCATGCCCATCTCCATTGTTAACTACAGACATTTGACCCTAAATTTTTATGCCACTTTCCAACATCAGCTGTACCAATAACTTGAGGGTTTTCCATTATCACTTGAACCAATAAACCATCTAACACAGCGGCCCTGCAGTTCTTCGACACTCGCAACTCTGAAGACCATCACTCAACGTGAGCAATCCTCTCCTCCTGACACATCTTGACTGATGCCGTTGTGGGAAAATTCCCCAACTCTGAAATCTAAACCTCTAGCATATGCATCTGCCCAGGCTCATGCCCCGATTTCCTGCTTTATATCCTTCCAGTGCCTTTCAGGATGATCAACTCCTCCAGGCATTCTGTCAGCAAATGTTTGTTGAACATCTACTGTGAGCAGAGTACATGAAAGACACAAGATGTAGCAGTAAAAATGAGAAACATGCTCAATGAACCTCCAATATCTCAGGGGAGAAAGGTAGTAGGTGAGTAATTACAAGTGTGATGAACATTAGAACGTGGAGTGTAGGCATTAGAACGTGGAGTGTAGGTGCCGGGGGAGCTTACCATGCCAGGGGCCTATGCATTTTTCCCTGAGAAGCTTGTCTCTGAGATAGTTTCCAAATTTATGTAGAAACTATACAACGAGGAGCCAGCCAAGCAGAGTGTAAAGAACGGTATTCTCGCAGAAGGACAAGCATATTCAAAAGCTCTGAGGCATGCGATATTTGCACTTCCAAGGAGTGCAGATGAACTGAAAACACCCAAGTGGGTCTGGGGCACAGCAGCTGTGCTGAAGAATGAAGACTGATAGAGCTGAAGCAGGTTAAATCACATGGGCTGGGACCACCAGTGTTTGAGGATGTTGACCTTTATCCTAACAGCAATGAAGAGTGCTTGCCCAGTCTAAAATTCTCAGTCAGTCTAATAAATTGCTCTTTTAGCAATATTTATGACATCTTCAAACCACAAATCTGGATTGAATTAAAATCTGCCTTTTCTATCCTTTTTTCCTTTGTGCCTAGTGCTATTAAAGGAAATCACACAGCCAAGATGATTGCCATCGTTCCAATCTTTTGCCTTCCCAACTCATTTGGAGTTTTTATGCCACTTATATGCCTCTTTGCTCCTTTTTGGTCAGCTTCTTTCTTCCTCTCAGTGAATATTCCAAACCTTTGTAATCAGCTACTCCCACCCCCACAATCCATAGATGACTTTATTTCCAACACAAGCAAGGCCATTGAGCAGAATCTACTGAATGTCACACCTTCCCTAACCTAAACACACATCTATAGCCGCACTTCCACAACCACCTCCTTTCCTCTATTCGTGGGTTTAGGGTCATTTTTCCTACTTACCACCTATTTCTCCCATTTTACTTGTGAACATTTTCTCACATTTCGTTCCTTCATTTATCCCTTCGTTTTTCTGAATCTTAAGCCTGCCTAACAGCCTCTATTTTATTTCTGTATGGTGTATGTAAATGCTTTGTACCTTGTATCATTCTCATGGAATATGTTTGTATGTGTGTCTTGCCTTATGGACCACATGCTCCTCAGAGGTATGCATCATGTGTTTCATCTTCTGCCCCATCCATAGACGTTACCTAATTCTCAAAATAGGGTTTCCCCTCCTCTCTAGGTCATTCTGAAACAGAACACAAGGTGACAGTTTCTTCCATATTCCATACATGTTTTTGAGGTTTTATAGAAAGAAATGAGAAACAAACAAGAAAGATTCCCAGGGTTCAGCAAGGAGGAAATGTTTAGATAGTAATGATCATCTTAGAGCACTTGCGTGGTCTGCACCTGTAATCCCAGGGGATCTCCTAAAGTTTGGTTACAGGCTGTAGGGCTGGGATGAGGAGCAACTGGGGAGGAATGTGGAAGTCATGAGAAGAGGAGAAGTCTGCTGAGATGCTGTGTCCGGGGCCAAAACAGAAGCCAGGGAGAATCAGAAACGTGTTTAGGAGATCTGAAGATACTAGGAAGCCATGGCTCTATAGTACTGAGAAGGAAAGAGGAAAGAATGGCGCACTAATCACTCATATGGGAGCTGCTCATAACTAAGGGATACGAGAGAATTTTCTAAGTTCAGTGAGCTGGATTAAATATCATGTATTTATGTTCCGAACCTGCAGTCAAGCAAAAATTTTGTTTCACCTATGGGAATGCTCCAGTTTGCATAGCTTCCTATCTACTGTGTTATCACAGCCTTTACTGGGACTGCTGCATACCATCGCAGAAGCTAACAACAGCCCTGGAATTTAGCACACCACGTAGATAATATTTCTTTATTTGCTAGCTTCCTCACAAGACAATAAGCCTCACAAAAGCAGGGACCATGTCTTCAGTCTTTGTCATCCTTCTGCCTCTAGTACCTAGTAATAGCTAATATGCATTGAGGTACCATTATTATTACTTATTTATAGACAACTGAGTCTCTAAAAAGTTAAGAATCTCATCCAAGTTTACACAGCTGGTAAGTGTTGAATTGGGATTCAAAACTTCAAAGGTCATTGCTTTTTTTTTTTTTTTTTTAATACTGTGCTTGTTACCTCTGACAGTACCAGGTAACTAGTAGGTTCTCAGTATAAGGATAAATTATATGTGGACCAAAAACAGTTACTTTATAAATGCTTTGAGGAGTGATGGGGTAAGGGGTAGTGATTTCAGTGAAGAAAGTATGGCTGGCCAGGCATGGTGGCTCACACCTGGAATCCCAGCACTTTGGAAGGCCAGCACTTGAGGTCTGGAGTTCTAGACCAGCCTGGATAACATAGGAAAACCCCATCTCTACTAAAAATACAACAATTAGTAGGGCACAGTGGTCTGTGCCTGTTAATTCCAGCTACTCCAGAGGCTGAGGCAGGAGAATCACTTGAACCCTGAACCTGGGAGCCAGAGGTTTCAGTGAGCCAAGATTGTGCCACTGCACTCCAGCCTGGGCAACAGAGTGAGGAGACTCTAGCTCAAAAAAAAAAAAAAAAAATGTACAATGCTCATTAATTTTAGGCTTTAGACTAGGAAATAATGATTTTGTGGTGAGCCCAGAGTTTCCATGTCATCTATAACTAGCATTAGAGTAGCTGCTTATCTCAGGACAGAGTTAAACCCTGCTGAGAGAGGACAGATAAACTTCAGGGAGAGGACGAAGGAAAAACAGAAGGAAACAACCTGGGCAGAGAGCACTGAGGAGAGGAGAACCTAAGAGAGTAATGCCCCCCTCATCCTACCATGGGAAATGTAGTCAGGTTGAGCTGAAGGTGAGTAAGTTGTTTTTAAAACAGTATTGTTTACACAGTACGGTAATCCCTTTGAATGCTACCATCTTAATCTTTGTGACTCAATGTTCCAACTTCTGATTTTTTTATCTTACAGCCTATGAGAGTAAAAATTCCCAATATTTGCATCTAAATGGTATCGTTTACAGTCGCATCCCTTAGTATGCACACGTACACTTTCAACAATACTAAAGAAAATCAATTCTTGCAAAGGCTGACCAAATGGAAGTTGTAAATTACACAGCCAATGAGCTAACCTCATAAGCAACTGATGCTTATTAATAAAGAAAGGCATTTATTTCTTAAATCTCATCTGTTTTTAGCAGAGTTTCTGTTTCTTCAGGGCTATTTTCTTTGGGATTGTTTACCTTCTTCTGCAACGCAGACCCCACAGATGCAGGCATAGGCCATCTTATCTATGTTGTGTTCACAGGCAACATGTCCCTGTGTCCAGAAATTGGTGGGATCGCAGATAAGCAGCTAGACACGATGCAACAGTCGGTCTAATTCTTTCAAGCACTCTGACTCAGGAAGGATAGTTCAAAGCATCTGCTTAAGAATGCTTTATGCTCTCAATGATGTGGAAAAGATACACATGAATAAAAGAGAAATGAAAGTCATCACAAGGATGAGTGAAACCTTCTGGGCGGAGGGTTTTGTTTACAATGTTTTTGGTTTACCTTGGAAGCAGCTTTGTAGTATGCAGTTAAAGCTATATGTAATCTAGCTGAGGAAAATGTTAATTAGCAAATTCATAATGGGCTGTAGGTTCTCAATAGGTGGATTCACTTGTCTTCTTGGGAGATTTTTAAGACATGGGCTGTTGACAGTTAAAATTGCTTCAATACAAGATGGCTTTGATTGAGGGTGACCTTACAACTCACCATATTAACTCACGAATGTAACTGATATAAGTGAACTTGCCCTCCTCCCTGGTGGGCAAGAGTCACAAAATCACCATGTAATATGCCCCAGTGTAGACCAAGGGGCTGTCCTTTCTTTAGCAGCAAGGGGGTCGATGAGAGCTTTGAAGATTTTAGGCAGAGCTTTGTGTGGACACTGGGGAAGAAATTGCCTACATTGTTCTGACGTTAAACAAAGAGTAAATATATAGTCTGCTAATTTCAGAACTTCCTAACAAGTTCACAAAATCACATTCTAAAGTTTATCAAATAGACACTAGGGAGGCTGTTCATGGACACAAAAGTGATGACCATTCAGCTTCAAACTCCTCAGGATCCTGAAGGCTACGGGTCCCAGAGTCTTGAGGAAATCACTGGAACCCACCTCAAATATACTTTCCTTCTGGCCAGACTTTACTTGGAGGTAGGGTAATAGTTACAGAGTTTTGAGGGGGGTGTCACAGTTTTATTAGACTTCTACAGAGTGGCTTAAAATACAGCACAGTTTTTAAAAATGCATGTAAAAAAAATTCCTCCTTCTCACCACTCTGCCCCTCCTACTCCTCCCCCAACACCACACTCCCCGAAGAGCCTGTTTCACATAATTAGCTGCAGTTAGTGTATGTGATAGCAGTTGCCTGCTAATAGTTGTGTTTAAAATTCCTGTTTCTTATCTTATTTACTGATTGATGGGAATGTGACTTGCAGATCTTCCTCCAGGACCCCATTCCTCTCCTGGGCCGAGTGAATCATTTGACACAGGGAACATTAGACAACACGTTTGCTTCCTTGTTAAATCCCGTTTGGCTACGTCATGCAGCCGGATGCTCGGCCTCCCAGTTGCGTCTGCATTGTGTCTTATCGGAACCACCTGAAGAGCCTGGCCACACAGGGTGGCCTTCCTTAATTTAAAATCCACAGAGAAGATTTTTTTTTTTTTTTTTTTTGGTCAGCAAACTCCAGCATATGACAAAAGGCATGCATGTGACTTTATTTTTTAAATGACCACTTTTCTCCTTAAATCAGGCTCCCTGATTTTAACTAAAAAATAAATAAGTAAACAAGAAAACACTGAGTTACTCTCAAAGAGATCACATTTTTTAAAACTCAAATGATTTCCTACAGCCAGGCTGTTTTGCAGTGTTTTTTTTTTTTTCTTGTTTTTCTTTTTCTGCTTTTCTCCCCCTGTAGATTCTGAAAAGAAATAACGGGCTGTAGGCATCGCCTGTGGCTTGCTGGTCACACTCCTTGGGTGGTCTGAGCCGACTTTATGATTTATTCAGCTAATGGGAAGGGAGCATGACCCCCAGTGGCCACAGAAAGAGAGCTGCATGTGGGTTTAATGCTTTCACCACAAAAATGTCTGCTATGACTAAGCTCTGCGGCTGAAGTCACTGTCTGAATGGTGCTAAAAAGGAACTTAGGCATTAAGTGTGCACTATTTACTATAGATCGGCTCTTGGGATTAGGCCAAGGGGTTCGTACTCAGTTTCAAAGAATAGCATGGAAGCTGCTAGGAAAATTAGAGCTGTTCAATTTATTTTTACCAGTCTCCCTGGTGAGTTACTCAGTGAAGGATTTACCTCATATGCTTTTTTTTCTCCCCTCTGTTACTAAAGAGTCATTTAAAACGTGTCAGTTTGTGCATTTTACAGAGTTTTATTGTGGAGGTATCCCTATTTTTTTGTTTATCACAGCCATGAATCACTGTGATTGTACTTTAATGTTAATTTGAAACTATAAAAGAATGCCTAATGTTGAAAGGAAGAAAAAGCAAGGGAGAGGGAAAGGGAGCGAGAGGGGCTGTGGAGTAAGTTCCTTTACCACCCGCTGCCGGCGAGAGAGGCGTCTTTGATCCAGGGAGTCATCCCTCCCTGGCAGCATCGTTGCTGGTGCAGAGGAATGAACACATTTTGCTTCATGTTGATTCTTTCACCATGAGGGAAAGGGATGGATGGAGAGGGGAGGAGGGAGACAAGGAGATCTGTTTGTAATTTTGACTAAGATGGATGATTTTTACAGTCAGTGTAATACCTGCTGATGAAGTTCCAGCACGTTTGCTTCTGGTGGACTTTACGAATGTCGAATGTCCGGAATTAAGAAACGAATCCCTTTGATGTCTGTAGCTCAAGTTCCTGGGTCCAGAATGCTGCCAGCCTTTGCAGAATATGCCTCCATAGTATTTTATACTTCAGGGTCCACAGGGAACACCCTGGCCAGTCCAAGTCACTGGCTTGAAAACATTACACCCATGAAAGCCCAGCATTCCTTTGGCACTTGGTGTTTGCAGTTTAATCCAATTGAAACTTAGAATTTAGCTCAGCGCCAGACAGAGTTCGTTATTAGAGTAATATGGAATGCTTCCTCCATTCCCCCAGATGTCCTAAGGGACTTTATTTTCAGTTACTGCTCCAAACTTTTTCTTGTAAAAACTTGTTCTTATACCCTGGCAAATAAATGCTGTTTCTTATAATAAGGGTTAGCCACTGAGAGAGACTTCAAGGCTGAGCTCGATTCCCCCATCCCCTTGTAAGACTGAGTCTTAGTGGTATTACAGGTTAGACAGGGCTTTGTGATCCTAAACAATCATTCCACAGCAGGGCTTCATTTTCGCCATCTATGAAATGGAAATAGCAATCCAGGGCTGCGTCAGACTAAACGGCTATTGAGCCCTTAGAGATTTACAAGGTTATCATCAAAAGAGAGTACTTGACCTTTTATTTTCCCAGGACTAAAAACGATAGGCAGGGTCAGAAAAACCATGTTCCTAAGTCATGCTGTTCTCCCTGCAGGTAGATTAAAAAATTTAAACATCAAGGAAGTTGTCCCCATTGTTTCCAACTTTACCTTGTTTCCTATCTCCTTTCTAGCATTTTACAGATTCTAAGGGGACAACTTCTTTTCAAAAATGGTAATATAATATCAATAGGACATTGAGAGTAGAGAAATATCTCAAAACCAAGCAAAACCTAAATTCCATGTGATATCCTTCATTAGATTTTAGGGTGAAAAGAGGATATTAGTGGAAAAACTAGTGAAATCTCAATACAGCCTGTCATTTAGTTAATAGTATTGTACCAATGTTAATTTCTTAGTTTGGATCAATGTACTGTGGTTACATATGATGTTACTTTTAGGAGAAGCGGAGTGAAAGACCTACAGGAACTCTCCACACTATCTAGTGACATATCTATAAGTCTAATATTATCTCAAAATTAAAAGGATTAAAAAAACCTAATTGACGATTGTCCAAAAATTGATACATTTGCAGTCCTGATGAATAACTTCTGCCTCTTCCCCACACCCAGATACTTCCATACTCCAGTCCATTTTCCAAAGCTGTATGGAAAGTTCATTTGGGTAATACCCGCAGCTTAAATGGCTACGAAAGCTTCCAACTCTGAACACCTTATTCTCCCAGACCAGCTACTAGTTGCCTGCACCATGTTAGACACTGCACTGAGTAATTTGGACTCAATATATTCTCCACGGAAATTGCCCTATATAAGAAAAATAAATAATGCTCTAGATAAAAGCAGCAGAATAAAAATGGAAATAATATTAAATATTACATTGTTTTTGCAATACACAATGCAGATGTTTTTACTGCACTGATCAGTGAGTTCTGATGAGGCCATTTAGCCAGATGCTATACCTCTAGGACTTAACACAAAACCAGGCATGTTAGTATTTAATAAATATTTTTGGAATGAATGAAGCTCAGCACACATTTCCCATGAGCAGGAGTTCACAGCCGTAACGTCAGCGACAGACGTTTTACGACAAAGATTCAGTTTGCACTGAGTATTGTATTGTTTTTCTTTCCATTTGTCCTTCCAGCCCAAAGTAAAAAGGCAGGATAAATAATGATGGAGGGAAGATACCACCTGAAATACAGCTGCCTTTCAGGCCTTTTTAAGCAAGGGCTGTTTTTGGCGTTGTGTATTCATCCTTGGGTAAAGCATTAGTGAGAGAGAGAAATGTGAGAAGAAGAATTGCAAGGGAATGAGGATAATGAGGACCAAAGGAATCTTTCTTCTGGTGTGGGTTTCCCACCCTAATTGGTTGCCACTCTAAACCACTGAGTGAGGCACGCTGGGCAGATGGATCGGCACCAGTGCTGTGCCTGTCTACATCTGTGTGTTTCTGGCACACAGGTGTTTCAGCTTTATTCAGCCAGGAAGCAGCTTTTTCCCCTTCTTTTTCAGGGGAGGGAGTTTTGGGGAGATGGGAACACCCACGATTGTTTCTCAGAATAAGAAGGAGGTAGGGGTGGGGGGAGGGAACACAGCCCACCCACTGCTGATAGATTCGGTCGCTTTCCTGCCGGTCAGCCTTATTCTGCAAGGTGTAAATCAGAGGGCAGATGCATGCTCTGGGAAATTTTCCAGATGCATACTGCACAAAGGCCCATGTGTTCTCATTGTGCAGAAATAACATGCCATCAGAGCAGTTCTGGGACACCAGACCTGTGTTGGGACATGTCATCCTGTCTGCACATCTTCCACTTAGCAGAGAATGATGTTGCAGACAGAGTGTTAGAGCTCGAAGAGCCCGAAGCCAAGAGAGCTGACAGTTTGAAAAGCCACCCTGTACCCGGGTGGAATTTGCAGACACATTTGATGGGCTGCTCCATGAAGCCCAATGCCAAACGGTGCCTGCCATATGTGCTTGTGAGGAGTGGACCCACCAAAGTCCAAGGGAAGCAGCTCCAAACAGGAGTCCTGCTCCTCCAACATTAACTGGCAGCAGCACCCAGCAGACAGAAAAGACAGAAAATGTGCAAAGTGGCACTTCTTGCTCTTTCTATCTGTAATCACCCCTGTCTTGGTCAGGGAGCTTGTTAAGCTGCTTGTGCATATTTATCTTTTACTCCCTCTCTCATTTCTTGAAGTGGATTTTCCAGGCAGAATAAATCTGAGGGTATATTGTTTTCCTGAAAGTAAAGAATATATTGGGAGGTGGCATTAACTTCCAGATCATTTGGGTGACATTTGGTTACTTCCTGCACTAGGCATGAATATTGCATCCAGAAATATTTTAAGGGAGGGCTTATTCATAGAGAGCATTCCTTTCCAGTTGTGTTAATTTATCTCTTATTTGAATCGTTTCTTTTTTCTTTTAACATAATTCTTTCTTCTTTTGGTTGGAAGTAGTAACTATGCATTGTCACTTTTTCCTCTTGTTTCCATAAGACTTTCTATGGTTTGACTCCGTTTTCTTTTAGCAATTGCTCTTCCAGAGTTTGTTTAAATTTTTACTCTTAGCTATTTTCACTGCATGGGTAAACATGTTTTCAGTGACAGCTGGGAAGGTGAAAACTTATATTTCTGCTTAACTGTCTTAATTATTCTTAAGCAAGTGTCATGGTACAAGTATTTCTTTCCTTAATAACGTAAGCCACCTTAATTCCTTTTTGGAAGTTAGCATGTAAAACACAATTAATTAGTGAATTGGGAATGCAGGCTACAGATAAACAGTGTGGGAAATAGAACAGGGATTCTATGGAGGATATTGCCCTCAGCCCCTTATCTCCAGAAATAGCCAATAATAAGATTGTGAATTATGGAAATTCCATTCTCCAGAACCCATTTGAGGTCATAATTCAACTGGAAATTATCTTGGTTTTTCTGGCTTATTTTTTTCACCCTATTTGAAATCCTGTTTTCTAGTTTTATTTAAAACCACTAAATAAATTCCAGACATATAACTCGACTAAGAAAAATAAATTTCTTATCCACCTGTTAATTGGACTTGAATGCTAGGGCGTTTAAGACCTGAATATGACTTTCCTCACCTTGCTTTCCAAGCTTAGCAATAAAGGTAAAGAAGTAATATTAAAATGGTACTGTATTTTATGTTTTAAGAAATGTTAACTCAATACTTTTTAAAATTTTTATTTTTTTCTACAAAAGAAAAAATATTTTTCTAAACAAAGAAAATGCTACCCCCAGTACCAAAATTAGAAACTTGCATTAAAGTTACAGCATTAATAATTGTGGATTTTTATTCTTTGTCAAAGATGAAGATGACATGACACGGTAGATACTTCATTCAAAGCCACAATTCAAATGAAAGTTATTAAAAATTGGACAGTCATGACGAGACCAAAGAGGAAACAGCCTTTCAGTGGGATGATTTTGATGGTAGTCAGAAGGCCAATTAGAAACTATGAGGAAAAAAAAAATTTTAAGCCATTTTTATTATTTGTGATTAATATAAAAGTTCAGCCACATTATAGTCTGTAATTCATCAGGGGAATAATAAACTTTTTTTGCATTTACTTAATAGACACTAGTATCTTTTGGGTGTATCGTATGCGGAGCACTTTTTCATATATTGCTGCTTTCAGGTCCAGGCACATGTTTATCAACATCTGTATTCTCTCTCCCAACATGAAGATTTGTGAACTGTACTTATTGATATCTGTGAATGCAAATTTGCAATATCAATAATTTGAAATGATACACGAGGTTCATGACATGTAGTAATCCCTAATTTTGCTAATGTTGCTAAAGGGTATATTTAAAGCCAGCCTTGGGTATAAAGTTGAAATCAAGTCTTGGCTTTGTTACCAGTGAAGAGTGAACTTGAACTACTTAATAAACATTTTAAACCTTTTTTCTCATCTGTAAAATGGGTTAATAGTAACACTTAACTCATAAAGTGATCATGAGAATTGAGTTAATGAACTGTAAAATAAAATGCATAATGTAGTGCTTGTTTAGTGGGCAGTCAAAAAAATATATAAAGAAAATACAATAAATGAATTTAGTAATCTGTGAGGCTTGTATCAGCTCCAAGTCCCTAGTCTGCAAATGAGCACACATCAAGGATTAATCCAGTGTGTGTAGCACAAATATAGATTTACAGCTTTATTGTGTTCTACTTGACATGTAGATTGTTTCATAAATTAATAATAAATTAGTTTTTAAATAAAGAAAGTGGCCCTGAAAAGAAAAACAAGAGTTTGTTTATTGAGGAAACATAGAGAAGCCTAAAGAGTGATTTTTTAAAAAGCCAGCAGGTAGAAGTAAAGAAGAATCATAGCAGAATGTGGATTCATTTGCCACTTGGAGCCATGCTGCACTTGCATCCATTTTCTACTTCATTTAAGAATAAGAAGTAATTTATAAAATTATTTCAGTAACCACTCCAGCCAAGAAAAAGGCTATAAGGGTGAGATAAAACTTTAAAAAGGTAATTAATTTATGAAACATGTAACTTTCAGCAGAAATAAATCTTGGAGGATACATGAAACCTGTGAAATGTTTTCAATTGACAAATTAGGGAACTTTGGTCACCTTAGTTATAGCTACCATTAAACCATCAGATACATGATTATGCATTGATCTGTTACATTTTCAAAAACTGCATTAATTGTTATTTATCTAAATGCTGAACACCTCTAAGTTAACAAAAGAGTGAGTACAACCTCTAAGGAGGTGATTATTCGACAAATTGGCTTTTACTTTGCATACATCCTTCATCCAGGATTATCATTATTATTATTTGGGTTTTTTTTTTCTTTTTTTTGAGACAGAGTCTTGTTCCGTCACCAGGCGCCAGGCTAGACTGCAGTGGTGCGATCTTGGCTGACTGCAACCTCCGCCACCCAGGTTTAAGCAGTTCTCCTGCCTCAGTCTCCTGAGTAGCTGGGACTACAGATGCGCCCCACCACGCGCGGCTAATTTTCATATTTTTAGTAGAGACACGGTTTCACTATGTGGGCCAGGATGGTCTCGATCTCTTGACCTCATGATCTACCGGCTTAGGCCTCCCAAAGTACTGGGATTACAGGCGGGGTTATTCTTTATAACACCTGTCTTAGTCCATTTGGTGTCCTGTAACAAACTACCATAAACTGGGAGCTTATAAACAACAGGCGTTTATTTCTCTCACTTCTAGAGGATAAGTTTAAGATTAAGGTTCCAGCAGATTTGGTGTCTAGTGAGGGCCTGCTTTCTGGTTCAGAGATGATGCCTACTAGTTGTATCCTTGTGTGGTAGAAGTGAGGAGGCAGCTCTCTGGCATTTCTTTTATAAGGTTGCTAGTCCCATTCAGGAGCAGTGTGCCTTCATGATCTAATCACTTCCCAAAAGCCCGCCTCCAAATACCACCACATTGGTGATTAAGTTTCAGTATATGTATTGGGGAGAAAAGAAACTCTCAGACCGTAGAAACACCCCATGTCCCTTTCCCAACCAAATCCTTTTCTCTGTCCACATGTTTGCAGATAAATGAAGATAGTAATGAAAGATGCAGCAAAAGGAATAACATGGGCAACAAAAGGAACAGCTGAAATCACAGAATGGTGGGATTGAGAGAAAGCCGAATTATCTAATTTGACTTCCCAACTTGGTGTATCAGAAGATGTTGGCCCTGAAAGAGAAGTTGACTCTTCCAAAGCCACAAAAGTTTATGTAATATCTGACATTAGAACTCAGGATTATAGGATTCAGTATTTCAAACTACCTCTTCACTTCAGCTTAGTATCCAACAGGTCTGGTTCCACCTCCATGGGACCCACTACCCCTCTCTTACTCTGACTTGGCTGTATTCTTCCATTGCATGGCTAGAATATGACCCAAAAAAAGGCAAGTGAGAAACTGGATGATTTAGTTAATCTTGCACATTTATCAAATTAGTGTGCATGCAACCAACTTGAATGCTTTCTCTTGAGTTTATTGAGGAAAATAGTTGTTTTGACATTCAGTTGTTCTAAGCTGGATTTTTTATTTCTTTATACATTTGAATTCTGTATCCTTTCCTATGTATTCAGTAATTAGAATATAGACGTGAATATTAATTTGGTCTATAGTAACTTGTGACAGGAAATGGAAGGCAGCAAAGTTATATACATGAGAGTTCTCAGTTCTTTGAGGAGTGTATTAGCATTCTTGTATAACTTATGCTTTTCCCAGCTATTATGTGAAAATTAAGTATTTCAGAAATACTTAGGACGAAGTTACTAAAAGACTATGCCTCACTTGTGAAATACTTCCACAGGTTATTGTGAACCATGTTGATGTGAGTGATTTACAGTTATGTCTTCATTTGTTGTCGTACAGGTTTTCTGGTAGAATACTGTCATCTATCATGACTGGAAGGTTTATTATTTCTTCAGACTTCTCTCTCTCTCCTTAGTTAATATTTGTCACTGTTAAATGTGATGGGTCTCTCCCAGATGTGACTTTCAGACTTCGGCATCTCTTTACTCACTCTCTGTGACTTTTCTTTGCTATCTTGTTAAGGTCTCCCAAGGGACATTTTCTTGGTTGTCGATGATGATTCCATTCTTCTGCTTTTGCTTTTTTTCACCATGACATCCTTTGTGGAGCCACACAAGCAAGCAGCAATTTTTATTTAAAAAACATCATTATGCTATGGGAGTCTCTCAAAAGAGATTGTCTGCTTCTTTCCATTTTCTCTTAAAAAGTATTTTCTTGTTTACTAATCTGAAACGCCATTTGGAAGACTGAGAAGTTCATTATTATTAATCAAATGAATGAAGTTTTATTGAGTGTTTGCTATGTGCTAGCCACTCTGCTAAGCACTCTAATTTAATCCTTATTACAATCTAAGAGATAGTAATGTTAGCTCCTTTTATAGATTAAGCAAGTATTTTGCCTAAGAGTCTTCAATAGTGGTAAGTAGCAGAGCAGGTTTTGAAGGCAAGTCCAACGCCATTGTTAGTGTTCTGAACAAACTTAACATGTGCTTCCCCACTGGATTGCCTTATCTCTGCTGGGGGGTTTCAAAGTTAAGTCATTAACACAAGTGGTTTCAGTAGGAAAAGTGTGTTGTTGATGACAATTGTGTTCTACAGTGGCGTATCTATAAAAACTATACAAAAGGTATTTGGACTTCAAAAAAATGTTTTAATGTTACATTTGAAGCTATATAGGACTCAATACATATTCTGTAAAGAAAAAAAGCACTGTCTTGAATGCTGTAGCTGTAGCAATTCTTGAAATCCATGTGATACTTTCATCTTTGTTCTTCTTTTTCAATATTTAGTTTATGGCCTTTTTAGTTCTTTTGTTTTTCAACGTCAGTTTTAGAATTATGTTGTCTAATTATAAAAATTAAGTAAAATCAGTTGAAAATTGTAAGACACACAAACTATATATATGTATATTTAAATAAATTATGTGAATGAGTAAATGAAAACATATGTACACACACAGTTTCTTGTTATTTAATGAACTTTCTATAAACTTTCTGTGTTATACCACTCTATCCTCATATAACTAGACAGTACAAACTCAGTTTTAACAAAAAGCATCTTTGAAAGTAAATAACTCCAAATAATGAGTCCCAGCATTTCCATTACCACTTTATTGTGTTTGTTCTGAATTATTAAAGGTTTTTCTCCCAAATTATAGTTAATAATGGCAATGTATCAATTTCATATATTTAAGTGGTTGGGCAACTGAATCAGAGTCAATGGATAGCATGATTAAGAGCTATGGAGTGTAGACACCAGTGCTTTGTACAGCATAGAGACTTATTAACTAACTAAATAATGAAACAGAACATCTTCGTTTTATAATTGACTACAATGGATTCAACTTTTTCCCCTGCATTTGTATGGAATTACAGACCCTACTGGAGGACAAAGATCTCCCTAATTACCTCAGTTTCCTGTGGTGTACACCCTAGGAGGGCTAACACCATTTCAGGACTGGCTGTGAGTGATAAATGAAGAAGTTAAATTACTCATTCAACTGACACTAAATTATAAAACTTTGGTTGGCCCTTTTAAGGCTATGAATTAGCTTGGCATTAACACAGGGACAGGAGCTGTGGGGCTGTGCCCTGTGTGGGTGGAAAACCAGCATTAAATCACCACCTTTGTGACTCTTTATAACCAGCACTCAGAGGATCTAGGACCAGAAGTTTCCTTTTTTCCTTGACGTGGTACCTTTTATGAAAAGCATGGAGAAAGGGGCTGGGCAATGTGCCTGAATACATTATTTCACCACCGCTTAGTTCCTACTTACTTCTTTCACTAGAAACAAGGACTTTTTTTTTTAACTGGGACCAAAGCTTTCCCTTCCCTTCCTTGTGGTGGGGCAATAAACATGAAGAGATGAATCTTATGAAAGCCAGTGCAAGAAGAGATGGGGGCTGGAGATGGATGTTTCTCCTAAGAGTCCGTAGAAAAGCTGTTCCTTATAAATAGAGCAGTTGCTGTTATGAAGCAGAAAACCACATTGTTCCTTTCTTTAGTTCTGAATGGAGTTGCTTAAGCTTTCAGAGTTAAGTGTGAAAAAGGCAAGAGAAAGAATATATCCTCGTTAAACGACTCTAAAAAAAAGTTGAGAACAGTTCTGCCAGTTACAAAATGTTTAGAATTCATGAATGAGAATATGTGGTTTTAATTTTTGAACAATAATCTAAAAGCAAGTTCACCAAAAGGGTAATATTATAGCAAATTGAATGTGCAACCTCTCAGCATCAGGGAAAATCAGAGCAACATCATCGCTCTTTTCAATACTCTGATTTTAAAGAGTATTCAAATTATTAGTGTTTGTCACTCACTTCTAACTTAGTTGGTCCTGTAGGTGGGAAGACATGGCCAGGACCCTGATTACCTAATTTTATCCCAATATTGAATTTCTTAAATTATTTATGCAAAAACATACTCCAAGGCAAAAACATACTTCATTATTGGTGTTCATTCATTCATTCATTCTTACTAAGGGTGCCAGATATATCATCTCCTATGTGACATTCTGAGAAGAATCATGCTTAAGCTCCTTGACCCTTGAGCACAAAATCTAAGTTAGAGACAGGCCCGGGCAGCTGGCTCAACTCTTCCCTCTGGTCTTTCCTCTGGTTCCTGCTTGGCATTCAGAAACGCAGCTTACATGTGAGAGTCGCCTTTAGGCCCTAACCTACTACACTGGTTTCACATTTGAGAAAGGCAGAAAGCATAGAAGAAAATCGGCTAAAATCAGACAAATGAGAATCTAATTTCCAGTTTAATTTTAAATGGGTAATCTCTTTCTTCTTCTCACTCAAAGCTTCATTCACTATTACAGTGACCCAGTCATGAGTCTCTAATGACTCCATCTGGAGAGCAGAGAGAGCTGTCCTTGCGTACTTTCTAGTACAGAGTAGAATGTCCCTGATTAATCATTCACTTTTATATGATATATACGTAATTAAAATGTTCATAATAAAATAAGTAATTTTTGTAGCATAAATTTAAGCAGGACTTATAATGAAATTTTGATATTAAAAAAATGATTTTATAAAACTGTAATTCTACATTGCTCATTACATTTCAAAGTTCAATGTATTCTCAATATTCCAGAGTATATGTATGGTGGAAGTGAAATTTCTACAGTGTAAGTGTTTGAGCATGTCTACTGCATTAAATATATAAGAAAGATAATAGTGAACATTTCCTAGAAAAAAGGTATCTGTTTCTAATATGAAGTTACATGTGTGAGAAAGAAGATTATTTGGTGATAGAGGTGGATGGAAAAAAGGTTACTTAATCTGATATTCGAGAGTGTAAGCTGTTAGATGCTACCAGAGGGCACTTTAAAAAAATTGATATAATAAAGAGACATTCCATGATGTGCATTTGGAGACAAAAGGGAGTTTCCAAAACAGGTAGCAATAGTAGATCTGGATGAGGAACTTCCATGAGTATTTATGCAAGTGCGCTCTTGGAGGACGCCCTTCTTGGCACTACACAAAAGAAGTAAGAGTAGAATATTGACTCATATTAATATATTTAAATGTTTTATGTACACCCCAGCTTTCTAAGGCATTCCATTGCATCATTCATTCATTTGGCAGGCTTTTATTGAGCATTATGTATAGTAGCTGTTGAAACAGACACAAAAGAAATGTTGCAATTAAGTTATAAGTTGTGCAGTGCAAACTGGTGCTTTATAAGACATTCTATAGAATAGTTAAGAAGCTATTAAAGCAATATATAATATATACTCATGGATTCAGAGAAATGGAAAACACTCGTGAGCTGATAACCAGAAATGTTTGTTTTTTATTTTACTTTTTTTTCCCCCTGGGCTTTGAAGAATAGGTGGGATTTGGATAGTGATATAGTTTGAATATATCCCCTAAAGTCCATGTGTTGAAAACTTGATCCCCAGTGTGGTGACATTGGGAGGTGAGACCTTTAAGAGATGATTAGGTCATAAGGGCTCTACCTGCCTGCATTAAAGGATAATGTGGTTATCTCAAGAGTGAGTTCTTTACAAAAGGATGACTTTGGCCCCTTTTTCACTCTCTCTCTCCCTGCTCTTTGCTCTTCCACCTCTGCCATGGAGATGATGCAGCAAGAAGGCCCTCACCAGTGGCTAGCCGCTTGATCTTGGACTTTCTAGTCTCTAGAACTATGAGCTGAAAAATTTCTGTTCATTATAAATCACCTAGTCTGTGATATTTTGTTATAATGGCACAAAACAGACAAAGATGGATAGAGAAGAATGGAAAAGGATTACTATTGGGGTAGGTGTGAATGTGTACATGTGCGAAGGTGTATATGGAGTGCATTTCTGAAAAAGTAAAGAGGAGAGATGCTAGAGGCTCCTACTGGTGAGTAATGGCAGCTACTTGTTAATGCATAAGCGAGGGTATAATTAGATAATGGACATTGTTAGTTGAAGAGATTAGATTTATTCTTCTGAATACGAAATAAATATTAGAGATTTTGGAATCAGAAAATGACATGATGATTTTCCCAATGTTTAAGGTTGATAATGGAAGGAAGATGGGGTAAGAAAAAGTATAGGTAAAAGACCATTGACATAGTAAGGTCGATTTGTTGAGGCTTATATTGGTGGTTTGGCTATAGGGACAGCAGGAAAGAGTCAGGTGAAGAAAACACTCCGGGAGGCCTCTGAGGTTTTGAACCACCTAAGACACTGGGAAAATATATCAGCACTGAGGAAAATGTGGTTCAAATGTAAGGTTTCAGAGGATGTGGTAGTAGAGAAAATGGTCAGGTAGGTGTCCTTTTTAGAGTTCAAATTTATAATAGATCTTATAAAAAGAAGCAGAGGCTTCTTTTATTATTTTTGTGGCAGAGATATTCAAATGTCTGAAAAGAAAACTAAAAGTTTACGAGAAAAATCTGACCCAGTGTGTGGCATTGAACAAGTCACTTCACTTTTTGTGACCTCGGTTTCCTGATACATCAAATGTAGGATTGGATGAGTCACCTCTGGGTCTCCTCCAGTCCTGACATTCTATGGATCCATGAAATAGGCTTGGCACCTGTTTTCAATTTAAGCTCTAACATGAATTTCCTTATTCTTTAAACTTGCCTTTCTAGTAAGCTGCCACATTTATTACCAGGCTTGTAGTCATTTCCTTTTATTCTAAAGATAATATATATGCAGTTTCTTAGCTCTAGGTTTTCTACATTACACCCTCATAGTGTTGAAACCATTTTGTGGGAACAGCTGCTAAAGTCATCTTTCAGTTTTAGACGTGGTCATGGTTGTGAAGTGACACTGGTCAGGCTATCATTGGAACATTCAACCTGAGACAGTCGTTTTCCTGCTTTGACGAGAATTCAAAGTGATGTTTTATAGCACTGGAAGCTGTTTTAACTTATCTGGAACAATAAGGCATGCCTTGTGACAGCCCTTTATTCTGGACTTCATTATTTCCACCTTGGACTTCCTCAGCTCTAACTTCTACCAGTCTAGTAGACGTCTCATGGCAGGACTCAAGTAATCTGTTTCTCATTACTCACTTGTTTCTTTTTTATTTCTTTTCTTTATGTTTAGTTACCACAGCATTAACTGTCATCATTATCAGTCATCCAATGTAGCCATGCTTTCAGCCAAACACCTAAGAAAAATGAAGACAGGCTTAGAGGAAAAATAACATGAAGCCTAAACACATTCTGGCAGAATTGGGTGGGGAAGGGGAGAATTCTGACTCTCTCTTTACATGGCAAAGAGATGCTTTTTTTGCGTGGGAAGGGGGGAGGTCAGATAAAAGTATAATATGACCCCTAAGGCACCCACAACTCCTAAATAGGGAATAGGCAGGGATCCTTTGTCAACCTGTTGTAGATGGAACTTGCATCATTATAGACACAAGGGAAGAATTTCTCTTTGTGGATTCTGAATGTACCTGACTCTCTGGTGGATTAAAATATTAAAGAGAATTCATGGAAAGGCCATCCTGCTTATAAGGTGTCTTACATATGTACCCTTTCCCAGGCCCCCTAAACTGTCTGACCTATCAACACATCATGCTTCAGAAAAACATAAAAGCATCCAAAAGGAACAGTTCTCAACTTAGACATTTACCCAGATCACCCAGCCTCTCATCACCTCAACCCATTACACCCTGCTCTTTGATGCTTCGTATTGTATTCCAGAATCCCATGTCTGCCCCAGGGCTTCCTCGGTGCTTTGGTGACTCTTTGATATTCCAGGTCTGTTTTAGTGAATAGGAACCTTCTAAATGTTAATATTCAAAATATTTAACAGTACCTACTGTCAGCAGCACTGACCAATGAGGATGCTGGTTATAAACAGCCAAATGTCAATTCAGGGGGTTCCCAGTAAATGTCTCTCCATTTCCTCTATTGGATCCTGGTTCAGGCTTCTTGACAGTTCTCAGAAAGAAGCTGTTTCCTTGAGTCTCACAGGAAAGCCACCAAATGCCCCCATCTTCTCTGTCAACTCCCCATCTCCATCCCCCAACAGATAAGATGGGTGTAACGACACGAACATTATAATATCATCAAGTTTCCCTATTTGTAACTTTGCTTATGTGGCAGGTAGAGGTTCCTCCTCTCATTTCTGGCAGGAAAGCATAGCAGATGCTTTTGACATCCCACGCATGGGCCTTCAGGCCTCATGGTTTCCATTGGAAACCGCATAACTTCAGCATACTGGCAATAATCTCTTTCACTGAAGACTTCGGAGGATGGAGTCTGCTCTACCCTGTGTGCCTGGCAGAAAGGCAGTGCTAGAAAATAAATGTGCCCTCTCAGAACTTGGTGGATAAAAGTCCAGACTCTCTAGCCTCTAGGGGGTGACAGCTCTGAGGCTTGTAATCTTCACTGGCTCCCAGGGACCCCCAGGGACCCCCAGTGGGCTTAAGCAGGAGGGTTTGAAAACACTCTTCCTAGGACGCCTTTCCTTCATGTCCTGCTTCCCCATTCCCCTGGCAGTGTTTACTAGTATCACTTTCCAAATAAATTGCTTGCATCTGGATTATTGGCTTAGGGTCCACTTCTAGGAAAGCCCAAATTGAGATAAAAAGGACTTTTTAAATTCATTCATTCAGATACTCAGCATGTACTAGATATTATATGCTATTTAATGATACAGGAGTAAATAAATCAAACGAAAACCCCTTCCTTCTCAGAGCTTGTAACAAATATAATAATTCATTTATATATAGAACGTTAGAAGTTTATGTGTCATAGGAGAAACTGAGGCAGAATAAAGGGGTTGGGAAGTGTGGAGGTAGAGGTGTGGGTTGCAAATACTAACAGAATAGTCAGAGTAGGTGTCACTGAGAAAGGAACATTTGACCAAATACTTGAAGGGGGTGAGAGACACAGCCATTTGGATATTGCAGACAAATCACTGTGGCCTGAGGAAAGAGCAAGAGCAAAGATTCTGAGCTTAGGACATGTCTGGCATGTTTGAGGAACAGCAAGAAGGCTGATTTTAATAAGCGATGATTGAGGAGGAGAAGAGTAAAGATGAGATTTGAGCGGTAGCAAAGGTCAGATGACAAAGGGCTGGTAGTCCCCTTGTAAAGACTGAGTAAAATACAGAGCCATGAGACTTTGGAGCAAAGCAGCAAGATAATCTGACTTACATGTATTTTAAAGGCATTATTTAGACTGCTGTTGGAAAGAACCATGGGCAAGGATGTTACATACAGTCACAGAGATTGCATTCTATATGGGGACATTCAATCTGGACTCTGCTTGCCCCACTGTGTACCCTGGCATGGGATTGTGTCTGTCTGGAGGAAGAGGCACCTTTTCCTGATTCTTAAAAAGCTGCCATATGACCTAGCAGTAGCTGACCAGGCAGACAAGGCAGAAGAATAAAGAAGAGTAGATAAGAACAAGTAGAAGACTATTAAAATCATTCAGAATGGAGATGATGAAGGCTAGGACCAGGTGGTAGTAGAAGAGATGGCAAACAGTGGTTCCATGGGGACAGATTGAAGATAATGTCTATGGCAGCAGGTTGCCTCACATTGGAAATGAGTATATTAGTTCTCTGTTGCTGCAATAACAAATCATGACAAACGTAGTGTCTTAAAACAGCAAAAACTTATTATCTTACAATTCTGGAGGTCAGAGGTCTAAAATCAGTTTTATTGGGCTAAAGTCAAGGTGTCAACAGGGCTGATTCCATTTAGAGGCCGAGTGGAGAATCTGTTCCTTGCCTTTTTCACCTTTGAAAAGCCAGCCGTATTCCTTGGTTTGTGACTACTCCTTCTGTCTTCAAAACACATGACCTTGGTCTCTCCTTCCATCATCACACTGACTTTTCCTCTGACTGTCTCCTTCCTGCCAAAGATTATTGTGATTACATTGGCTCCACCCGGATAATCCAAGATAATTTCTGTGTCTCAAGATCCTTAATTTAGTCACATTTGCAAATTTCATTTGCCATAAAAAGGGAGATTAAGATGTGGACATATTTGGGGGTGGGGCATTATTTACTCTACCACATGGAGTATAAGAGGAAGAGAGCTGAATTTCATGTTTTATTTTCCTGAGCAACAGAAATGATGGATTTGCCATTGTGTTGTATGCAAATGTCAGCTGTTAGAAACTGGGTTCACCCAGCATGGTGATTCTCACGTGGCCTTTTTGCCCTTGCCCCACATGTTCCTAGCAACATGGCTGTCCCCACATATCCCTATGTGTGTAGAACATCATCACACCCTGCATTTGCATATTAAAAGGCTAGGGTGGGAGGGCCAGTTTTTTAGAGGGCTATGTGAATGACATGCCTCATCAAACCAATCCCCAGAGCCCCATGTAAATCAGACACCGCCTCCTCCAGCCTCTGAATATATACCGGGCTGGTATCCCTGGCAGGTGGGGTTCCCTCTCTGGATTTGGAGCCCCTCCTTCCTCTGTCTCTGTACAGGGGAGCTTCCTCCTTCTCCCTTTCTTCTTGTCTTTTCTTGCCTATTAAACTCTCCGCTCCTTAAAACCACTCCACATGTGTCCCTGTTGTCTTATCTAATTCGACATGAGGCAAGAGCCCTGGTGTTCTTCCACTCTTCAGAGCCATTTCAATTGCAGGTGAAGCCAGTTCCTGAAGGGGGCTTAGGGGAGGGAAGACTAGGTGTTCAACATAAACATGTTAATGTTGAGATGTATATGTTGCATGTCTAAGACGGTCTTTTGATGTCTCAACCTGACTAGGCCCTCAATTATTCAACTGTAGCGGGGAAATGATTTCTTTGGGTTCTTGGCTGACATCTCTACAATAAAAAACAGATGAATGAGAGTAAAACATAAAAATCTATTTGCATAAGTTTTATGTGACATGGGAGCCTTCAGAAATGAAGATCCCAATGACCTAGGGGAAACTTCGTGTTTATGCAAAGACATACAGAAGTATGATTGGAAGACAAAAGGGTATGATCACATGGTAATAAACTGGGGTGAACTTAGCAAGACCTGTTTGTGCAGATTCTTTTTGGCCTCACTATGTGACATTCCTTTGCTCCAGCTATAGGGTAAAATAACTGTTACAAGAAGGTCTTCAAGAGGGCAGGGAGAGAGAATGTCAGAGAGAAACCTACTTGGGTTTTACAGCCTGCCGCAGGGAGAAAGGGGAGAGGATAATTTCAATTTCTATGGCCTGCTTATGGAGAAAGGGGGAAGGATAGGGTCAGAAAACCTTTCTATTTCTGTGGTTTTCTCAATTTCTTTCAACTTAAAATATTTAGTATGCCAAGGCGCATATATCAGAGTAGTGTCGTCCCACCCCACCATAATCAAACGTTAATCTAAGTGTTGTTGGGAAGACATTTTGTAGAAGTGATTAAAGTCTATAATCAACTGACTTTCGTAAGGGAGATTATCATAGAAAATCTGAGTGGGCCTAACTCAATCAGTTGAAAGACATTAAACGCATTGCTGAGGTTTTTCCTGGTGAAAATAATTTCTACATTGACCTGTAGCTTCAGTCTCATAGGAGAGTCCCAACCCGCTCTTTCTGGTGACCTGCCCTGTGGATTTCAGATTTGCCTTTTTGACGCCTACAACTACATAAGCCAGTTCTTTCCAGTACATCTCTTAATATATAGCTCCTACTGGTCCTGCCTCTGTGGGAAACTGACCCATACAATGTTCAAATGCAGATGTTGAGAAGGAAGTGGGCTAGACATATCTGTAGTTCAAGGGGAAGCTTCAGGGTTCAGATATATGTTATTTTCGCATAATAAAAATGTTATGCAATAAATAGTGATTAACAATAGCAAAAGAGAATTTGTGTAAGAGCATCATTCAGAAAAGTGTAAAATTCAAAATTCGGGGCAAAAAGTTCAGTTAGTTCTGGCCACAAAAGGATAAAAATGGCGGTCTGGCTTCTGGCCCTTTTGAATAGAGTAAGGCATGGGCTAAAGATGGAAACAGAGTGACGGGGTGGGAAAGAAAGGAGGGAACGGGATCAGGCAGGCAGAGAATTCTTGTTGTTTATGAGGTGCACTCTAGTAAAAAAGATACCCGTTGGGAAAAATCAGGAAATGTTTCCTATTTCCCTTAAACTCAGAATATGTGCATAATTTGCTATCAAAAAGATTGTATTATTTCTGGTAATCACTCAAACCTGCACTCCTTTCCATATATCATGAAGTAAAATGGTGGTTTGTACTTATATTTACTCCAGGAGTGGCGTCTGGGCAAGAGAAAACGGGGATTTGAAGCATGAAGTGATGGGAGAGAATGGTGGCATTGATTCTTCAGATGGAAACAGTTACATTAGACAACAAATTAAATGTGGAGAGTGAGGAAGGAGAGACTGAGTCTTATTCTCTCTAGCCCTCAAGAGCCAACCAAAGGGACACACAGTCATATAATGTTCTGCCAGAAAGAGGTCCCTGATCCAGGCTAAAGGAAAGTTTTTGCTGGGAAAACAGTCCTTTGATAATAGGAGAAGTTGGGTCAGGGGTAAGACTGCATACAGGAGATTAGAGGGAAAAAAAAGGCATCCAGGCGATGAGATGTAAAGTTAAAGCATAACCATAATAGTTTTGTCACCTGATGTGCAGTGAGCCAACATACCAAGACACTGGATGCTGTAGCAGAGAAAGAGTTTAACAACCACAGGGCCGCCAAATGAGGAGAGAAGAGGAGACCTCAAATCCAGCTCCATGAGAAGTTTGCAGATGGGGTTTCTAAGGGCTCTAGACTGATGATGAGCTAAAATGTGGGGTTCCAATTGGTTGAGAAGTGAGGGGTGAAGTCATAAAACAGGAGATAAAAGAGAAACCACATTCCTGTGCGGAGTCAGTTCATCAGTGGAGGTCTTCAGGCCAGTTGGCATGCTTTGTTGGAATCCAAGTCTGAAAAACACCTCAAGCGATTCTTGGGTAAAAAGTTCCAGCCTATAGATAGAGATTCTATCCATTGGAACAACGGAGGAGCAGGTCTGTGTGCTACATGATTCTTGGTTGGTTAGCAGCTGCATGGAATTTTGTGTCAAAGTGCACCAGTGCACCCTCTGTATACCTGGCTGGTATCCTTTGCAGGTGGGGTTCCCCCTCTGGCTTTGGAACCCCTAACCCAGTGTCTCTGTACAGGGGTGCTTTTTCCTTCTCTCTTTCTTCTTGCCCCTCTTGCCTATTAAACTCTCTGCTCCTTTAAACCACTTCACGTGTGTCCCTATCATCTTATCTTATTCGACGTGAGACAAGAGCCCTGGTTTTCCTCCACTCATCAGAACCATTTCAAATGCAGGTCAAGCCAGTTCATGAAGGGGCTTAGGGGAGGGAAGACAGTTAGGTCAATGCCTAACTGTAATTATGCCTAAAGCCGGGCTTTAATTCTCACTAACCGTGAGGGCGATTTCAAAAGGAGTGTGATGCCACGTGAGTAAGACAGAGCAGAGACAACACTGGATCCATGTTGGCAGCAGGCAGGGGGCTTGGCAAAGCTCCAACAACTGGGGCAATAACTTGTCCCCTCATGTGACCCTTCCACCTTGGGCCTGCACTGCGCCCTCCCTTGCAGCTCTCTGATGGCTAAGGGAAAACTCAGCATGCCAGGTTCACCCAGGTGAGATGTAGAAAACAGATTTCTAGAAGAGATCAAATAGGTTTACTTTTACATGCATGCAGCTTAAGGACACCCACATGATCCCAGGAAGGGAGACAGAGAAACTTGAGAGGATTTAGGGATCTTCTCAGCACCCCCCATTTCTATAAGACAATGGGTAAACTGTTTAAGATAAGTTTATTTAATACATGCAGTTTCACAGCAGTGATAAATAAAAGCTTTATAAACTAGTGTCATCTGAAAGAAAAGTGAAAATCAAAAAAGACCTGAGAGTGGGAAAACTCAGCTAATTTATCTAGGCTCTGTCTCAATTAAGCTACGTAAACTTGTTCTAGTCATCTATGTCTGGTGGTACAAGTTTCCTCATATATCCTCTGTTCCACTGAAGGTTGTTAGGATCAAATGCAAAAAAAATAATGTAAAGTTAGAAAACATCACAAATTAAAGGTTGATTATTGTTACTATTTCTCTATTTTGCCCCATCATGTCAAGGAAAAACAAACAAACAAACAAACAAACAAAAAACTCTGCACCTTAAAAATAAAGCAAAACAAAAAACTAGGAAAGTTATATTAAATTGAATTTTCAAATTAGATGCCTACTGAGTAAATTTATTGAATAATTACTTTAAGACCCCATTTAGGGAGCACTATTTAGAACATAAAATCCTGTTTGATGCAGTGGTAAAAACTCCATGTATACAAACCTCCTTTTCAAAAATTTTAGCTTTTTCCACCTAGTTGGTGGGTGGGCTCACTAAACAGAGGCCTTTTTCTTTTTGACATGGCACTTTCCTATTTTCTAAACAGAGCTGCTAGGCATGCTCTCTAGTTTCTATACAATGTATTGTAGCTTTTTTTAAAAAAGCAAAGCATCATTAAAAATACTATATTTCAAAGATAAAGCATTGCAGGAAATATTGTATAAATTATTTTACATTTGCATTAAATTTTCTATTATTCCTCATTTGTATATGTTTTTTAAATAACCATGCTCAGATCCTAAAATTGTAATAATGTCCTTAACAGATTTATTTACTTTTTGTCTTACAGACTAAAAGGTTATGAAAATGGAAGAATTTGCTTTGAGCTGTTAAAGGAGATTTTCTGTGCATTAAATTCATTTTAAGATCTTACTGTTTAAGAGGGTTTCAATGAACATTGAAGGCAGAAAAACAAAACTATATAATCTGAAATAAATATTAATAACTTTACTATTAAGATAATAAAACAATCAATATTCATTTACTTCTTGCAGCCTGCATTTATGCAGATTAGAACATTATTTCTTATTAATTGTTCTGGACCACAAATAGAGGAAGAATGAGTTGATAACATTCAGATATCAAAATTCTTCTTTAGGTAACAAAATCAGCTGGAAAAATTAAGTGTCCCATAGAAATAAATGCATACTTAAGAAGATTATTTAACTCTTATTTGTATACACACATAACAGTGGTCTTATTTTATTGTGGTTTCAGATCTGTTTTTCCTACAGTTCTGATATTCACACAGTTTTGCCAAAATGCGGAGGTGTCTCATAGGACAGGTTAAAAGACTGGAATCCTAGAGCTGGACAGGATATGGTTCAGAAAACACCTGTATCTAAAACTTTGTACAATAAAAAAAAATAAAATTATTTTGGGGATATCCCAGACCACAAAGAAGCATTGACTAGTTCCCAAGGAGGTTGCAAGCCTCACAGAGTAACCCGATATTCATCATGGCATCTGAGCAGCAGAGTGGTAATGGTTGAGTGAACTGTTTAGGCAAATTGCACAAAATCCCATACCCGCTAGCAAGATGAAACGGAGGGACTATACCCCCAAGAGGAACACAGAGGTGGCTAAGAGAGGGCCATAAGAGAAATCTTTCACAGATAGGGAGAAGAGGATAAAGAATGACCTAGTCTTGGAAAACAGAGATTAAAGGGAAATGTTCCTTTTGATTTGGATGCTGTGGAGCTAGGTGTTGACAAGCAAATATAAGCAAGGACAGTGCATCTTGGAACAATGGCAATGGACCAGATGCCTCTTACTCCATGATAATAAGTTTCCTAAATATGGAACAAAAATATTATTGTCCAAGGTCTATGGACTAAATTGTATCCCCCCTGCCAAATTCATATGTTGAAGCCATAACCTCCAATGTGATGGTATTTGGAGAAAGAGCCTTGGAAAGGTAATTAGAGTTAGATGATGTCATGAGGATGAAGCCTACATGATGGGAATAGTGCTCCTGTTGGAAGAAATGCCAGAGTATTTGGTCTTTGTCTCCCTACCATGTGAGAGCACAGTGAGAAGCAGACCATCTGCAAGCCAGGAAGAGAGCCCTCACCGGAACCAGACTGTGCTGGCATCCTAAGCTCAGATTTGCAGCCTCCAAAACTGGGAGAAAATTAATTTCTGTTGTTTAAGGCACTCAATCCATGATATTTTGTTATGGCAACCTAAGCAGACTCAGACACCAAGCCAAAACACTTTTGAGAATGAAATGAGCCGCAGGGGGTGGGATGGAAGAAAGGAGACATTAAATTAATCAGAATTATACTGTTGAAATTTTATTTGTACAAACAATTGGCTATATTATCTATATGGGTTGACTTGTAAACTAAGTTTTTTGTAAAAATTATATTTTAAAATAAAATTATTTCTAAAAAATAAAATAATACATTTTCTTGTAAATTAATCCAAAATATTAAAAAATTATATAGATTATCTGGACATTAAAATAGCACAACTTGTATCTTACTCTAAAACTGATTCATTGACATTTTTCTGTAATATAATTTTATATGCAATAATTTATTATTATTTCAATGTCTCATTTTAAAATTTTTATTCTTTTTAATTTTTCAGAAATTGTCTGCAATATTCTTAAAGTTACCTTTTATATGAATATATTTTAAATGGACACATTTACTTTTCTCTGTAGCCTGTAACAATTTAGTTGAGAAAAATATTCTATTTATAGATGCCTATGTACTCAGCAAGGTCAGAGAAAATTCTATTAAGTAGAGGATACTCTCAATTCTAATTTTTATGAAATGTATAAATGTGCATATATTTTTATAGGTACTGTCTTTTTTACCTGAATTTAGAGTTTCTCGTTTCCACAACTATTTTAAAAGGCAAAACTCATAAATTCTCTATTCATAATTCTTTTTAATGTTTTGCCAAATAGATGGTGCAAAATCATAGGTCTCTTCAATTTCTTTCATTTCCAGTACATAATATAATCCAATTACAAAAAACAAGTTTGATCAAAAGATTTTTCCTACAAGTCATTTCAAAAGCATTTACAGAATTTTAAAATTAAATCTTGTACACTGTTTGAGGTATCATCATTTAATTTGTTCATCTTCCTGCTTTTTTAGGGATAAATTTTCTTTTGTTTGTAGTTATTGTGGAACTTGAAGTTTTCTGGCTTCCAATTCATTGAAGGTTTGACAAAAGATTTACAACCAATTATTTTTTAAATGCAGAGTTATTTAAGAAAATGTGCAGAGCCATTATGGAGACTTGCATGTTGATTTACAAAGTAAGTCTCCATAAGGCAGAAATATTTCTCAAATCTCTCTGAAAATGAGAGAAAGTACAAATGGTCTTAACAAAAGTACAGAAGAGAGAAAGCACAAACGGTCTTACAAAAGGTTTGTTTGCTTGTATTTAACGTAAGATTTATCATAACACTTTTGTAGTCAGTTACTACAATGCTTAGAAATCTTGATAGCTACAGTTTCTATTTCAACTGATAGATTACTACAGTTTGGTGGATATAGTTACCACAGCCAATCTCAAGAATATTTTTCTCTATATGTCTTAATTTAGTAAGACCATTATATTATTCATGATATGCTGTATTCTGCCAGATATGTATAGGTATTAATACTTCAAAAATTTGTATATTTAATGTTGAAGTTTTTAACTGAAAATACTATAGATCATCTTCAACAGATTGTTACATGAATTTGATGAAAGAAATCTAACCAATAATACAAATAACTAATTTTCTATGAGTAACACCTGATTAAACTTTTACAAAATGGCATTCTTTAAGTGATTACAAATGTTTTCTGCTATAGTGTGAATGTTTGTATCCCCCAAATTCATACGTTAAAAACCAATCAACAATTGGATGTCATTACATGGCAGGGACTTTGGGGGTAATTAGATCATAAAGGTGGAACCCACGTAAATGGGATTGATGCCCTTATAAAAAGAGTCTCCAGTAAGTTGCCCTGTTCTTTCCACCACGTGAGAACACAACCAGTAGGCACCATCTATGAACCAGGAAACAGGCCCTTACCAAACACTGAATCTGTCGGTGCCTTGATGTTGGATTTCCCAGCTTTTAGAGCTGTGAAAACTAAATTTCTGTTGTGTATAACCTGCCTTACCTGTGGCATTCTTTTTTCATAACAAACCAAACAGTCTCATTTTCCCTTGCCAGTAAAAACAACATATACAGCTATCACTTCACTATTCATGAGTGCACAAGAAAAAGATCTAAAAGTGAATGAAATTAGGAGAGCTATTTGATCAAATAAAAAGGCCTACTTCAAAGATATATATATATATATTATATATATATATATTTCAAAGCCCTCAAAGTGTATGTGTGTGTGTGTGTATGTGTGTGTGTGTGTGTGTGTGTGTGTGTGTGTGTATATATATATATATATATATATATATATATAGAGAGAGAGAGAGAGAGAGAGAAAAGCAGAGCCCTCAAAGTTCTCTCTCTGTATATACACACTTCCTGCAGAGGTACCTGTGAAATTAATATATTTGGGTACAGGTTTCTAAAAATAGTTAATAACTTTTAAGTATATGCGGTATCTTAAGCATATTTGTTTGTTCCAGCTTTTATGTGATTAATAATACCTATACACCTACCTAAAGTCAAAAATATTTTGTGCATTTATATATTTGCCATGAACTCTCTTGAGAAATAGAAAATTACTATGTAATTATTTATTAAACATATACTAGCATATTGATTCTAAAAAAATTATTGCAAAAGGAAAAAATTTTTTGCAGTTTTTCAAGTTATTTTCAACTGCAAACTGTTTTTGTTGGATTGTTTTTTACACTGGGCTCCTTGTTAGGCTGTAGTAACAAGGAGAATAAGAGGAAGATTGCAAGGTTAGAGAATGAAAAGAAGAATCTTTCCTTTTCTGTTTATTTTCTATGGGCTTTCTGCATGCTTTTGACTTAGCAAGACATCTTCACTTCATCAAAAGAAGTTCCTTTCTACAGCAGCAGGTGAATCTAGTTTGCAATTTTTCCAATATTTACAGAAATAGATTCATCCCCCAACCATAAGGGTAGTGGCTGCTTCTTTCATGAACTATTTCCATGATATCTTAGTGTTCCTTTGGCTTGTTAACTTAGTTTTTGTTTTACAGGCTCAATGATTTATTCAATGTCCTTATACCTAGATACAAATTCTTTATGTAAAATTCCCTCTGTTCTAATGATTGGTGTGGTTTCTGCCTCTTGATTAAACCTTGACTGCCATAATAACTACTGTCAAGAGTGGACTCAGGTAACAGGCACTCAAAGATGGAATTTTGTACATAGTTTGGCTGTACTTTTGGACTTGAATGAAATATTGAGCCCATAGTCAATGTGAAATGGGAGGCTATGAATTCATTGCAAGTAGTGGCAATTGAATTAATCAATCTGTGGTCAGTTATAATATTCATACTGAAATAAGATTGCTTTAAATAAGATTAGCAAAATGGAAATAAGATTAGTAAAATGATTGCTTTACTTGATCATTATGGTAGCAATGATGACTATAAAGTTTGCGGTGTAGAATGGATTCATGTGATTGGGAGGAGCATTCACTTAAAAAATAAAAATAAAAGCTCAGGTCTTTAAGCTCTCAGCTTAAGGTTTTCTTTTTCTTTCTTTCTTTCTTTTTTTTTTTTTTTTTTTTTTTTGAGATGGAGTCTTGCTCTGTCACCCAGGCTGTAGTGCAGTTGTGTGATCTCAGCTCACTGCAACCTCTGCCTTCCCGGTTCAAGCAATTCTCCTGCCTCAGCCTCCCGAGTGGCTGAGACTACAGGAGTGCACCACCACGCCCAGCTAAATTTTGTATTTTTTAGTAGAGATGGGGTTTCACCATGTTGACCAGGATGGTCTCGATCTCTTGACCTCATGATCTGCCCGCCTCAGCCTCCCAAAGTGCTGGGATTACAGACATGAGCCACAGTGCCCGGCCAGTTTAAGGTTTTATTATTATTATTTTTTAATAGGGAGTTTCTCTGACAGCCCTCGAAGGTCTCTTATTTTTATTTTATCAGAAAGAACTTATTTTTCACAGAATCTTGGCCAATTATGAAATATTAACCCCAAAATTTAATTGTGTAGGAAGCAGAATTACAATGTCAATTGAATTTACAGCTTTTCCAAATACGTTATGTGAAAGTTAAGGCATTGATTGGGCAGGAGAAGAGCCTAAAATTTGGAATAAAGAACGCCTGGCTGGATTCAGATGAAGCTATAATTAGGGATTCCCAAGTCATGAGCCTTCTTTGTGCGTGAAAATAGCTTGCTTCCCATGTCTGTGGATAATACCCTTTCCCGTGTTTGAAAACGTCTGACTTCACTTTGGGAACTTGTTATGCAAGAGGACTCTCAGTCTACTTAAGACCTATCTGTATTATCCTATTGCCACTACCCTCCTATCTAGGGCCAGATTTCATTGTGCTCCAGGAAAAAAAAAAATGACCTGGGAGGAAATAACTTATATACCAAAAGAAATTGTATATTGGCAGAAACATGGGAAATATGTATGGGAATAAATTCTCAAGGGGTTAGAGCAAACAGGACAAAATATACTACGAGATTAGGCCAAATTTATTGATATGGGTTTACTTACCAAAGATTCCATATTGAATGTATTAGCTCTTTCTGGACTATTTATACTATGCAAACTTAGCTAGGCTAAAACTACATTTATGAGTATTGCTTTTCATGAAGAGTTTTGGGGCTTAGCATGGGCCACAAGACACGTTTTTGTGAGATTGATAAAGTGGAGGCGAGGCAGCAGCCATCTTTTTTTCGTGCTAGGAAATTTTGTCCAGATCAGTGGGTGCTATTGCAGTTATTGCCGCTGATCTGCTGGGTCACCTTGTTGGTGTGTGATGGCAGCCTGACCACAGCTCCTCTAACTTCTATTTTATTTTCTCCTTTAGCTTCTCTGAATTTTAGATCAGTTGCCATGATAAAGTTTATCAAATTTTTGTGATTATAATCATAATCAAAGCCGGAAGCTTGGAAGTGATGGTATATTACTTTTGTATCTCTGCCATAACAAATTACTACAAATTTAGTGTATTAAAAAGACAAAAATTTACTGTCTTACAGTTGTGTAGGCCAGAAGTCTGACACAGTGCTGGCTGGACTGCATTGTTTTCTGAAGGCGTCTATTTCCTTACTCCTTGAAGTTATTGGCATAGTTCAGTTCCTAGCTATCATAGCGTTGAGGTTCTTATTTCCTTGCTGGCTGCCAGGTGAGAGTCATTTTAGCTCCTAAAGGATTTCCCTCATTCCTTGGCTCACAGTCCTCTTCCACCATCTTCAAAGTGAAAAACAGTGGGTCTAGGCCCTCTCAGGCTTCATCTTTCCTGCCTTTCTCCTATTACACCTCTCAACCTTAAAATCTGATAAACAATCTTAATTCTACCCGCAAAGTTATTTCCCTTTTGCCGTGCAATGTAACATAGTCACAGATTCCAGGTGTTAAGATGTGGACATGTCTAGGGGTGCCATTATTATACCAACCACAGAAACCAGCATGGGTTCCAACTCATTCTTACAGATTCCAACTTTTTCTTGCTTATCTCTGCTTCAATGTTTATCTTTTCTTTCCAACTTCTTCCCAATGACATCCAGACCAGCACCAGATGCAGAAGCAACAGTCACATATAGACTAATTAATCCCTATAATTCACTGAGGCCAACTTTCAATAATAAATCTCATCTTTGGAATCTCATTTTTACTTGTTCTGTTTTTCTTATTGAAGCATTGATACACTAATGCATACGAAAATGGCTCTAGCCATTTATTTGGCTAGTTGACTAAACTTTAAAATTTTTCTTTTTCAAGTTTTATTTTAGGTTTGGGGATATACATTCAGGTTTGTTACATGGGTAAGTGCCGTGTTGCTGAGGTTTGGTCAAAAAATTTCTTTTTTTTTTTTTTTGAGACAGAGTCTCACTCTGTCACCCTGGCTGGAGTGCAGTGGTGTGATCTTAGCTGACTGCAACATCTGCTTCCTGGGTTCAAGCAATTCTCCTGTCTCAGCATCCTGAGTAACTGGGGCTATAGGTATGTGCCATCATGGCTGGCTAATTTTTTCTTCCTTTTTTTTTTTTCTTTTTCCTTTTTTAGTAGAAACAGGGTTTTACCATGCTGGCCAGCCTGGCCTTGAACTCTTGACCTCAAGTGATCCACGTGCCTCAGCCTCCCAAAGTGCTGGGATTACAGGTGTGATTCACCACCCCTGGCCTCCATATGAATTTTATAATAGGTTTTTATAATTCTATTGATAGAAACATTATTTTGGTGAAATATTATTTTGGTGGTTTGATAGGAAGAGCACTGAATCTGTAAATTGCTTTGAGCAGTATAGTCATTTTTAACAATATTAATTCTTCCTATCCATGAGCATGGGATGTTTTCCCATTTGTGTCATATCTAATTTCTTTTAGCAATGTTTTGCTACTCATATTGTAGAGATCTTTCATCTTCTTTGTTAGTTGTGTACCAAGGTATTTTATTCTTTTCGTGGCTGTTGTGAATAGGTTTGTGTTCTTGATTTGGCTCTGAGTTTGGACATAATTGATGTAAAGAAATGCTACTGACTTTGCACACCAATTTTGTATCCTAAAACTTCTCTGAGGTTGTTTATCAGTTCTAGGGGTCTAGACTATGGGGTGTTTTAGGTATAGAACCACATTGTCTGCAAAGAGAGATAGTTTAACTTCCTGTCTTCCTATTTGGGTGCCTTTTACTTCTTTCCTTTACCTGATTGCTCTAAGACTTACAGTATTATGTTGAATCAGAGTGGAAAGAGTGGGAATCTTTGTCTTGTGCCAGTTCCCAGGGCAAATGGCTTCCAGCTTTTGCCTATTTAGTATGATGTTGACTGTGTGTTTGTCATAGATAACTCTTATTATTTTGGGATGTTTCTTGGATGCACAGTTTGTTGAGGTTTTTTAACATGAAGGGATGTTGAATTTATTAAAAGTCTTTTCTGCACCTATTGAGATGGGTCATGTGGTTTTTATTTACATGATGAATCACATTTATTAATTTGTGTATGTGAACCAACCTTGCAACCCAGTGATGAAGTCTACTTGATTGTGGTGGATTAGCTTTTTGATATGCTGCTGGATTCAATTAGCAATACTTTTGTTGAGGATTTTTGTGTCTATGTTCATCAGAGATATGTGTGTGTGTCTTTACTGTGTGTGTGTCTCTGCTGAGTTTTGGAATCAGGATGATGCTGACCTTATAGAATGAATTGGGAAGGAGTTCTTCTGTCTCAATTTTTTCGTATAGTTTCAGTAGGAATAGTACTAACTCTTCTTTACTTGTCTTGTAAAATTCATCTGTGAATCAGTATGGTCCAGGGCTTTTCCTGTTGATACATATTTTATCACTAATACAATTTTGGCATGTGTTATTGTTCTCTTCAGGATTTCAGTTTCTTCCTGGCTCAATCATGGGAGGTTTTATGTTTCCAGGAACTTATTCTTTTTTTTCAGGTTTTCTAGTTTGTTTGCATAGAGGTGTTTGTAATAGTCTCTGAGGTTTTTTGTTTTGTTTTGTTTTGTTTTGTTTTGTTTGTATTTCTGTGGGATTGGTGATAATATCACCTTTGTCATTTCTGATTGTATTTATTTGGATCATCTCTCTTTTTTCTTTGTCACTATGGCTGGCATCTATAAATATTTACTCTTTCAAAGAACCAACTTTTGGTTTCACTGATATTTTCTATGCATTTTTGCTTCTCAATTTTGTTCAGTTTTGCTCTAATTTGGGTTATTTCTTTTCTTCTGCTAGCTTTGAGGCTGATTTGCTCTTGTTTCTTTAGTTCCTCTAGGTGTGCTGTTAGGTTATTAATCTGAGATCTTTCTAACTCCTTGATTTAGGTATTTAGTGCTATAAACTTTCCCCTTAACATTGTTCTGGCTGTGTCCCAGAGATTCTGGTATGTTGTATCTTTCTTTTCATTAGTTTCAAACGTTTTTTTAAATTTTTGCCTTAATTTCTTTCTTTATCCAAAAGTCATTCAGGGGCAGATTGTTTAATTCCCATGTAATTGTACAGTGTTGAGAGATTTTCTTGATGTTGATTGATGATATTTTGGTGCTGTAGTCTAAGAGCATGATTGGTATAATTTTGGCTTTTTTGGATTTGCTGAGAATTGTTTTATGGCCAAGAATATGGTCAATCCTAGAGCATGTACTGTGTGCAGATGAGAAGAATGTATATTCTGTTCTTGTTGGGTGGAATATTCTATAGACATCTGTAACATCCATTTGGTCAAGTATTAAGTTTAGGTCTTGAATATATTTGCTAGTTTTCTGCCTCGATGATCAGTCTAATACCATTAGAGGTTTGTTAAAATCACCCACTATTATTGTATGGTTATCTGAGTCTCTTTGTAGGTCTATAAGAACTTGTTTTATGGATCTAGATGCTCCAGTGTTGGGTGCATGTATATTCAGAATAGTTAAGTATGGTTGAATTGAATCTTTTATCATTATATAATGCTCTTTTTTGTCCCTTTTGATCATTGCTGGTTTGAAGTCTGTTTTGTGTGAAATAAGAATAGCAACTTCTACAAACAGTCTCTCAGACCACAGTGCAATCAAGTTAGAACTCAGAATTCAGAAACTAACTCAGAACCGCACAGCTTCATGGAAACTGAACAACTTGCTCTTGAATGTTGACTGGATAAACAATGAAATGAAGGCAGAAATAAAGACGTTCTTCGAAACCAACAAGAATGAAGACACAACACCCCAGAATCTCTGGGACACATTTAAAGCAGTCTCTAGAGGAAAATATGTAGCAATGAGTGCCCACAGGAGAAGAAAGGAGAGATCTAAAATTGACACCCTAACATCAAAATTAAAAGAGCTAGAGGAGCAAGATCAAAAAACTCAAAACCTAGCAGAAGACAGGAAATAGCTAAGATCAGAGCAGAACTGAAGGAGATAGAGACACAAAAAACTCTTCAAAAAATCAATAAATCCAGGAACTGGTTTTTCGAAAAGATCAACTAAATAGATCACTAGCTACATTAATAAAAAAGAAAAGAGAGAATAACCAAATTGATGCAATAAAAATGATAAAGGGGATATCACCACAGATTCCACAGAAATTCAAACCATCATCAGAGATTATTACAAACAACTCTATGCACATAAACTAGTAAACCTAGAAGAAATGGATAAATTCCTGGACACTTGCCTCCTCCCAAGCCTAAATCAGGAAGAAGTCGAAACCCTGAATAGAACAATAACAAGGTTTGAAGTTGAGGCAGTAATTAAGAGCCTACCACCCAAAAAAAGCCCAGGTCCAGACAGGTTCACAGCCGAATTCTACCAGACATACAAAGAGGAGCTGGTACCATTTCTTCTGAAACTATTCCAAATAATCCAAAAAGAGGTAATCCTTCCCAAATCATTTTATGAAACCAACATCATCCTGATACCAAAACCCAGCAGAGACTCAACGAGAAAAGAAAACTTCAAACCAATATCCAAGATGAACATAGATGCAAAAATCTTCAATAAAATACTGGCAAGCCGATTGCAACAGCACATCAAAAAGCTTATCCACCATGATCAAGTAGGATTCATCCCAGGGATGCAAGGCTGGTTCAACATACACAAGTCCATAAACATAATTCACCACATAAACAGAACCAAAGACAAAAACTACATGATTATCTCAATAGATGCAGAGAAGGCCTTTGACAAAATTCAACAGCCCTTTATGCTAAAAACCCTCAATAAACTAGGTATTGACGAAACGTATCTCAAAATAGTAAAAGCTATTCATGACAAACCCATAGCCAATATCATACTGAATGGACAAAAACTGGAAGCATTCCCCTTGAAATCTGGCACTAGACAAGGATGCCCTCTCTCACCACTCCTATTCAATATAGTACCGGAAGTTCTAGCCAGAGCAATCAGGCAAGAAAAAGAAATAAAGGGTATTCAAATGGGAAAGGAAGAAGTCAAATTGTCTCTATTTGCAGACGACATGATTGTATATCTAGAAGACCCCATCGTCTCAGCCCCAAATCTCCTGAAACTGATAAGCAACTTGAACAAAGTCTCAGAATACAAAATCAATGTGCAAAAATCACAAGCATTCCTATACACCAATAACAGACTTAAAGAGAGCCAAATCAAGAATGAACTGCCATTCACAATTTCTACAAAGAGAATAAAATACCTAGGAATACAACTAACAAGGAACATAAAGGACATTTTCAAGGAGAACTACAAACCACTGCTCAACGAAATAAGAAAGGACACAAACAGATGGAGAAACATTTCATGTTCATGGTTAGGAAGAATCAATATCATGAAAATGGCCATACTGCCCAAAGTAATTTACAGATTCAATGCCATCCCCATCAAGCTACCTATGACCTTCTTCACAGAACTGGAAAAAAATACCTTAAACTTCATATGGAACCAAAAGAGTGCCTACATAGCCAAGGCAATTCTAAGCAAAAAGAACAAAGCAGGAGGCAGCACACTACCGGACTTCAAACTATACTACAAGGCTACAGTAATCAAAACAGCATGGTACTTGTACCAAAACAGAGATAAAGACCAATGGAACAGAACAGAGGCCTCAGAGGCAACACAACATATCTACAACCATCTGATCTTTGACAAACCAGACAAAAACAAGCAATGGGGAAAGGATTCCCTGTTTAATAACTTATGTTGGGAAAACCAGCTAGCCATGTGCAGAAAGAAGAAGCTGGGCCCCTTCCTGACACCTTACACTAAAATTAACTCCAGATGGATTAAAGATTTAAACAAAAGACCTAGCACCATAAAAGAAAAATCTAGAAGAAAATCTAGGCAAAACCATTCAGGACATAGGTGTAGGCAAGGACTTCATGACCGAAACACCAAAAGCATTGGCAACAAAAGACAAAATAGACAAATGGGACCTAATCAAACTCCACAGCTTCTGCACAGCAAAAGAAACAGTCATTAGAGTGAATCGGCAACCAACAGAATGGGAAAAAATTTTTGCAGTTTACCCATCTGACAAAGGGCTGATATCCAGAATTTACAAAGAACTGAAACAGATTTACAAGAAAAAAACAAAAAAGCCCATTCAAAAGTGGGCAAAGCATATGAACAGACACTTTACAAAAGAAGACATACATGAGGCCAACAAACATAGGAAAAAATGCTCATCATCACTGGTCATTAGAGAAATGCAAATCAAAACTACATTGAGATACCATCTCACACCAGTTCGAATGGTAATCATTAAAAAATCTGGAGACAACAGATGCTGGAGAGGATGAGGAGAAATAGGAACACTTTTACACTGTTGGTGGGAGTGTAAACTAGTTCAACCATTGTGGAAGACAGTGTGGTGATTCCTCAAGGACCTAGAAATAGAAATTCCATTTGACCCAGCAATCCCATTACTGGGTATATATCCAAAGGTTTATAAATCGTTCTACTATAAGGACATATGCACACGAATATTCATTGTAGCACAGTTTACAATTGCAAAGACCTGGAACCAACCCAAATGCCCATCGATGATAGACTGGACAGGGAAAATGTGGCACATATACACCATGGAATATTACGCAGCCATCAAAAACAATGAGTTCGTGTCCTTTGTAGGGACATGGATGAACCTGGAAGCCATCATTCTCAGCAAACTGACACAGGAGCAGAAAATCAAACACCTCATGTTCTCGCTCATAGACGGGTGTTGAACAATGAGAACACATGGACACAGGGAGGG